>NC_045439.1:62419299-62438219 GCF_002776525.5 Piliocolobus tephrosceles | reverse complement strand
GCCAACAGACACATGAAAAAATGCTCATCATCACTGGCCATCAGAGAAATGCAAATCAAAACCACAATGAGATACCATCTCACACCAGTTAGAATGGCAATCATTAAAAAATCAGGAAACAATAGGTGTTGGAGAGGATGTGGAGAAATAGGAACACTTTTACACTGTTGGTGGGATTGTAAACTAGTTCAACCATTATGGAAAACAGTATGGCGATTCCTCAAGGACCTAGAACTAGATGTACCATATGACCCAGCCATCCCACTACTGGGTATATACCCAAAGGATTATAAATTATGCTACTACAAAGACACATGCACACGTATGTTTATTGCGGCACTATTCACAATAGCAAAGACTTGGAATCAACCCAAATGTCCATCAGTGACAGACTGGATTAAGAAAATGTGGCACATATACACCATGGAATACTATGCAGCCATAAAAAAGGATGAGTTTGCGTCCTTTGTAGAGACATGGATGCAGCTGGAAACCATCATTCTTAGCAAATTATCACAAGAAGAGAAAACCAAACACCGCATGTTCTCACTCACAGGTGGGAACTGAACAACGAGCTCACTTGGATTCGGGAAGGGGAACATCACACACTGGGGCCTATCATGGGGAGGGGGGAGGGGGGAGGGATTGCATTGGGGAGTTATACCTGATATAAATGATGAATTGATGGGTGCTGACGAGTTGATGGGTGCAGCACACCAACATGGCACATGTATACATATGTAACCTGCACGTTATGCACATGTACCCTAGAACTTAAAGTATAATAAAAATAAATAAATAAATAAATAAATAACTGATTATAAGGAACTGTATTTTCATATTGTTACTAATTTTTTAAAGTGATACCAGTCATATATTTCTAAATCTCAGGTTTTAAAAAATGTGCTACACATATTAAGTACCAGTTTCAACCTTTAGAAGATTTTTATTCTGTAATACAAGTAATTTCCTGAAAGAGTATTGCTTGTGTGAAGAAAATTAAGCACCTGTCTCAATTTCAGAGTATGTCTGAAAGAGTATACCTTAAAAGGGTTATATTCTTAGGGGTCAGAAATAGTGGATTGAGGTTTGTAATGTGTATCAAAATGGAAATTTTATTCTGATAGACTTTATATCCCTCCAATTGCCCCACCGGAATGTCTATATGAAAATACTAAAATCTACTGCATCAAAATGTTAAAACTTTTGCTCTAAAACGAATATATCTTGACTGCCTATGAGCTTGGGATGAGTCATTTATCCTATTATTCTCCCACAGGGAATCTGATTGCATTCAAACTACCCAGCTGGAGAATTCAGCTACCTTTAGAAAAGTTGCTATCAAAGAAGGAAGAGGAGCTCTCCTATCCTGCACAGGAGTTTGAATAGGGCCTGACGTGGCCATCATCACCTCTTCACAGCTGAGAATGCCAGAGTAGGTGTGGTGCCACCTTCTTCAGATACTTTTAGCATTTGTGAATTTACTACTGTAGAAGATGAGAGAATGGATTTTAGCACATTCATGCTTGTTTTCAAAGCAAAACCATTTGATTTGGCCTACTTCATAGGTCCACAGTATTTTAAGTAAATAAATGATGACGATTGTCTCTTTTATAGATCTTTACCTAGAAAAACTTATACCATATGCTTCTACAATACTTATATAGCAGATACTGTTTCAAATACCCTAAAACTATTAATGCATTCAATCCTTCTGCCAATCCTAGTTAAGTGTCATTATTACTTTACAAGAAAACCAAGCAACATGAAGCTAAGTAATTTGCCCAGCATCACACAACTGGTAAGTAGTAAAACCAAGATTCAGACCTGACAGCGTGGGCTCCAGTCCCTGGACTTTTAACCATGATGTTATGCTGTTTAATCCAAGTTCTCAGTGCTATGATCTCTTCAAATGAAGTATGGCTACAAAATGTGAATCTGTTATTCTACAGATATGTAACTGTGCATAAGCAAGGCACTGCCAATGACAGGTAGCCAAGGTACTTACCCGGTGACAGGAAATTAAAGACATAAATCCATAGAGACATATTTAGCACTACTGACTTGTAAACAATAGTTAAATTGGCCAAATGTGTAGAACAAAACTCCATGAGTTAAGAAGAAAAACTTCTAAACCAAGGTTATTAGCAAAGGATTCAAAGTGAGAGAAGGATTTGAGGTGTCCTTGAAAAAAGATGAATAGGATTTGAGAAAAAGAAAGGCATAGAAGGGTCAGCTTGAACCAAGCACATGAAGAAAGAAAGCAAAGTTCTCTTAACAGAACAGCAAATCACATCAACTGCTGGAGAAGCAGATTCACCAATATCAACGGATGGTCTGAGCATTTATTTCTTTAAATATACAATGTTCTTGGAAAAAGTAAGTATTTAAATTAAGCCTGAAAACAGAGTAAAATGCAAATCCATCCTACTTTTATTTTTCATTTGACTCATTGGATATCAAGGCCTTTCCTGGGCCTTTTAATTCTGTAATCTCCAAAATTCTACACAAGCAGTTTCTGTGTAACAAAGGATATCCGCATTATCATTTGGGTTCCTTTTATGTATTTGAACATCAAAATGCAAGCTTATAGTTTTAATCCCCAGTTTTCTTTTATAAGCAGTTATTATACAAGTGTCATTTTCAGATGTGTACCAGGCTTATACTGTCAGAAGTGACTTAGGGAGTATCAAAATGTAGTAATCACTAACTCTTTTTTTTTTTTTTTTGAGACGGAGTCTCGCTCTGTCGCCCAGGCTGGAGTGCAGTGGCTGGATCTCAGCTCACTGCAAGCTCATTCTCCTACCTCAACCTCCCAAGTAGCTGGGACTACAGGCGCCTGCCACCTCGCCCGGCTAGTTTTTTGTATTTTTTAGTAGAGACGGGGTTAGCCAGGATGGTCTTGATCTCCTGACGTCACGATCCGCCCGTCTCGGCCTCCTAAAGTGCTGGGATTACAGGCTTGAGCCACTGCGCCTGGCCCATCCCTAACTTTTTAAATTAAGGGAAACTAAATGAACTTGATGGCTAACAAGTTTTTGTCTATGAACAAACTGTGCAGCACATGCTATAGACTAAAAATCTGTAATATTTTGTGGCAAACTCCCTCTTCTCACATATGTAGAGATATTATAACCTCTGTGCAGGAAATGGCAGTCACTGTAACTGTAGATGTGAGTTTTAGATGTGCTAATATCCATGCTGAGTGAGAATGCCATCTGTTAGACGGGCACATGTCAAGCATTTGGGACCCTGATGTGTGTGAGCTGAGTGGTTGATAGGCTATAAAGGGAAGAGGAAGCTTTAAGAAAGGCTGAAAGTTGAGAAGAATAAGAATATTAAGGTCTACAAAACTATTTTGCAGAAAACGTGAAAGCAAAGAAAATACTTTAGAGGCACTGGGTTCCTTCAGCATGTGCCTTGAGTCACTTTTGCCTGTATTCACCTGGGCACTTTAATTAGGGACAAGCAAAAGTGCTATGCTAAATTTTATGCACCACACACAGAATTTGGAAGTCAAACAGTCCTGGCTCTGTCACTTAGCTGTGTGATCTGGCAGGTTATTTAACTGCCTTACTCTCAATTTCCTAATCTACAAGAAATTGAAGGATATTTCCCAATCTATAAGAAATTGAAGGATATTTCCCAGATTAAAAAGGCAACTAAGTGCCCAATGCTAGGAACAAGCCACACATACACACACACAAACACACACACACACACACCCCAAGACTCATCACTGTGAAATTCAGAACACTGATAAGAAAGATTATAAAAGAATCCAGAAAGAGAAATATAGATATACGTATTATAGGAGAGATGACAGTTCCATGCATGTTATTGTTCCTGAAGACCTTCCAGTGGGACAAGATGTGGAGGTGGAAAACATTGATATTGATGATTCTGATCCTGCATATTTGTATTAGTCCATTTTCATATTGCTATGAAGAAGTACTCAAGATATGGTAATTTATAAAGAAAAAGAGGTTTAATGGACTCACAGTTTCACATGGCTGGGGAGGCCTCACAATCATGGCAGAAGGTGAAGGAGGAGCAAAGGCACATCTTACATGGTGGCAGGCAAGGGAGCATGTGCAGGGGAACTGCCCTTTGCAAAACCATCAGATCTCATGAGACTTATTCACTACTATGAGAACAGCATGGGGAAAACCTGCCCCCATAATTCGGTTATGTCCCACCAGGTCCCTCCCATGACACCTGGGGATTATGGGAGCTACAATTCAATATGAGATTTGGGTGTGGACACAGCCAAACCATATCAGTATGCCCAGGCTAATGTGTGTGTTTGTGTAATTTTTGTTTTAATTTTTAACAAAAAAAGTTTTTTAAAAAAATAGTAAACAAATAATTTTAAAACGGAAAAAGCTTATGAATAAGGATATAAAGAAAAAATATTTTTGTATATCTGTACAATATTTCTGTAGACCTGTACAATGTGTTTTAAACTGTTATTACAAAACAGTCAAAAAGTTTTAAAATATTTTAAAACTTTGTAAGGTAAAAAAGTTATAGGAAGCTAAGGTTAATTTATTATTGAAGAAAGAATTTTTTTTACAAATTTAGTATAGCCTAACTGTACAGTGTTTATAAATTCCACAGTAGTGTACAGTGACATCCTGGGCCTTCACATTCATTCATCACTCACTGACTCACCCAGAGCAACTTCTAATCCTGCAAGCACCATTCATAAGTGTCCTATACAGAGGTACCACTTTTTATCTCTTATACCATATGTTTACTATACATTTCCTATGTTTAGATGTACAGATACCATTGTCTTCCAATACCAATACTACAGTATTCAGTATAGTAACATGCTATATAGGTTTGTAGCTTAGGAGTGCCAGGCTATACCATATTGTCTACATCTGTAGTAGGCTATGCCATCTAGGTTTATGTACTATGTGCACTCTATGATGTTCACACATGACAAAATCATCTCACGATTAATTTCTCAGAAGGCATTCTTCTCATTAAGTAACGCATGACTGCACATATATGTCACTTACAAGGCATAGGAAACAGAATGTCATGTCTCAATAGCAATGCTGGCACTATAAGGAATCAATGTTTTCAATATTCTGAGGGAGATATATTTTTAATACAGAATGCTATATTGAACAAAGCTATTAACCAAATTGAAGGTGGAAGAAATTTTTAGACGTGCAACAAAGCATGAAAACTTATTTCTCAAATATCCTTTCTTAAGCAGCTACTGAAGAAGTTTTTTTCTTCAGAGATACAAACAATTCCACCAAAGGAAGTCGGGGTACTCAGAAACATCAGAATGGCAGCAACAGAAAGTAATTTCCAAGCCATAATTCAGAATTTTTTTTTTAATAGAGAAAAATATACACTAAGTATAAAATAATTTATTCAAAACAAGTCTTTTGACAAAGTAAGATAAATCAAATCAATTTACCTATTCCTTATACTATATTTCCTCCACTAAAATCACCTCTTTGTTGTGTCAACTCTTCTTGAAGGCAGTTGAGTAACAGACGATACAAAAATGTCTTTTCAAATATGAAAGAATCTTGGAATTTCTGAACCAGGAAATATTGATAGTTTATTGTTTTCTCCAATAATTTGAACTTTTAAAAATTCATCTTTCACATATTTTCTGGCTTGTAAGATTGGTATGTGAGACCGGGGATTATAGCTCATCATTCACTGTAACTTCAAATGTCCTCAACATATGGTAAGTGTTCAATAAATAGCTGTATAACCTAAATGATATTACATGCATAATAATTAAAGTGTAATTAATCTACCTGAACTGCTATTTCAGGTATGAAGATTCTTAATGGTGCTACAGAAGAAACTATCAAAAACCTGCACAATAAAGACACAGCAAGAGTAAATGAATTAAGCACGGCACCAGTATTTTGAAGAAAGCAGACCCTCCCTAAATACGAAGTGACAGAGACTCATTACTATACTGTGAGCAAATACTAAGCAAAGACTATGACATTTCTGTGATTCTTATTAGGGTTCTAAAACAAAAAGCTGACAATCCAGAACAGCTGGCATGAGAAATGTAGAAATGTGTCCCCGGAATGAACAGAATAAGGTAAAATGGTAAGAAAGGAGGTCATCTGGAGAGAGGAAAGAAGGGAGAATTGAAGAGGGAAAGGAAGGTAAAGTGAGAAAAGGGAAGGGAAGGGGAGGGGTTGGGGAGGGAAAGCCGAAGGGAAAAGAGAGGGGGAGAGGGAAGGGGAGGGAGCGGGGAGGGAGACAGGAGGGAGATTCTAATGGAATAAACTTCTCAAAACTATTCTCTTAGTGGTACTAAATAAAAGTCATTATTAGGACTCACAGAAATTATCAGACTTCACTTTTTTATTCATTTATTTAACAAACATATACTGTGACCCTGTGTCAAGTACTGTGCTAAGAATTAAGGATTCAACAATAAACAATACACCATGATAACTCTTCTTGTGGAGGTTACAATTTGTATATAGACATATGTATACCTGATAAAATGTATACTTTCTCATGTTATTGTCTTTATAACTCTCAACATATCCTTTCATGTTTTCATTAAAATTCAGAAGAAATAAACCATTATGCCCTAACTGGATTGGTCTCATCTAACCACAATCGGGATTTGAGGGAGAGGAAGATGTCAAAGGTATAAATAAGCAACACTCTACAGAATCATATTTTACAGAGACTTTTTTTTCTGGATATACAACATATTAGCTGATTTGTCTGTATTGCAGCTGTTGATGCTAAAGGGGACATTTAGAAACTAGGGATTAAAAGTTTTCAGCTCCACACAAGCTCAGGGTTATAGCCCCAGACCTTACACAAGTAACCTAATCAGTTTTGCTAAGATTCTCATTAATAGAGTATGTATGATCAAGACAGGTATGTCAAGGGTATCTTGTACCAAGATATATCTTTAAAGGTACAGTCTTTTGGCATTCTGTTCTCCCCTGCAGCCCACTAAGCCACTGGGATACACTGAAGCAGGATTTCAATAAAGAGTATCCTTATATTTTACATGTAGAATTGGAACCAGACAGAAAAGGCCTTGAATTCAGTCATAAGCAAGTGTTCAGACAAGTCACTTTATGCATCTTTTCTACACACAGACTAGAATCTATATCTCTACAACTGATTCCACTGGGACCTGAGGCAAAACATTTTGCAGGATGAATACATTATGCTAATTGCTTTACTCTATCCATTTGTTGCTCATCCTTTCCTGGTTTCCACTTTTCCACTTACCTTTGCCCTTTAATAATCTCTCATGAGAGAGAAGTTATCTTTTTTTTCCCTTTACAGTATGCAAAGGAAATACTCATAAGCAAGGAGTCATCTGAAGTAAGAACTAAGACAAATAATACATTCAAGAACAGAATCCTTTTTTAAAAAAGTGCTTTGTACTGGGATATGTTTTCATTCACCAGCTTATGCAACTGAATCCTTGCATGAGATCAGAAAAAGAAGCACCCCAATTCTTTAATAGAATACCAAGCATGAATAAGGCCATTCACCCCTTTGCCTCTCCCTCTCTGTTACTTAAGCCAGCCTAATGAAGACGTGAATTTCCCTCTCCTCTTTCTATTTTCACTGTGTGTGTCAAAGCCTCAGATGCTCATTTTGTTATTCGGTAGTCTTTGTGGACAGAGATATTTGAGATGTGAGGGGCATGTTAAGAAACCATTTATAGCTTTTACAACAGAGCTTTAAAAAGCCCAGGGTCAGCACAGCAGTGTCCATTTCACCTAAGGCCAAATTTCTAAGCCAAGGGAAAAAGCAATAGTGCTTTGAGTTTTATTTACCACATACTGATAATTCAGAAAAACAACAACAAAAAAATAGCATTAACTAAGTGCACTATTGTTGACTCTTTAATACATAACAAAGTGATTTTTGAATGTACAAAATGAAAAACTTAAAAATTACAATGCTTAGAAATTGTTCTTTAATAATATTTTTGTGTCCTGGCCTCAATTTAGAAACATCTCTGGAGCCAGAACTTTTCCAACATAATATAAACTTCTTTATCCTGAAGAACTTGGTTTCTAAACATCTTAATGATTATTACAAAAATTTACTTTCAAAAAATGTAATTTTTACCAAAGACAACAGAATGAAAAAACAGTATTTGGTTGTTACTAACTTGAAGTGTAACTTTGATACTCAATCTTTGATACTCAGCTTTTGAGAGATTGAAACAGCAGTTTAAGGGCTTAAAAACATTCTTTTACATTCTGTTAATCCTTACCTTTTTGTTTTTTTGTTGTTGTTGTTGTTTGTTTGTTTGTTTTTTGAGACGGAGTCTCGCTCTGTCACTCAGGCTGGAGTGCAGTGGCCGGATCTCAGCTCACTGCTCACTGCAAGCTCTGCCTCCCGGGTTCACGCCATTCTCCTGCCTCAGCCTCCCGGGTAGCTGGGACTACAGGTGCCGCTACCTTGCCCGGCTAGTTTTTTGTAGTTTTTAGTAGAGACGGGGTTTCACCGTGTTAGCCAGGTTGGTCTCGATCTCCTGACCTCGTGATCCGCCCGTCTCGGCCTCCCAAAGTGCTGGGATTACAGGCTTGAGCTACCGCGCCCGGCCCTTAATCCTTACCGTAAAAGAATCTGTTTACTGGCTGCCTTTCGGCAAACTAGGAACCAAAAGCTATCCAATTGTAAAAGTTTCCATGAAATCCCTCAGAATCACATTCAGAAATGGGTAGCTAAGTAAGGGGTGTGCCAGAGGATGGGATCTGGGTGGAAACTAATGCATAAATAGGTTTGCAGAAGGAAGACAAAAAGATCAGTGGGAGAGGGGAACTGACGGGTAGTTAGGAGAAGGATGGGTCAGAGTGAATAGGAATATTTCTAGGAGGTGACTGAGTGACTGACAGAGCCTCTTCTGTAACCTGTAAATACAGCTTCAATCCCTTTTCAATGAAGCATTTTGTGCCTTCAAAGGAAATTGGGGTCAGGAAAAGAGAGAAAACACACCACATGTGGAAGATTACCACACGTTTTGTTCACTTCTTTAACTTCCACTCCTCCATCCATTTTAGAAGAAATTCTCCCCACCCTGCTCCCAAGACATAAAGAGTTATTTTATTGAATTAACCCAAAAGGATCTTCTTCTTAGAAGAGCTGCTGACCACAGTGGCCATTAGGTTTGGGAGTGCAGTTACCCTATTTTTGCAGCCTCTGAGCCAAGTCTAGTGAGCAGCACCTCTAGGCTCCTCCCACTCCCACCAGGGGCTCTGACAACAACCACCAGTATTAGAGAGGCAAAGTCACCCACTGGGCTTGAATTCCAGCTCTGCTAGCTACTAGCTATTTTTTCAACACAAGCAACTACCCATCTGTAAAATGGGGTTGCTGATGATAGTATCAGTATCTACAGTGTTATTACGAGGTTTAAGTAAGCGAATATTCATAAAATGCCAAAGTGCTTAATTAGTGCCTGGCTCATAGTCTATGTTAAATAGCTTGTCAAATAAAGTTTAGGCATATTAAAATGAACTCATTTTAAAATTTTGATTGTAACTTATGTATCACCTCCATTTGTGATTAAAATAGAGTCACCTTCATTACTTTACCTTTTTGATTTTTACATTTCTGGAATTGAAATCCCTGGGCCCTTATTTTTTCTACTTTATACAATGTAAAATAAAACTCAAAATTGTGTTTTATGTAAGCATCTTGTCTCTTCCTCTCTCTTTTTTTTCCTAAACACTACAGTACCTATCAATAGAACTTAAACTTCAGTGAATTATTACAAAAATCAACACTTTCTTAATAACATCCTCTCTTGTTCTCAATGACATAGGGAAGCCCATATAATATAGGTTATTCTCCTATGGTTTTGTCATTTGCAGGCAGTGCTTCCAAGCATGAATACAACAAAGCAGAAAAAGAAAGAAGAAAAAAGATACATTTCAGTCACTGAACCCTATAAGTCACTACAAAAAGATGCAGCTAAAGGTGCCATTTTCCATCCAAATAGGTATCTTGAATGCAGTTCTTTGTGATATTTTCAGTTTGGAATGGTATTTCAATGGAAGAAAATGGAAAATAAGGCCAGTCTGAGCAGTACTATATTATACACTACGGCCATGAGCGCAGTGTAATTTGATTTAACCAGGTTCAATACTGGTTTCACAATGCATTGCATCAGGAACTTCAGATTTTTCTTTGCAGTAAAACTCTTCTGAATCTTGATTTCCAGCCAACATTCACATCACCTGTTGTTATTCTTAATTAGAGCAGTGTTGACAAAGATATTAAGGGCCAAAATTCTATACCTATTCAGAAGAAAGTCAGTCCAGTGCCCTCATTTAGGAAGGAAGTACAGAGAAAGCACTCAAAAAGGAAATAAATGTGGATTATTTACTGATACCAAAAATGAAGACTTCTGGAAACAAGATATTTAAATTTTTCAGCTCAATATGAGTTTAGAGTCAGAGTTGCAAACCTGAGGACAATAACTAATCAATTTAGCCATAATTGTGACCACTAACATTTGTAAGGTTGAGGCCAAAAGATCATAAGTCTGCTACAACAGATTTATCACTTCTTAAGTCATGTTTCTGTCCATCATCCTCTTTTCAGGTTCAAGTTGTGATCAATGAAAGGATGTCCATCTACAGCCCTGAGATTTGATATATGGATGCTCCATAAAATTCAGCACTTTAAAGACATGTATTGATTGATATAATTCCAATATTAAAGAATAATTTGATGGTGGAGCCTTCATATCACAAAATTTGAAAGCTATTTAAAAGGCAGATTAATATATTTATGAAGAAAATGCCAAGTAAAATTCCCAAAAGGAAAGTTTGAGACTATATATAATGTAGGAATTGTTTAATTGGACATTCGTTGTCTAATTAGAATTATGTGATTTCAATAACGTTTAACATTCATAAAATAAACCAGAATCCTTGGACTATGCGACCTCACATTTAAAAAAAAAAAAAGATAAACAAATCTAAAAGAATCAATCAAAATAGTAAAGATGTAGAATTAAAAGCAGCAGCATATTCTGCAATATCCCATATACCACCTTGCTTTCATGGTTAACAAGAAATCAGACTAACTATGAACGAGACGTGATGAGCAGTTTTCAACAATGAAGATGGTAAAGACAGTGCCTTCAAATATGTTGACCCACATAAAACTCAATGCCCTTTATTAGAAACACAAAGTCGGAACTCTTTTGAGAAACACTAGGCCAAAGCCTCACTGATCACCCTCAAGTTGCATAAGAGAGTAACCAATAATTTTTTTAAAATCATCTTACCTTTCCTTTGGAGATAAAACTGCATCTTTTCAGCTCCCTCCAGCCCCTGACACAGAAACACACGCCATGAATTGTTAACAACACTGAAGATATGTGAAAACAGATGGCAATAATCAGATTTTCTAAATAAACATAAGCATTGAACCTAGTTTTTAAAATAACGTGTAAAATTCTTAAAAATATAATAGCTTGTGAGATTTTCTCCAATTTATAAATAATATACATTACCTATATGTTAAAAAAAGAAAAAAAAAGCACAAAGAAAGAAAATGAAAGTCATCTATTACCCTATCACCTAAAAAAGAAACTACTAACTTTTTGGTGTATTCTTCAGGCATATATAACAAAAGAATCAATTACAGTTAGTCTTTGTAAAACATTTGTTTTATAATGCAATTCTTCTAAATAAAATGTGGTATATTGATTACCTTTAGATGTTAAAATAATAAAGCAGAACTACCTATCCAGAAATCCCATTACAGGGTATATACCCAAAAGAAAATAAACCATTCCACCAAAAAGACGCATGTACTCCTACATTCATTGCAGCACTATTTACAATAGTGAATGCAATGCAAAGACATGGAATTGACCTAGGTTCCCATCAACAGTAGATTAGATAAAGAAAATGTGTTATATATACGCTACGGAACACTATATAGTCATTAAAAAGAATGAAATCGTCCTTTACAGCAACATGAATGCATCTGGAGGCCATTATCCTCAGTGAATTAATGCAAGAACAGAAAGCCAAACACCACATGTTCT
Organism: Piliocolobus tephrosceles; assembly: GCF_002776525.5. NCBI lineage: Eukaryota > Metazoa > Chordata > Mammalia > Primates > Cercopithecidae > Piliocolobus > Piliocolobus tephrosceles. The sequence continues at coordinate 62,426,161 of NC_045439.1, read as the reverse complement.
CAGTTATAGGTGAGAGCTAAACATTGGGTTCTCATAGACATAAAGATGGCAGTAATAGACAATGTGGATTACTAGAGTGGGGAGAGAGGGAAGAAAGCCAGGGTTGAAAAATTAACTATTGGGTACTATGCTCACTAACTGGGTGATGGAACCATTCATATCCCAAACCTCAACATCACACAATATACCAATATAACAAACCTGAAAATGTACCCCTGAATCTAAAACAAAAGTTGAATTATTTGTTTAAAGGTTCATGGAAACACATATTATGAAAAAACTATGCATGGAGTTTGAATTTTTTTTGCACCAAAATAAACTTATACCAACTTGTTATATGTCTGAACAGGAGCTAGTTTGAGGCACTAAGAAGGATAAGACATCAGTTTGAACAGAGTTCCTATCAGAGCAACATAAACTCTGCTAAAATTAAAGCAAAAACAGACATCAAATTTATGGTGAAGTTTGTGTGGAAAATAAGTGAAATCACTGATGCTTTATAAAAACTTTATGGGGATAATGCCCCCAAAGAAATGGATAATTCATTTTAAAATGGGATGAGACCATGTTGAAGATAAAGCCCACAGTCACAGACCATCCTCATCAATTTGTGAGAAAAGAAGTAATCTTGTTCATGTCTTTTTTTTTTTTTTTTTTTTTTGAGACAAGTTCTCACTCTGTCACCCAGGCTAGAGTGCAATGGTGTTATCCTACTCACTGCATCCTCAGTCTCCCAGGCTCAAGCAATCCTCCCACCTCAGCCTCCTAAGTAGCTGGGACTCCTGGCTGATTTTTGTTTGTTTGTTTGTTTAAGTAGAGATTATATCTCCCTATGTTGCCCAGGCTCTTGTTTGTGTCTTAATTTAAGAGGACTGATGATGAAAAGCAGAAATAATAGCCAATGCTATAAACATTTCAACTGGTCTAGCTTATATAATTCTGACTAAAAAATTAAAGTTGAGCAAATTTTCTACTTGATTGGTGCCAAAACTATTGCACCCAGATCAGCTGCAGACAATAGCAGTGCTTTCAAAGGAAATTTTAAATAAGTGGGATCAAGACCCTGAAGAATTTCTTGAAAGAACTGTAATGGGAGATGAAACATGGGCTTTACCAGTACAGTCTCGAAGACAAAGCACAATCTAAGCAATGGCTACAAAGACGTAGAAGTGATCCAGCCAAAGCAGAAATAGACAAGCCAAGAGTAAAGGTTATGGCAACAATTTTTAAGATTGCTTAAGGTATTTTGCTTGGTGACTTTCTGGAGGGCCAATGAATGATAATATCTGCTTAGTATAAGAATGTTATAGAAAGTTAGCCAAAGCTTTAGCAGAGAAACAGCCAAGAAATCTTCACCAGAGAGTTCTTCTTCACCATGACAATATTCCTGCTCATCCTTCTCATCAAACAGGGTAATTCTGGAAGAGTTTTGATGGGAAATCACTAGGCTTTCATCTTATAATCTTGATTTCACTCTTTCTAACATCTTTCTGTTTCATAATCCTAAAAAGTCTCAAATGGCATGCATTTTCCTTCAGTTAGTAATGTAAAAAGAGGCTGGGCCTGGTGGCTCAAGCCTGTAATCCCAGCACATTGGGAGGCTGAGACGGGCGGATCACGAGGTCAGGAGATCGATACCATCCTGGCTAACACAGTGAAACCCTGTCTCTACTAAGAAATACAAAAAACTAGCCAGGCGAGGTGGCGGGCACCTGTAGTCCCAGCTAATCGGGAGGCTGAGGCAGGAGAATGGCATAAACCCGGGAGGCGGAGCTTGCAGTGAGCTGAGATCTGGCCACTGCACTCCAGCCTGGGCGACAGAGCAAGACTCCGCCTCAAAAAAAAAAAAAATTAATGTAAAAAGACTGCATTGACATGGTTAAATTCCTAGGACTTAATTCTTTAGGGATGCTCTAAATGGCTGGTATCATTACTTATAAAAGTATCTTGAACTTAATGTGCATATGTTGAGAAATACAGTTTATAATTTTTACTTTTATCTTTTAATTCTATTTTTCCATGAACCTTTTGAAACCTCTGCATATATATATTTTTTACGAAATTGGGATCCTACTGAAAATAGTTTTGCAAACTTAACCTTTTTTAAACTTAACAATACACTACACACTTTTTTACATCATTAAATATTCTACTAATTACTTATTTAGCCATTTTATTCCTCTACATTTTATTTCCTCAATTTGAAGTTACAGGTGGTTTAATTTTTTCTTTATTATAAATGTTGCTTTGATACATATACAAGTTGATAAATCTAAAACTGTTTTCTTGGTGAATATTTCTAGAAGTGAATTGCTATGTTAAATTATACTTTTTTAATGTTTTGATTCACATTGCCAGATTACCTTCTATGAGGAACTTTTTAAAATGTTCTATGTTCTATTTAATTGACTGTGCCACTAGCTAGATTAGCCAAAAAATCATAGTCACCAGGAATCTTTCCATGGTTCATTCAATAGGGTTTTATGATCCTGGCCTCCATTATACCAAAGAGGCATCAATTAGAGCGCCACCATCACTGCCTATAGCTACGGAGGTCAAATGAAGGAAAGTCTGTGCAAACATCTCTAACATCACCCACAACTTCCCCGAGGGGTCGTTTAATTAACTTCATCTCTTTGTGATTGGGTGGCAGTAAAAAAGAAAATTAAAGTGCCTACATTTTCCCAAAATGTTCAGAAATTAGAATTTCATATTTCAGGGAATTTTATACTAATAAGTCACAATATACAATTTATACTCATAGTAATTCCTAAATGAGTTTCAAAATAACTATGTTATGCAGTTTTTAACAAAGATTCTTCGTTGTGATTAAAGGATGAGGCCACATAGTACCATACTGTAGTTAAAGGCAAAGTTAAGTTCAGCAATTGGCTTCATTGTGTTTGAATCATTTTTTCATTACTTGCTGGTTCTGTAGTCCTAAGCAAATTATTCAACCTCTCTGAACCTCAATTTCTTCACATGTGAAATGTGAGTATAATAAGAGTAAAATTTTCTCTGCAGTTAGTGTAAGCAAGCATTAAATAAGAGGATCTGTGTAAAACACTTAACGCCATGCCTCGCACACAATGAGCATTCAATATGGCTTGATAGTTGTTATTGTTAAGCAAAAATTGCCTTTGGCTCTTAGAAACTTGTTGCCCTTCATTCTTCATTTGCCTAATAAAATAACATACATTCTGTGCAGCCTGTGCAGAAGTAAGGTCTCTTTCAGTTCCCTGATGCTAAAAGAACTTTGGCGAGCTTTAGAAGCCAGCTAGTAAGAGTGCAGTGTTGATTAGTCAGTCATACAAAATCCTTTTGGGCTCCTCTGGAGCCACAACCTCTGTGTTTGCAATGAGACAACACTGACATCTAGTGATTACAAAGATGAACTGCATATTTTGGCCAGTATAAAAGCCTGTATTCTTGGCCCAATGAGTTTGCCCTAAGGTTTTTAGGGGAAATGAGTTAAATTCTAGGTAGATTTATGCATATATTTTTATGTTGGCTATGTCTAATCCTTTGGTTGCTTGAACAACTGACGTCCCTATTATCATATGTATCATATCAACCTTCACTTTTAATTGATTTATGTGCCGTAAAAATGTGAAAAAGAAATGTGGTTGAAGAGAAATAGTAAGTATGTTCATTTCCCTTTCAAGACAAGAATAAAAGTCTAGGAAAGTAATGCAAAGTATTGCAACATGATATAGCAGGCATAAAATACATTAATGGGCCTTGAATATTATATATTAATTTATGAACTTAATTTTACACAATTCTATAATGAAGATCACAGAACTGAAATAATCATGTTAGATAAAATGTAACCAGCCAACAGTTTTTCTGTTTTGTGTATTTTTTAACAAAAAGGAGTTGAAAAATTAATATTTCAGAAATGAGCTTGCACATTCAATCATAAAACAAGCTTCAAGAGAATTTCTTTTTTTATTTTTTTGAGACAGAATCTTGCTCTGTTGCCCAGGCTGGAGTACAGTGGTGTGATCTCAGCTCACTGCAACCTCCGCCTCCCAGGTTCAAGCGATTCTCCTGTCTCAGCCTCCAAAGTAGCTGGGATTACAAGTGTGCACAACCACACCCAGCTAATTTTTGTCTTTTTAGTAGAGACAGGGTTTCACCATGTTGGCCAGGCTGGTCTTAAACTCCTGACCTCAGGTGATCTTTCTGCCTCAGCCTCCCAATTTGCTGGTATTACAGGTGTGAGCCACTGCACCTGGCCCAATCAAGAGAATTTCTTACATGGAAGTTAGACAGTCACAGAAAATCCACAATTATCAGTCTATATTTACTAAAGCTGTGCTAGTACTTGTTTGCCTTGTGTTCAATGATTAAACCCTTTCAAGGAAACCTGAAGATTTAAATCAGCTGTAGGACCTCAGAAGTAAATGCTAATAGCAGCAACAACATCATGAGAATAAAATTGAGAGAGATCCCCTGAGTCAGCTGAACCATCTGTTTATCATCATCATTATTAATAGCATCTAACATTTGCAGAACATTTATTATGTATCACACTCTGCTAGGCTCTTCTAATTCTTAATTGTTCATTTATTCAACAAACAGACCATCTGCAGTACTGCCAGATCATGTAATAACAATGGTGGTTCATGCCAGGCAAAATCTCTATCCTTGTTGAGATTATAAGCTACTGGAGAAGACAGTAATAATTACAAAACGGAATAAAAACTATAAGTGTATGTTATGGACTGAATTGTATTCTCTCACTCCACTGCAAAAAAAAAATATATATATATATATATATATGTTGGAGCCTCCAGTATCTTAGAGTGCAACTGTGTTTGGGAATATAACCTTTAGAGAGATAATTAAGTTAACGGAGGGCATTAGGATGGGCCCTAATACAATCTGACTATTGTCCTTATAAAAAGGGGGAATGTGGACAGACCAAGAAACACCAATGATGCATGCTCACAAAGAAAAGATCACATGAAGATGTAGCAAGAAGACAGCCACCTGCAATCCAAGGAGAGAGGACTTAGGAAAAAGCAAACCTGCCAACAGCTTGACCTTGGACTTCTAGCTTCCGAATTTTGAGAAGTAAATTTCTGATGCTCAAGCCACCTAGATTGTGGTGTTTTGTTACGGCAGACATAGCAAACTAATACACTGTGAAAAAATGGCAAGGAGGGTTCACAGAACTAGGAACACATATAAGAGAGCTTTGATTTAAGCAAAGATTTAATGCTTTGATTAAAGAAGAATGAACTCTGAAGAACGAATAGAAGATAAGTCAGAAAGGGAGAAGCAACGTGTTTCAGGCTGAAGGGAAAGTTTATGCAGAGCTCTGTAGGAGGAGGAAGCAGGGCGTATTTCCAGGAACTGAAAGAAAATCGATATGGCTGGAACACAGACTGTGAGGGGGAGCATGGTATGAAACAAAGCTGGAGGAGGAAGCAGACACGAAATCATGCAGATACTTGCAGACCAAGAGTTAAATATTCAGGTCTTTATCCTGAGAAATTTGGAAGTCATTGGTGTGTTTTAAGCAGGAAATAATATATTTGAATTTTAATAGCATTTCAGCTGAAGTAGGGAGAACAGATTGGAGGGCAGCAAGAAAGTAAATGGGAGACCAGTTAGGAAGCTATTTCAGTTGTCTAGGGTAGAAAAGTGATATCCTAAACGAGGGTGATAGCAGTGAAGATGGAAAGATGCCGATATTTAAGAGTTTGACTATTATGGTTTCCTCATGCAAATGGAATCATGCAGCATTTGTCCTTCTGTGAGTGGATTATATTGCTTGGCATAATATCCTCCAGGTTCATCTATGTTGTCATAAATTATAGAATTTCCTTTTTTAAGGATGACTAATATTCTATTACATATATACACCACATTTCCTTTAACCATTCCTCTATCAACAGCAGTTGGCCATATCTTGGCTATTGTGAATAATACTTCAAGGCACATGGGAACTGATTTCAGTTCTTTTAAATATATTCCATAATACAATAATGAATATCATGAGCTGGAGGGGTGGGTAAAATGAAGCACTGTTGTTCAATGGGGATAAAGTTTCAGTTTTGCTAGGTGAATAAATTCTAGATATCTACTGTGTAACATAGTGCCTATAGCTAACAATAAGGTATTGTGCACGTCAAAATTTGTTAATAGGGTGGACCTAGTGTTATGTGCTCCTAACACACACACACACACACACACACACACACACACAAAGGAGCACAAGAAAAGTTTGGGAGGTGTTAGATATATCTAATACCTTGATTGTAGTGATGGTATCACAGATGTTCGCATATGTCCAAACTCATCAAATTGTATACATTAAACATGTGTAGTTTGTCCATTAAACTTCAATAAAGTTGTTTTTAAAAGAGAGATTTAAGAGATAAGGGTACAGAGACGTGCAATGGTTTGGTTATGTGGAGTGACAAAGAAAGCTCTTTCCAGATTTCTGTCTTGTGAACTGGATAGATAAAAACGCTACCCTGGCCAGGCATGGTGGCTCCCACCTGTAATCCCAGCACTTTGGGAGGCCGAGGCAGGTGGATCATTTGAGGTCAGGAGTTCAATACCAGCCTGGCCAACATGGTGAAACCCCGTCTCTGTTAAAAATACAAAGATTAGCTGGGCATGGTCATGGGTGCCTGTAATCCCAGCTACTCGGGAGGCTGAGGCAGGAGAATTGCTTGAGCCTGGGAGGCTAAGGTGCGGTGAGCCGAGATGGGGCCACTATACTCTGGTCTGGACAACAGAGTAAGACCCTGTTGAAAGAGAGAGAGAGAGAAAGAGAAGGAAGGAAGGAGGAAGGAAGGAAGGAAGGAAGGAAGGAAGGAAGGAAGGAAGGAAGGAAGGAAGG
>NC_045439.1:62354129-62419289 GCF_002776525.5 Piliocolobus tephrosceles | reverse complement strand
AGGAAGGAAGGAAGGAAGGAAGGAAGGAAGGAAGGAAGGAAGGAAGGGAGGAAGGAAGGGAGGAAGGAGAAAAGAGAAAAGAAAGCAAGTGGAAGGAAAAAGAAGAACAAAAGAAAAGAAAAACACTACTATTCTCTAAGAGAGGGAAATAAATGAGAGCGGGAGTTAGGGAAGAAAAGATTTTAGCTCTATTTTGAATTCTTTTAGTCTGATGTTGAGTCTGAATTTGCCTTTTAAGACCTTTAAGAAGAAATGTCAACAAGTTCGTTAGACAAGTGTAAAGCCCAGATAAAAGATCTGGGCTACAGATAAATGTGGGAGTCATTCACACGTAAGTGGGAAATGAAGCCAAGGACATAAGTGAGAAGATCTAGGTGATGAATGCAAAGTGAGAAGAGGACAGCCTAGAACTAAGTCTTAGAAACTCCAAAGACAAAGGAATGAACAGAAAGGCAGGATGAAATCTAGGGGCGTGCAGTGTCACAGAGTCTAGGAAAGGGGGAATTACCACCAAAGTAGAATGCTGCTGAGACATTAGGATCAATTTAGGAATATGTGAGAGTTGTTTCAAGATTGGGCTGAGAAGTCAATGGAAGGTGAGAAAATGGAAGCAGCGGAAATAGATAAGTATTTTGGGATAGTTCTCTAGGAGACAAATAGCTGTGAGGTTGACAAAAAGTTTGGGATGTAGATTTGGGGATTTTGTGGGTATTATGGACTGAATATTTGTATATCCCTAAAATTTATAAAAAGTCCTAACCCCCAATTTGATGGTATTAGGAGATTGTATTGGGAGATAGAGTTTTCCAGTAAGAAATATCCCCCTGAGAATCCCCTGATGCCTTGGAAGTAATTAGGTTTGGAGAAGGTCATTGAGGGTGGAGACCACATGATAGGATTAGTTCTCTTATAGGAAGAGGAAGAGACAGAGCTTCCTCTCTGCCATGTGAGGATACAGTGAGGAAGCCATATACAAGCCAGAAAGAGGGCCTTCATCCAGAACAAGTATGCAGATACCTTGATCTTGTACTTCCCAGCCTCCAGAACTGCAAGAAATAAATGTTTAAGCCACCAGGTATATAGTATTTTGTTACGGTAGCCCTATCAGAATAAAACCATTGCAGGGTAGGGGGAGAGGTTGTTATGTTTTATTGTGTTTGGTTTGGTTTGGTTTGGTTTAGTGAGAGAAAACAGGAATATGTTTTAAAGCTGATGGGAATCACACCATCTTTGAAAGAAAGATATTTTGGTGCATATGTTATAGATCAGAAACCCAAGGATCATAAGGATTAAATAATTAGTCCTAAATAATATAACTAAGAAGTGGTTGAACCAGGTCCCAAATGTAGGTCTGACTGACTCCACTTAGCCATGTTGCTCTCAATAAATATTTACTGCACACCCACTATATACAAGACCAGATGATATAAATTCAAATTCAACTAGGACTAGGGACGGATTCAGTACATAACATGAGGATCACACTCCATAGAAAAAGAATCTGTTCTCAAGTCTAGTACATACCAGAAAGACTCTCTCACCCTTAGAGCTGCTAACTTTTTATAGTGACAACATGAAAATTTAGAGTTATCTAAAACCTTAGAGCTGCCTAGAACAACTGGGAAGTAAGGAAAACGATGAAAAGATGGTGTATGAGAGAGTATAAGAGGGAATAAAGGCATAATTTGAGCCTTAGTTATATAATTATGCCATTCTTGGTGATCCATGAAGGATAAAAAACGGGATTACTAATTTCTGTATTATCATTAATACTTCTATAGTTCTGATGGTATCATGTCATCTCATTCCTAATGCAGATATTCCTCTCTTACGGGGATTTTTAACAGGCTGGCATGAGTGCTTATCAAGATCAAATAGTTTCAAGGAACACACTATCTTCGTTGGAGTGGGAATCCCTAACTGCTGCCCAAATTGCAGTAAGAAATATCCCCCTGAGAATTCTAACCACCTACCATTCTTTTTTTTTTTTTTTTTTTTTTTTTTTTGAGACGGAGTCTCAGTCTGTTGCCCAGGCTGGAGTGCAGTGGCCGGATCTCAGCCCACCTACCATTCTTAAGACCTAACACCACTGGATATTTGCTCAGTGTTTCTTGTACTTCCCCAGGGAGTATTTTTAAAATAAAAAGAATTGAGAAAGTTCTATTGCAGTGACTCTCAAGCTGGGCTGCACACTGTAATTACCTGAAAAGCTTTTAAAATTCTGCTTTTGAAAGCACTGATGCCTGGGTTCTTACTCCCAAAGATTCAGATACAACAGGTCTTGAGTGTGACCTATGTAATGAAATTTTTAGATTTCCCCCAAGTGAACCAAATGGGTAGCCCAGGCCCCTGTCACCCATACAAGTGCTCTCTGGGAAAGTTCATCCTTGCAACACCCAACATTCACTTCAAAGTAGATACCATGCTAGACACAGGGGCACAAAGATAAGTAAGACAAGATCCCTGTCCTAAAGGAGTTTGCTTCCTCATGGAGGGGTCAGATATAAAACAATTGCAATATCTTTAATACACCCTCAGACACTAATCGCACCACCACCCCTCTACTTTGGAGAATTTCATTTGTTAATTGGCAGAGTATTCGGAACATTTGTTCCAATTTTCTCCATAGCAGGGGAATTTTTCTTCAGGACCTCCAGGGTTGTGGTTCTCTAGACTATGCTGCCACTAAAAGCAAACAGGCACTCTCCTTTACAGTCCACTCTAAAGGTGAATGCCCCCTTTCTTCCTGGGGTCAAGGAGAAAAAGAAGAACAGCAAAACATCCTGTAATAGATACTGTTCTTTAGCTACCATAGACATACTCCCACCCACAGTCACCGTTTCTTCCCTCTGTGCAATGAGAATATCAATTTTATGTTCAGTCAGATAGGGAAGTTGGGCTTCCCCTAAAGTTCAGAAATTGATCAGGATCAACTGGAAACAGTTACGGCAATGCCTTTCCACTTTGCCAGGTACGTTCTTTCCCAGCCCCCTTTGCCACTAACAGTGCCATAAAACACAATTTCGGCCAATAAAGTAAAAGGAGAAGTTTGCAAATGAGCTTCAGGGAACATTTCTCCATGATAGGAGAAAGGTTCTGGCCCTTTTTCTTCTTTTTCCTGTATTCAAACAGATTTAATGCCTGATGCTGGAACAGACATCTCGAGACCATGAAGCAACAAGCACAGCACACGAAGGCAACCTGCTGAGAACCAGCAGTCAGAAAGAGCAAAGGAGCCTAAGTCCTATATGACCTTATTGAGCCCCTGCTCTAGCCTTAGACTTCATTCAGACTTCTTACCCTATGCAAAAAGCTAAACCCTATTTGTTTAAGTTATTCTTGGTCAGGTTTTCTGCTACTGTCAACATCATAACTAATATACAGCCCTTCCTCCCTGCTACTTTGTCCGCCTGGCCTCCAGAAGACTCATATTAGATGGCAAAGTAATGATGAAGTTATTTTGGAGGGAAGTTCATAAGAGAAATATAGTGTGAGATGGACAAAGATAACATTCTGGCTAATCTGGACTTTTCCATGCACCATTTAAGCAAAGCATCTCCAGACTTTGGTCTTCATCCTTCACAATAAAAATGACCACCTCAAAGCTTCCTCTGCTTTGGATCAGACCCATTGACCTCCAGTTCACAGCTGTGCTGTGGGGGTTTTCACTATCAAACTAGGGATCCAATTTCCCAGGATCTCCTTCCCTGGATGGTCTCAAGTAGGCCAAAAGAAGAATTTGCATGAGATTTGAAAGACAGAAGTAAAGCAGTGACCATTATTCTCTGGAGTTCATTGTTGACAAACATAGAGATGAACAGATGCAGAAATAACCGGTAGGTTTCATTTCATCCTCAATTTCCTCTGTTCTGCATCCAACTCTTCTTCCCAAATGCTGACCTTGTTGACCCCAGGCCCACCACAGTCAGTAACCATACAGAGGCAAGAACTTGCCACAGATCTTTCCATGGGCTTCGCCTTTGCAGCCCCATTTTAATGGCTGGACATGCCTAGCTCCTCAAATGGACTGTTAGTACAGCCATTAGGGAAAATGATACAGAGGTTTCTCAAAAAGTCCTATATTTTCTGATCCTGCAACTCCTCTTTCAGATTGTCACTTTCCCAGCACCTCAACTGTATAAGACCTAATTCCTATAATAAATGCCTTATCTCATAACACTCATGTATACTCTGTTCCCTGACTGATGCACCTGCTCACCCATTCTCTTCCCTCCTATACTCCACTCCATGGGTGAAAAGACCCTATTCTCAATTTCTTCCTCAGATCAGATGGCAAGCAGTGATGTTTTCCCCACCCTATTACAGTTTATTAACCAGAGTCAACATGTGTCCCCCAATTCTAGCTCCAGCTTTCCTCCTGCGATAGTGACAAGCCTGCTGATTCTTTTACTAGGAGACCAATTAAATAAGTACTTTTCTCAGTGACAAACATTAGCTTTCCTTGGAAACAAGTAAGTCTCCATGTAGAAGAAAGAACATTTCCCCAGTAACAGGGCTCTGTCTTGCCATGGACAATTAATGGGCAACCAGTTTTAGCTCAGAAACACTGGGGTTTCATTCAACTGGGCAGAGACCAGACAGCTACACAAGAGAATCACACAGCGACACATGAGAATCGGAGAGCTACACATGAGAATCACACAGTGGCATCATGTTTCCCTGGTAATGGCCCCTGCTCAGGTCGTACCATCTTGAGTTATGTCTCTCTTTGATGAAAAGGTTAGGGAATGGGGGTGTTATTTGGCAATTCCTCCCACCAGAGAGTGTGAAGTAAGAGCTATGAAAACACCAAGTATGAAGTGATAAATGTAGCTGGAGAGCATAGAGGTTTCCATTTCATCTGGAACCTCTCTTGTTAGAAAGGGGGGAAATACTTTTCCAAGCTGAGTATCCCTCACTATCTGAATATATTCTATTCCCAGGTCCACACATTAAGAGCTTGAATAAGAAGGAGATAGAGCATTATCAGAGCCTATTCCAATTCCTCACACTGAAACACTTTAGCACCTCCTTGCAAGGAAAGGGGAGGGAGAAAACTTTTCACAGCATTTCAGTAAAATATCACCCTTGTTTTATTAGCAATATTTCTAGTCACAGGTTTTTAAACACAGAATCCAATGAATCATAACCCATAATCATTTTGATAAAATAGCAAATGTTAACACAGAAATCTTTTTACAACCATTTTTTCTGAGAGAGAGACAAGAATTGTCATTTCGACCTTTCTTTCTCAGATTTCAAAGCTGCCAAAAAATGAGTACACCTTGACCTCCTAAAATAAAAAATGTCATCAATAGCACTCTATCACTCCATAGTCTTTTCAAAAGAAGCAGTAATTGCTTAAAAGTTAAGCCTTAAATTTAGGTTTCCTTAAAGACAGGTAGCACTTTAACATGTAAAATAGATCATAAAGTTCAGCTGTAAAATTAACTTTTACCCCAGTGAACTTTTCTTAAGCTGCTGAAATATTGCCATAAAAGGTCAAATCCTTGGTAAACTTCAGAGAGCAAGATTGTTCAAATAATGTTCAGGTTGAAACAGGCAAATAAATGTGCTAATCATTCGAGCAAGATGAGACTAGGGTGTGTAGAAGTGGATAATATGCAGCTTGGAAAAGTCTTTAAAATATAGCCAATATGAATTTCAGTCAACAAACTCACATATGAAATAAAAATCACTTTTATTTACTATATATCAGTACTTTGGGCCAGCAAAAAATTCAGCCTGAGGCATTCTTGGTGCTCCCACATACCCTCCCAGGGTTAAACCAGGATTCCAGGGTTTGCCTAACAACAATTCAAATGGAAAACCACTCTGGCCACTGGTCTGCCCAACCACGTCATGCCTGTGAGCTCGTCTTCATAGTGTACTTCAAAGCCAGCAGCCCTCTACAACTTCCTTGCCACCAATGGGACGTGAGAGTCTGCTGAGGCTGGAAACCCAGCATTTGGGATGCTGCCTTCCTGCTCACACAAACTCCCCTCAGGAATCTGGCTGTTTCTTCTGGATGCAGCCACAGGCAGTACACCTACATGTAGTGTGCACAGATCTCCTTCTCCTTTCAGACCTGGATGGTGCCCACATACACCTCCCAGCTTCCCCAGAACTCTCCCTGTAATCTCAAATCTTGTCATCCTTCTTTTTTAACAAAACCCTTTGGTGGCTGAGTAAACCTATTATCTGAAATAGTCTCCTCCTCCTCCTCTTCCTCCTCCTCCTCCGAGGAACCTTTATTTCCTTACTTGTTTTATTTTTGTCATAGCACTTTTTTGAAATCAAATACTTTTATTTTTAATTGTATTGCTCTACCTATACAAACATTTCTCCCTCTGTATCTCCCTATACATTTACATAAAAAGTAAACTAGTACCCAGAATAATGGGTACTAGTGATAGAAGCTCAACAAAGCATTATTGAATAAGTGTTGAACACACAATTTAGCCACCAACTAGTTACACTGTCCTCATGAGCAGGGAGGGTTTTATCATCAAACCCTCCTAGGAAGCAGGTGAAAATATTTGTTTCACATCCATCCAGTACACTGAATAAAAGAAAAAAGAAACAGTTATGTTTCTATGTTTCAGCTGGTCTGAATGTTCTTACCTTGCCACATACATTTTGAAGTTAAATGATCATTATACTGCCTTGGGTCTCCATGAAACACCCACGTTGTCCTGAAGCTAATTTGTGCTAGGACTGATGACTTACAGTTTTCTCCCTGTGCAGTGCAATGAGAGAAACCTGTGAAATGTGAGAGGAAGAAAGAGAAGGGCAGAAAGGACTCCTGATCTTACTGTTTGTGCTCTACTTCTGTTACATTTCAATCATTACATTATATCATGGGGTTCTAGGAAATTGTATGAAAACCTTTTAATTCAGAACAATGAAAACTAGTCACCTAAAGGTAGAAAATGTATAGGAATTAAATAAAACATTGTAACTGGCTAATGAGCAAGAAATTGTTGCGAGGAAGATGTCTGTTAAAAATACAGCCTTGTCAGTTTAGTTTTATCTAACTATAGAAGAAAAGGGCAGAAATCAATTTCACAAAAAAAGCCAGGTGTTACATCTCTTTATCACTGTGCAATTGCACTTATAATGCATTCATAGGACCTATTGACTCAAGTTATTACATTCTAATATAGATTAGCTAAATTGTTGAAACACAGATACACACTCAAAGAGAACATTAATTTTAAAATCCAATTTTATATTACATTTCTTGAGAAGTTTTAGTGTGGTTTGAAATCCATCCTGGAAGACTATAGTAGAATATTCTGCCCATTTGTATTTTATGTGAGAAAACCAACAGGTTCACCATTTATTTCTAACTAAAATTGAATTGTCTGAGAATTGCAATAACTGTCAGCCTTTAAAGAGCTTATCTCACGTCTCAAACTTTAATTGGATTGTTTTCTGAGGCAGCCTTTCCTTTTCAATTTCATAAAGACCATAAATGCTTCTATTATTGTTCTTTTGTTCTCTTCCTTCAGAATTTTGCTCATTTTAATTTTTAGTTACAGCAGCTTAAAATGACCCTGTTTTCCCTTCTAACCCAAAATTCAAGTGACTGCAGCTATGGGACCATTTGACATCTTCCAATCTATAATTACATTGATAAGATAAGTAGGAGCTTACTAAGGAAGGCAATGAGCGAGTCATTTATAATATTTGCAAGTGATCAAAATCCTAAAGAAGCAATGCAATTTCATTCTACAAATGAATAATTTTTAAGTCATGTGCCTGGAGCTAGTCCAGTTATCAAGAAATCAAACCAGAAAATGACAGAAGACATTATTTTGTCATGCCAAATTTCTAGCTGTAAGTTCTCTAACAAGAGACAGTTCTTGTGTAACAAATAAGGCACTCAACAAAATTTACTACAAAGAAAATCTGTATACCAATATAAAAATTTTTTGGCATTAAAAACTGAAATAGGGGCCCGGCGCGGTGGCTCAAGCCTGTAATCCCAGCACATTGGAAGGCCAAGACGGGCGGATCACGAGGTCAGGAGATCGAGACCATCCTGGCGAACACAGTGAAACCCCGTCTCTACTAAAAAAATACAAAAAACTAGCCGGGAGAGGTGGTGGGCGCCTGTAGTCCCAGGTACTCGGGAGGCTGAGGCAGGAGAATGGCGTAAACCCAGGAAGCGGAGCTTGCAGTGAGCTGAGATCCGGCCACTGCGCTCCAGCCTGGGCAACAGAGCAAGACTCCGTCTCAAAAAAAAAAAAAAAAAAAAAACTAAAATAGAGTCTGGGCATGGTGGTTCACGCCTATAATCCCAACACTTTAAGAGGCTGAGGTAGGAGGATTGCTCAAGCCCAGGAATTGGAGACCAGGCTGGGCAATACAAGGAGACCTCATCTTGACAAAAAATAAAAAATAAAAAATTAGCCAGGCATGGTGGCACACACCGGTATTTCCAGCTACTTGGGAGGCTGAGGTGGGAGTATTAGTTGAGCCCAAGAGGCAGAGGGTCAGTGAGCTAAGATCATGCAGCTGTACTCCAGCCCAGATGACAGAGTGGGACACCATCTCAAAAAATTAAAAAACTAACTAAAATAGGATTATACTGGAAAAATGTCACTCATAAATACATTACAATATATTGAACTCCTAAGCATGCTTAGCACAATATTAGGCACTATGGTAATACAAACATTTTAAATCTCAGTTTAAAATATCATTATAGCACAAATGTAAAAATAAAGCAAAATGGCAAGAAACTTCTTAAAAAACATTTCATTTTTTTTAATTAAAATTAAGAAGAGAATCTAGGCAGTGCTCCACAGCCTCTTCTAGATACACACATAGCTACAAATATGATTTCAATTATATATATATACACACACACACACACACCACGCACCACCCCACACCGTCATACACATACACACATTAACAGCAGCTATCTCTTGGTGGTGGATTAATAATTTTTTTCTTCTTTAGATATTTGAAAAATTTTTACAATGACTAACTGTATATTACCTTGGTAATCAAATGCTGAACTACCTTGATAATCACACATGCATATTTGAAGTCATCTTGACTCCCTAAATGATACCTACTTACTCCAATATATTTATATTTTAAGTACCAAAGGATGCTCTATATATATTGAATAAATACTGAATCAGAGACATGAACAATATAACCCTATCATAGCTTCTTAGGAAATATAATCTATGCCCTACTCTATTGGAGTAGTCTGTTTTCACACTGCTATAAAGATACTACCCAAGACTGGGAAATTTATAAAAGAAAGAGGTTTGATTGACCCACAGTTCTGCATGGCTGGTGAGGCCTCAGGAACCTTACAATCATGGCAGAAGGCAAAGGGAAAGCAAGTCACCTTCTTCATAAGCCTGCAGGAGAGACAGAAGCACCAGTGCAGGACAACTGTCCTTTATAAAACCATCAGATCTCGTGAGACTTATTCACTATCACGAGAATACCATGAGAAAATTGCCCCCATGATCCAATGATCTCCCACCACGTTCCTCCCTCGACATGTGGGGATTATGGAGATTACAATTCAAGATGAGATTTGGCTGGGGACATAGAGCCAAATCATATCATCTGTTTATCATTCTCAAAAGAATCAGAACTTTCCCTCCCAATCTCTCATCCCCTCCTCCACACATACAGCAGAATCATGGCATATAAGCTCTCCACTTCTTACTTACGTGTCACAGAGAATTTTGGAAGACAATATCTGAGTCTGAAAGTCTTTATGAGACATTTTTAGGTAGGATACCGTTGAGATTCCTTCAAATTTCACTATGTGGGACAACATCAACCAATGAAGGGCCAGATTAGGCTCTTTAGAGGCCTAAACACTGACAAGGTTAAACCCTTCATATGGCATTTTTCAAAGTGACACAAAAAAATCACATACATACTAAAATTAAAATAGCCTCTGTCTAACTGTTCTACCTTCAAAGTTCAGGTTTAGAATTCTCTTTTCAGTAGTGGAGGCAGGTGGTTCTTTGCTGGTCTCCTAAGCTTGCCAATAATCCATTCAGTGCCTACTCCAGCCATGCACCTACACATGAGACAACTCTGCTCACCTTCTCAGTTCTGCAGTAAATCTTTGATTGCAGATTAGGGAATTGAATTGCCAGCACATATTCTATTTGTATAAATTTCCCACTTCACAAAGTCAAGAAGTTTCCAAATTAGCGCTAACAACATAATTTCTAAACTGCTGCTTTCTGTCTTTTGAGTTTATTTCTTTTTCTTCCTGTCTGAAGCACACAAAGCCATGCCTACAAGATCAGTTATCAGTTCATATATAACTCCTCTCATTTCCATCTCTTACAAAACCATTCTTCTCATCACAAAGCAAGCTAACCGAAAGACTAATTTGAGTACAGTTGGAATAATTTATTCCTATCTAGCTTTATAAACACATAAGTAATGAAAATTCAAATATTTATGCATGTATACATTTTAGACATTTTAAGATTTGACTTTGAATTAAGAAAGATGCTATCCAAAGAGAGCTTGTGTATTACAGGAAGCAGTTTGGTCAATACTCAAGCTCTACAGAATGAAAGTGAAGACTGAATCCAGCTAAGTAATCAATTATCAACAGCTAGAGGTGGGTTTGTGTTTTGCTCAGAGTTTAAGTGTTAGCAATTATAAATTCACAAGTGTCACTGGCATCTAAAGTGAAGAAGAGAGCTTTCAATGCTACTATTTAAGCTTAGTTGACAATAAAGAAAAAAGGAAAAGAAGCTTCGTTTGTAATCTGAAAAATCACATATGCACAAAAGAATACATTTCTACCATTACTCTTCCACAGTAGCAGTAACCAAAGAATTTAGAACCAAATGATTCAGGAATTTAAGAGTCCATTAAATAGAGGGAAGAATTAGATCTCCAGTGCACTGGCTTCCTTTTCATTTGAAGTGGACGTTTCTTACGTGTTCTATTTAATACGAAGCGACTAAGACCCACTAATGCTTCAGGTCATCCAGGGAGCGTCCCCAGCTGACACTCTCATTGTCACGTTAGCAATGAGGCAGGACTGCCAGGCAATTTCTACTTTATAGCTCTAAGAGATCTCTAAGCTGTACCTCCAAAATGAACTGATAGGTAAATCGCCTCCAACCTAATCCTCTTTCATCACCAAATGCATTTCAAAATACAGTACAGGCTTTTTTTTTTTTTTCATTTAATCAAACAAAAATACTTGCAGAAACATGTTAGTATACAACGTAAATGCTACCTTCTTAATGTATAATTGTGATAGTCCAGCCTTTCATGCATATGTTAATACTGTTGCTATCAGACTGAGTCCATAAACAGGCTGATTTTATATGTGGGTAAAAATCCAGAGTCACCACCTGGTACAAAGTTAGGTGTATGCTAAACAGCTCAGCCTTTCAAAATTACTCCTCTTGCCATGAGGGTTGGAAATTTCCAACATTTAAAACTCACTGATTCTAGGAACCTCTTTGGAATACCCTTGGATGCTATTATAATTAGTTAATAATGAATTCACAAGAATTAGTAATTAAACAATATAAAGTCAGTCATTTATAAAAATAATGTCCCATGTAGAATAAAAGTTTTAAAATTTTCGATTTGATTATGTAATTAAACCATAACAGACTATATCTTAGCAGGTTACTGCTATGGTTTGAATGTTTGTGTCCCCTCCAAATTTATGTGCAAACTTAATCCCCAATGCAACAATATTAAGAGGTGAGGCCTTTAGAAGGTGATTAGGCCATGAGGGCTCTGCCCTCTGGATTTCTGCATCGTAAAAGGGCTTGAGGGACTGAGTTTACCCCTTTCATCAAGTGAGGCAGAGGTTGCACAAATGGTTCACAGCCCCTTTTTCTGGCCCTGGCTGCTGGCATCCCCACTGACTTGGTTTCTAGTGCTGGTGCATTCAGCTGCTGGTTCCATTTTATGGAAAGTTTGGTAGTCTTCAAGCATCCTGCTGGTCAGTCTTTCCATAACCTCTTTGTGTCAGGAGAAAAATGGGTTTGTCACCACAACTCCCAGGTAGCGGTCTATTCCATAGCCTCTGTGTGGGGTCTCAAAGCCTTGGAGGTAGCAAACCAGTCTATAAGCACAGATGCTTTCTAAAGCCTGCTCTATACCTTAAGGAAACCTATTAATATCAACTATGACAGGCTCCACTCCACAGGACACTAGGGTATATCTTTGCCTTCTTCTGACAGGTTATGCACTCTGCCCATTTTCTGCTGCCCTCCTACCAGTTCCTGAGATTGATTATGCCTATAAGTTCTGCCTTTCAGAGAGCTCCAAACAAGAAATTAGCACGAGGGCCTATATTAAATACCTCCAATTCCAAAAGAGAATTTCTTTGCGTGACTAACTTCAGGATAGCATGAGGCACATAGAACCTTCCTCTCTCCTTGCAGGAGGTGGTGGGAAGGCACAAAGCACCTAAAACTATATTCCATAAACTCTTCTGCCCCACAGAAATTTCCCTCTTCCATGCAGCTTTCCTTATTATTTACTCTGTCGTATTTTCTCACACCTGGCAAGATCTATATGCCACCTATACGTTGCTAATCTACTGTCTTTGTCCTCAGGCATGCTAAGTGGAAAATGATTCTAAAGAAAGGAAGAACAAGCTCTTATTTTAATGTCTAAAGTTACTGTCTTGAGTAAATACTTTATGCCTTCCTTATCCTACAATCTTTCAGTGATCCTGTGCGCGCACTTGTCTCATGTCCCCTGTCAAAGATTGAGACCACACTTGAAATCTGAAACCAAAAGCACAAAGATGAATCTGATGCTTAAGTAATAAAGAGCTATGCTAGTTGGGGAGAGCAAACTTCTGATCTAATAGAGCATTCTTGGGAAATGTTAATTGATTACAGAGGTGAGAAAGTGTTGAGATCAGCTTGAAGAGCACGTTTTGTGTTGATTACATAGGCAGACATTTAATGTCAGCCTGAGAAGCATGTTCGTTGGAGTGAGACCACTACCCGTTATTGATCATTATCATGAATTAGACAATTAGACAAGTTTAAAATCAGTTCTAACCCTAACACTAACCATGGCTATGCAAATGTCAATCTATTTCTAGGAGTCTGAAGACTATTATTCTTTACTCTTAATCCTGTTTTTTATATTCTCTCAGCCAAAGCTGCAAGAAAGATCATCACTATTGTCCAGATCTTCGCCACTGATTCTATTGGAAGCTCATCGATTCTCTTGGAAGCTCATTTGCAGAGGCTTAATTTTGAGTCTGAGTGCTCCTCTGCATAATTTTACCTCTCTTATTTTGGATCATCTGTTAGAAGAGTGGTATGTAGAAGCATTCAAGACTGTTGATAATAAACATGATATGACTGAAGAAAACAGGAACAACTAAGGTATTAAAAAAGGCACTGCAGGGGAGGGGCCAAGATGGCCAACTAGAAACAGCTGTGGTCAGAGGCTCCCACTAAGAAGCATGAAAACGGCAAGTGAATCTTGCACTGGCAACTGAGGTATCCAGGTTCTCTCAGTGGGACTGTCTAGGCAGTTGGTGTGACCCATGGAGAGCAAGGAAAAGCAGGGTGGTGCAACAGCCCACCTGGGAGCTACACGGGGAAGGGGAGCTCCCACCTTCAGGCAAGGAAGGCAGTGAGTGATTGCGCTATGCTGCTCAGGAAACTACACTTTTTATATGAATCTGTGCAACCTGCAGATCAGGAGATCCCCTTCATGAGCCCACATCACTGTCCCTTGGGTCCCAAGCACAGAGCTGTACAGATCCTCAGCAGTCACTCAGTTACAGACTGCCTAAGACTGCCGAGTTTCCAGGGAAGGGACAGCCACTATTACCAGGACTGCCTGCTGCCTAAGATGACTGAGCTCCTCAGGGAAGGGGCGGCAGCCAACACTGTAACTCCAATTTGCCACTTTTCTCCTGCCAGTGCCGGAGAGACTGGATGGTTTGGACCCAGGAGGAATTCTCCCACAGTGCAGCACAGCAGCTGTGGCAGATTGTGGCCAGATTACCTCTTTAGGCCAGACCCTGACCCATCCCTCCTCACTGGGCAGGGCCTCACTACAAGAAGGTCAGCAACTCCAGCTAGGGGTTTAGGGACAGAACTCTGATCTCCCTGGAATTGAGCCCCTGTGAGAAGGGGCAGCCATGGTGTCTGTAGATCGGCAGACTTAATCTTTCCCCCTGCTGGCTCTGAGGAATCCGGGCAGTCAGAACAAGTGGGATTCCCCCCAGCACAGCACACCCTCCCTGCCACAGAGATCCCAAAGGAAAGAGCAGGCAGCCATCTTTGCTGTTCTGCAGCCTCCACTGGTGACACCTCAAACTGCGGGAGGAACTCAGGTGAATAGGGTCTGGAGTGAATTCCCAGCAAACCACAGCAGCCCTTAGGAAGAGGGGCCTGACTGTTAAAAGAAAAGCAAACAGAAAGCAACAACAGCATCAACCAAAAATGTCCCCACAAAAACCCCATCCAAAGGTCAGCAGCCTCAAAGATCAAAGAGAGATAAACTCACAAAGATGAGAAAGAATCAACGAAAAAATGCTGAAAATTCAAAAGGCCAGAGTGCCTCTTCTCCTCCAAATGATCACAACACCTCTCCTGCAAGGGCACAGAAATGGGTGGAGGCTAAGATGGATGAATTGACAGAAATAGACTGCAGCAGGTGGGTAATAATAACAAACTTCCCTGAGCTAAAGGAGCATATTCTAACCCAATTCAAAGAAGCAAAGAACTATGATAAATCATTACACAATCTGTTAACCAGAATAGCCAGTTTAGCGAGGAACACAAAGGACCTGATGGAGCTGAAAAGCACAACCCAGGAACTTCACAATGCAACCACAAGATCAATAACCAAACAGACCAAGCAGAGGAAATAACTTCAGAGTTTGAAGACTATCTTGCTGAAATAAGACAGGCAGGCAAGATTAGAGAAAAAAGAATGAAAAGCAATAAATACAATCTCTGAGAACTAGGGGATTATGTAAAAAGACCAAACCTATGACTGATTCGGGTACCTGAAAGATATGAGGAGAATGGGACCAAGTTGGGAAACATACTTCAGGATATCATCCAGGAGAACGTCCCCAACCTAGCAAGACAGGCCAACATTCAAATTCAGGAACTCCAGAAAACCCCAATAAGATACTCCATGAGAAGATCAGCCCCAAGACACATAATCATCAGATTCTCCAAGGACAAAATAAAGGAAAAAATGTTAAGGGCAGCCAGAGAGAAAGAACAGGTCACTTACAAAGGAAAGCCCATCAGACTAACAGTGGACCTCCAAGCAGAAACCCTGCAAGCCAGAAGAGATTGGGGACCAATATTCAACATTGTTTAAAAAACAAAAGAATTTCTTAGTTTGGCTGGGCGCAGTGGCTCATGCCTGTAATCCCAGCACTTTGGGAGGTCGAGGTGGGCAGATCACAAGGTCAGGAGTTCGAGACCAGCCTGGCCAATATGGCAAAACCCCATCTCTACTAAAAATACAAAAAAAATTAGCCAGGCGTGGTGGTGGGTGCCTATAGTCCCAGCTACTTGGGAGCCTGAGGCAGGAGAATCGCTCGAACCTGGGAGGCAGAGGTTGCAGTGAGCCGAGATCGCACCACTGCACTCCAACCTGGGTGACAGAGCGAGATATCGTCAAAAAAAAATAAATCAATAAAAACAACAGAAGAATTTCAACCCAGAATTTTATATCCAGCCAAACTAAGCTTCGTAAGTGAAGGAGAAATAAAATCCTTTTCAGACAAGCAAATGCTGAGGAAATTTGTCACCACCAAGCCTGCCTTGCAAGAACTCCTGAAGGAAGCACTAAATATGGAAAGGAAAGACCGTTACCAGCTACTGCAAAAACACACTGAAGTACAAAGACCAGTGACACTATGAAGCAACTACATCAACAAGTCTGCAAAAGTAACCAGCTAGCATCATGATGACGTGATCAAATTCACATATAATAATATTAACCTTAAATGTAAATGGGCTAGATGCCTCAATTAAAAGACACAGAATGGCAAGCTAGATAGAGTCAAGACCCATTGGTGTGCTATATTCAAGAGACCTGTCTCACATACAAAGACTCCCATAGACTCAAAATAAAGGAGTGGATAAAAATTTACCAAGCAAATGGAAAGCAGAAAAAAAGCAGGGTTGCAATCCTAGTTTCTGACAAAACAGGCTTTAAACCAACAAGGATCAAAAAAGATAAAACAGCGTTACTTAACGGTAAAGGGATCACCAATTCAACAAGAAGAGCTAACTATCCCAAACGTATACATGCACTCAACTTGGGAGCACCCAGAGTCATAAAACAAGTTCTTCGAGACCTACAAAGAGACTTAGACTCCCACACAATAACAGTGGGAGACTTTAACACCCCACTGTCAATATTAGACCAATCACTGAGACAGAAAATTAACAAGGACATTCAGGACTTGAACTCAGCTCTGGAGCAAGTGAACCTAATAGATAATCTACAAAACTCTCCACCCAAAAACAACAGAACATACATTCTTCTTGGCACCAAATGGCACTTACTCTAAAATCAATTACATAATTGGAAGTAAAACACTCCTCAGCAAATGCAAAAGAACTGAAACCATAACAAACAGTATCTCATCAATCATAACAAATACAACACAATCAAATTAGAACTCAGGATTAAGAAAATCACTCAAAACCACACAACTACATAAAAATTGAAGAACCTGCTCTTGAATGACTCCTGGGTAAATAATGAAATTAAGGCAGAAATCAAGAAGTTCTTTGAAGCCAGTAAGAAAAAAGAGACAATGTACCAAAATCTCTGGGATGCAGCAAAACAGTGTTAAGAGGGAAATTTATAGCACTAAATGCTCACATCAAAAAGCTAGAAAGACCTCAAGTTGACACCCTAACATCACAACTAAAAGAACTAGAGAAGCAAGAGCAAACCAAACCCAAAGCTAGCAGAAGACAAGAAATAACCAAGATTGGAGCAGAACTGAAGGAGATAGAGACACAAAAATTCCTTCAAAAAAACAATGAATCCAGGAGCCGGCTTTTTGAAAAAATTAATAAAATAGATAGACTGCTAGCTAGACTAATAAAGAAGAAAAGAGAGAAGAATCAAATAGGCACAATTTAAAAAATGATAAAGGGTATATCACAGCTGACCCCACAGAAATGTAAACAAACATCAGAGAATACTATAAACACCTCTATGCAAATAAACTAGAAAATCTAGAAGAAATAGATAAATTCCTGGACACACACACCCTGCCAAGACTGAACCAGGAAGAAGTCGAATTCCTGAATAGACCAATAACAAATTCTGAATTTGAGGCAGTAATAAATAGCCTTTTCCAACCACAGAAAGCTAAGGACCAGATGAATTTACAGCTAATTTCTGCCAGAGGTACAAAGAGAAGCTGATATCATTTCTTCTGAAAGTATTCCAAACAATTGAAAAGGAGAGACTCCTCTCTAACTCATTTTATGAGGCCAGCATCATCCTGATATCAAAACCTGGCAGAGATTTAAAAAAAAAAAAAAAGAAAAGAAACGAAAACCTTCAGGCCAATATACCTGATAAACATTGATGCAAAAATCCTCAAGAAAATACTGGCAAACCAAATTCAGCAGCACATCAAAGAGCTTATCCATCACGATCAAGTCAACTTCAACCCTGGGATGAAGGCTCATTCAACATACACAAATTAATAAATGGAATTAATCATATAAACAGAACTAAAGACAAAAACCACACGATTACCTCAATATACACAGAAAAGGCCTTTGATAAAATTCAACATCTCTTCAGGTTAAAAACTCTCAATAAACTAGGTACTGATGGAACATACTTCAAAATAATAAGAGACATTTATGAAAAACTGCTGCCAATATCATACTGAATGGGCAAAAGCTGGACGTATTCCCTTCAAAAACTGGCACAAGACAAGGATCACCTCTCTCACCACTCCTATTGAACATAATATTAGAAGTTCTGGCCAGGACAATCAGGCAAGAGAAAGAATTAAAGGATCTTCAAATAGGAAGAGAGGAAATCAAGCTATCACTGTTTGCAAACAACAGGATCCTATATCTAGAAAACTCCATAGTCTCAGCCCAAAAGCTTCTTAAGCTGATAAGCAACTTCAGCAAAGTCTCAGGAAAACCTCAAAATCAATATGCAAAAATCACAAGCATTCCTATACACCAACAATAGACAAGCAGAGAGCCAAACCATGAATGAACTCCCATTCGCAATTGTTACAAAGAGAATAAAATACCTAGGAATACAACTAACAAGGGAAGTGAAGGGCCTTTTCAAGGAGAACTACAAACCATTGCTTAAGGAAATAAGAGAGGACAAAAACAAATGGAAAATCCTACCATGCTCATGGACAGGCAGATTCAATAATGTGAAAATGACCCTACCGCCCAAAGTTATTTATAGATTCAATGCTATTCCCACGAAACTACCATTGACATTCTTCACAGAACTGGAAAAAAAAAAAAAAAAACTACTTTAAAATGCATATAGAACCAAAAAAGAGCCCAAATAGCCAAGACAATCCTGAACAAACAAACAAAAAAAAGCTGGAGGCATCATGCTACCCAACTTAAAACTATACTACAAGGCTACAGTAACCAAAACAGCATGGAACTGGTACAAAAACAGACACATAGACCAATGAAACAAAATAGAGATCTCAGAAATAAGACTGCACATCTGCAACCATCTGATCTTTGACAAACCTGACAAAAATAAGCAATGGGGAAAGGATTTCCTATTTAATAAATGGTGCTGGGAAAACTGGCTAGCCATATGCAGAAAATTGAAACTGGACCTCTTCCTCACACCTTATACAAAAATTAACTCAAGATAGATTGAAGACTTAAATGTAAAATCCAAAACTATAAAAACCTAGAAGAAAATCTAGGCAATACCATTGAGGATATAGGCACAGGCAAAGATTTCATGATGAAAATGTCAAAAACAATTGCAACAAAAGCAAAATTTGGCAAATGGAATCTAATTACACTAAAGAGCTCTGCACAGTAACAGAAACTATCATCAGCGTGAACAGCCTACAGAAAGGGAGAAAATTTTTGCATCTATCTATCTGACAAAGGTCTAACATCCAGCATCTACAAGGAACTTAATAAATTTACAAGAAAAAAAAAATCAAAAAGTGGGCAAAGGACATGAACAGACATTTAGACATTTATGCAGCCAATAAACACATGGCTGCATAAAGAAGACATTTATGCAGCCAACAAACACATGGAAAAAAGCTCAACATCTTTAAAGCTGATCATTAGAGAAATCCAAATCAAAACCACAATGAGATACTATCTCATGCCAGTCAGAATGGCGATTATTAAAAGTCAATAAACAACAGATGCTGGTGAGGCTGTGGAGAAATAGGAACACTCTTTTACACTGTTGGTTGGAACATAAATTAATTCAACAATTGTGGAAGACAGTGTGGCGATTCCTCAAAGACCTAGAACCAGAAATACCATTTGACCCAGCAATCTCATTACTGGGCATATACCCAAAGAAATATAAATCATTCTATAATAAAGATACACGCATGTGTATCATCACTGCAGAACTATTCACAATAGCAATGACATGGAATCAACCCAGATGCCCATCAATGGTAGATTGGATAAAGAAAATATGGTACATATACACCATGGAATACTATGCAGCCATAAAAAGGAACAAGATTATGTCCTTTGCAAGGACATGGATGGAGCTGAAAGCCATTATTCTCAGCAAACTAACACAGGAACAGAAAACCAAACACCACATGTTCTCATGGTAGCTGTACAATAAGAACACATGGACACAGGGAAGGAAACAACACAAAGTGGGGCCTGTCAGGGGTACAGGAGGAGGGAGATTATCAGGATACATAGCTAATGCATGTGGGGCTTAATAACTAGATGATAGGTTGATAGATGCAGCAAACGATCATGGCACATGTTTACCCATGTAACAAACCTGCACATCCTGCACATGTATCCCAGAACTTAAAATAAAATAAAAATTATATATATAATGTTTTTAAAAAGGCACTCCAGAACTGTAGTCTAAGATTCTTCAGACTGGATCAATAAAACAAGCCTCAACAAGTCCTTAAATTCTACCTTAGATGGTCATATTGCTTTTTGGTTTTGCTTAGAAATAAATAGATTGTTTCACCTCCACCATCACCCCTGTATTAATCCAGGTACAAAACAAAGTGTTAGCAAAGGTGAAGATTCCCCACTGGTTGACCCAAAGAAAACATAAAGCTATTATTTCATTTGTAGTAATTTGGGCTAATTTATATGTTTATTCTACTATATTATTTACAAATTTGGAGAAAAAATTGTGAGATTATCTGGGTTGTTCAAGTCCTAGGAATGAAGTTACTATTCCCCGAATGACTCTTCCACAGTTACTATTCCCAGTAAAGATCTTATCTCTTTAAATATTTTTAGAAAGAGTTTGAGCACGGTGGCTCACGCCTGTAATCCCAGCATTTTGGGAGACCTCACCTGAGGTCAGGAGTTTGAGACCAGCCTGGCCAACATGGTGAAACCCCGTCTCTACTAAAAATACAAAAACAAATAGGCAGACATGGTCGAGGGGGCTTGTAATGCCAGCTACTAGGGAGGCTGAGGCAGGAGAATGGCGTGAACCTGGGAGGCAGAGTTTGCAGTGAGCCGAGATTGCGCCACTGCACTCCAGCCTGGGCGATGGAGCGAGACTCCCTCAATAAAAAAAAAGAAGATAATTATTGGCAAAGTTAATGTACACATCTTTCTTTTTTTTTTTTTTTTAGAAGTTGTCTCGCTCTGTCGCCCAGGCTGGAGGGCAGTGGCGCGATCTCGGCTCACTGCAAGCTCCGCCTCCCAGGTTCACGCCATTCTCCTGCCTCAGCCTCCCGAGTACCTGGGACTACAGGCGCCCGCCACCACGCCCAGCTAATTTTTTGTATTTTTTTTAGTAGAGACGGAGTTTCACCGTGTTAGCCAGGATGGTCTCGATCTCCTGACCTCGTGATCCACCCGTCTCGGCCTCCCAAAGTGCTGGGATTACAGGCTTGAGCCACCGTGCCCGGCCCACATCTTTCTATCATTCTTTAAATTGGTTTCACTAGCAATAGCTTAGGAGAGCTGAGTTACAGAGTTATGGTAATAATCACCCCTACATTCCTACACATTATTATTATTATTATAAGATAATTATAATAAGTTAAGTTAGAAATGTATAAACTTAAAGCAGCAAAGAAGAAACAACAGTATGTGGCACAGGTATACATATGTAACAAACCTGCACATTGTGCACATGTACCCTAGAACTTAAAGTATAATAACAAAAATTTTTTAAAAATTTAAAAAAAGAATTTATCAAATAGATGTAACAACAGAAATGTAAATAATCTCT
The DNA here is from genome assembly GCF_002776525.5 of Piliocolobus tephrosceles. Classification (NCBI taxonomy): domain Eukaryota; kingdom Metazoa; phylum Chordata; class Mammalia; order Primates; family Cercopithecidae; genus Piliocolobus; species Piliocolobus tephrosceles. The sequence continues at coordinate 62,397,845 of NC_045439.1, read as the reverse complement.
GTGCCAGCTCTACCCTTGGCAATTTATACTACACTCAGCAACAAAGGGGAAATAATTTAGAATGCTTGGGGGAAACAAGTTGGAATGTTTCCAATCTTGGGGACTTAAGGTAAGGCAGTATGACTGACAGCCTGAGCCACTATCCCCCTAAGCTTTATCCTTAGCGGCCGTGAACTACGTAAAACCAAAAAGTCATCCTCGCTTCATAGGTGAATGGAGCAAAACTCATTGGAAAGAGTTAGCCCTAATAGTTAAAGCATTTCTGCAAAGGCATTTGGGCTCATCTCTAGAAATAGCAAATATTATCATCAACAAATGGAATAAGTCGTTGAGTATTTTGAATACATGCTAATGAATGGACTGCAAACCATTTGGTCCTGCCTCAGAAACACCACCCCAGTGTACACTCATATCTGCATGGATCCTGTCCTTCTTCTCCTACTCTTTTCCACCCAAGGCATCATTTAATCAAAAGTAGAAAAACTCTGAAAGTGTGCTTTCAAATCATTCCCGCTTAGGCCATCAACTTTTCTTTAGCCTAATAATGACGTGTTTACAGCCTGTGCTTCTGGGTGACCCATGTGTGTCTGAGAGGACCAGGGGAGGAAAAAGATCTTGAGGTCACAAGTGAAATGATTTGATGGATGATCCCTGGGGTGCATAGATTAATACCTTGAAATGCTGTCCCATCACACACATGCTGCCACTACGAATGAAGCCACTCACTTCACTTTTTATTTCCTGATGTTATACTCAAGGACCTCTGTTTCAGAGAATGTGTTAAAGAGCCAGAGCAGTGCAATCTCATGCAAGCAGCTTATAAGACAGCTATTGGAGCACCCCAATATAAATATGAGAGAAAAAAATGGCACCTAGGAGCAGGACCAAGAGATACAGACTAGAAATTTGGTCTTGCCACAGGATTAGATAAAATGGATTAGGATATTGAGTGAGGAACTGACATTTGGAGGCTCATCAGTTGGAATCCCTTCCAGTTTCCAAAGTACAGCCAAAAATGTGGGCAAGGCTGTCAAGGTTATGCTTTGCAATACTCTTCTAACCTTTGTGGAGCTAATGTAAATGATTTTCCTCCATAAAATTGGGTTTTTAGTTTACATAGCAAAAGACACAAAAACTAACTGAATCAAGGTGATGACGCAGAGAAACACAACTAAAACTTCCCAAGGCCCACCAAAGTTCAAAACTGGGGCACAGGGCCTTCTTTCCCACAATACCCAATACAGGATTAATTACTCTGCTACAAACTGAATGTGTGTGTCCCTCTAAAATGTGTATGTTGAAACCTAATCCCTAATATGATGGTATTTGGAAGCAAGGCCTTTGGGAGGTGATTAAGTCATGAGAGCAGAGAACTCATGAATAGGATTATTGCCTTTATAAAAGAGACCCCTTGCCCCTTCTGTCATATGAGAATACAGTGATACAATGGGCATCAATAAACCAGCAAGGGTGCCCTCACCAGACACAGAATCAGCCAGTGCCTTGATCTTGGACTTCCCAGCCTCCAGAACTGTGAGAAATAAGTGTTTCTTGTTGTTAAACCACCCAATCTATGATATTCTGTTATAGTAACCCAGATGGACTAAGACAGTCAAAATCTAAGGATGATCAAAGGAGACACATTTCAAGCTCACATTCAGGGATGGAAAGTAAGAAGGAAAGGTGTAAAAGAACAATAGACCTGAAATGGGAGAACAGATCTTCATAGGCATCTACAATCTCTTTTTAAAGAGCCAGTAGGCACCCTTCAGCAGACCTGAATCCAGTACAGCAGTGGCATTTGCACACAGACCCAGCCAAGAGCACCAGGGAAAAGGTGGAACACTAAGCCTGCAATAAGCACTGCCCAGCACTGCCCAGCACGAAGAGCAATACCTTTTAAAATGAAAGAGAGGGTCCAGAAGAAGACATTTCTGCCAAATTTCAGGGTTAGCACCAGGCCCTCAAACAAGTTACATAAAACAGAGAAGCTATATTCTCAGGAAAAATAGCTAATGCATGCTGGGCTTAATACCTAAGTGATGGGATGATAGGTGCAACAAATCACCATGACACACATTTACCTATGTAACAAATCTGCACATCTTGCACATGTACCCTGAAACTTAAAATAAAAAATAAAATACAAGAGAGAAGGTATGCTCTTTTTGCCACACACTGACCTGTGAATGGTGTGGAATATACTGCTTTAGCCTGAATTGAATATGATTCGAGGAGTACCTGAACAGCTCTCAGCAAATCTGCCTCTTGCACAGCACACTACTGCTCCTTTCCCTGGACATGAAGGTGGTACATGGCCATAAGAGACAAGATGCCAAAACCTACAGCAAGCAAAAACAAGAGGATGTTTTTACCCCTTATAGACTGCAGCCTTGACAAGCTTTCTTTCTTCTTGAGTATACTACAAGATACATTTTTGTCTTTCCATAAACAACAACAAAAGAGAAAGAGAGAGAAAGTAAGCACTTTGTTTATAGAAGTCAATTTTTTTTTAATTTAGCAAACACTGAGCACCTATTTTTGCCAGGCATTTTAGGAAACATCTTAAAAAATAGCATAAATCTAAAAATCAGATGGTACTTCCAGCTAAAGCCTTCCAGAATTTTGTTGTTTTTGAATTGGAAGTGCTAGGGAATGTTAGGAACAGATGGTCTCAAAAGGATATCAGAAAATGGGTGCCCCAGGAATGAGAATGTGATTGCTCTTACCGTCTCTTGCCTAAAACATCACAGTAAATTCCAAATTGGTGCCTCTGCATCCTTTCCATTATCGCCTTTCAAATCCATTCTTCTCATGCTATCAAATCTATCTTTTAAAAAAAATCAGTCTTAGCATTTCACTTCCTCCTCTTTTCTTCTCTGAATAATCCTATATAAAGTCCAAATTTCTTGTCATTGCATCCCAACCCTTTTCTCATCTGGCTCTGACTCATCTTTTCAATTTCCTCCCCTCCTCTGCAAAGGCTAACATATTTCCCCTAGTCTACAAATTAGAAGTCTGAAAAATGCTATTAATATTGTTATAATTTCATAATGTGTGTAGCAGCTGAGACAATAATATGGTAGTCTTTTCCCAGAAACAGTCTTGTCAAAACCCCAAAGGAACCAAAGGCTAGACACTGATCCAAAATATAGTCCTTAAATTAAGAAGCATCCTTGCTTCTATGAGCAGTGGGATTTTAGGAAAGCTACTTAGAATATTGTTTGTGCTACAATGAAGGAGATTTGAGCCAGGATTTTAATGAACATCATAAAATCTGCTGAGAATAAGCAGTGACCCAAAACCCTAACCTACTACTACTCTGCGTTGTAACAATGCAAAGGTTCAAAATGGACCCCAGGGTCTTGTACTGCCATTGTTCTCTCTGAGTGTCCCTCTTAATTGCTGGGATAACCATAAATAAAGCTACAAAATAGACAGTCTTCCTTGGGCTTAGAAAAAAGGAGTGAGAGAAACTAACTTTCCTTTGTAGCTCGCCTACCCTCTGACCTGAAGCCCTCATGCCACTGTCTCGGACTTTCACACTGTGCACCATGCATCACAGTTAATGTTCGCTCTTAACGTACCCTCTTCTCCACCCAATATGATTCACGTTCTCTCAATGTCCCACTCCCATCTAGAAGTTGATTGGACATTGGTCCCAAATGCTCCCCATAATAGGATTACACATCCATGCCCTTTGCTATGTCACTTGCTAGTGCCCTCCCACTGTGGGTGAAAAATACTTTCCTGCCCCTTTGATGTTGGCCATGTTTTGGCCAATGAATGTCAGCGGATGTGAAATGATCTGATACCTTAAATGGGCTTTTGTAGTTTGACTTGTGCTCTTGTGCTGCTATAATTTGCCATGAGAAAAATAACACTCCTAGGCAGTTGCTAGTCCAAGGAGAAATGAGAAAATGGAGGATAGCAGACATAAACACAACTAATCCCAGCCAAGCACACCAGAGCCACAGCTTATCCACAGTTTCATGACCAAAAATATATAAATCCTTGGCTTTGGAAGACACTGAGTTTTTGAGATGGTTTATGACACAGAATTATTACAATAACTGAATTAAACACTTAATAAACTAATTTATATCAAGGCAATAATAAATACTACCCTCTATATGCCAGGTTTGGGTGCTTTTTTATTCTTTCTCATACCTACTCATCTGACATATGCCAGTTTTTTATCTGTGAAATGAAAATAAGAATAACCTAACTCAAACAGTTATAGCAAGAAATAGGTAAGCTAGTAATTGCAAAGCTCTTAGAGAGGGGTTGGCACACAGAAAAACACAATATAGTTGTTTGAGATTGTGGTCATTATTTTTTAAAGACTTTATTTTTTGGAGTAATTTTAGTTCACAGCAAAGTTGAGGGGAAGGTAGAGAGATACCCAATATACCATCTGCCTCAAACATTTCCTATTTCCTATTCTATTATCAATATCCCCCACCAGAGGGACATTAGTTGCAGCTGATGAACCTACCTTGACACATTATTATTGCAAAGAGTCCATAGTTTGCATTAGGGTTCACTCTTACAGTCTACAGGTTTAGAACAAATACAGAATGTATCCACCATTACAGTATTATACAGAGTAGTTTCTATGTTCTAAAAATCTTCTGCTCCACCTATTTGTCCCTCCTTCCCCCAACCCCTGGTAACCACTGATCTTATTGTCTCCATAGTTTTGTATTTTCCAGAATGTCATATAGCTGAGATTACAGTATGTAGCCTTCTTAGACTGGTTTCTTTCACTTAGTAGTGTGTGTTTCTTTTCCTCTATGTCTTGCCATAACTTGATAGCTCATCTATTTTTAGTGCAGAATAAAATTCTATTGTCTGGAGGTACCTCAGTTTATTTATTCACCTACTGAAAAAGATCTTGATTACATCCAAGTTTTAGCAATTATTAATAAAGTTGCTATAAACATTCATGTGCAGGGTTTTGTGTGAACATAAGTTTTCAACTCCTTTGGATAAATACCAAGGAGTATGATTGCTGGATCATATGGTAAGAGTATGTTTAGTTTCATAGGAAACTGCCAAACTGTCTTCCAAACTGGCTGTACCATCTTGCCTTCTCACCAGCAGTGAAGTTTCTGTTGCTCCACACATTTGGTGTTGTCAGTGTTCTGAATTGCAATCATTCTAACAGGTATGTAGTGGTAACTCATTGTTGTTTTAATTTGCATTTCCCTAATGATATATGATATGGGGCATGTTTTTATATGCATATTTTCCATCTATATATCTTCCTTGATGAGGTGTCTGTTAAGGTCTTTGACTCATTTTTTAATCATATTTGTTTTCTTATTGTTGAGTTTTAAGATTTATTTGTGTATTTTGGATAACAATCCTTGATACGTTTTTTGCAAATATTTTCTCCCAGTCTGTGGCTTGTCTCTTCATTCTTTTGACAGTCACTTTCACAGAGTAGAAATTTTTTATTTTAATGAAGTCTAGTTTTTCAATTCTTCTTTTATGGATAATACATTTGGTGTCATATCTAAAAAGTTATTGCCAAACCCAAGGTCATTTAAATTTTTTCCTATGTTAACCTCTAGTTTTATAGTTTTGTGCTTTACATTAGATCTGCAATCTGTCTTGATTAATTTTTGTGAAGGGTATAAGATTTGTCTATATTCATTTTTGCATGTGGATGTCCAGTGATCATTATTTAACCTAATGTCTTTACAAGTTTATTTGTATTTTCAGATATTTTCCCTAAATAGTATGATTGAATTTATAAGCACAGCTTCTAGTTGAGGCCTCCTAGGTACTCTCTGTCCAATAATAAACTGCTATGCAGTGGTGCCTGTTTGAGAAGTCTCAAAAAGTAGAAAAAATTAGGGATGAATAACTGAAAAAGAGGAGAGGAAACACAACAGGATTTATTTTACACTGAGAATTCAGAAGAAGATAAGTTGATTGGCCAATATCTTGGTGGGCTCCTTTCTAACCGCCCTTGACTTACACAACCAAAGTAAGGCTTAATAAGTTCTTCCTTGCATTAATCATTTGCCTCCAACAATGCCTCTGACTCACAACTCTTCAAAGTTGACCTTTGAGGGAAGCATTACTATCTCCTAGGAAGACAGAGGGACTCAGTCAGAATTATCGCTGATTTCTCCCCAGGTCATTTCCTAAAGGAATCTATTTCTTTGACTAAATGCTGACTAAATATGACTGTCAAAGCCAAAATGATTCGCAAAGGAACCTTGCCCTTTTCTTTTTCTAAACACTTTAAGTGCCTTGACCCAAACCACTTCATGCTGAGTAACACCGTAGTTGTATTTGCAGTGTTTTAAAATAGGATGGCACTTTCACTCAAATAAATAAATTTCTAATGGTGAACTTGGAAACACTGTGGCACGTAAATAATGGAGAGACATTTGAAGGGGAGAGGATGCTTTATAAGGCCCTGAAAACCACACCAAACATCTATCTTCTTATTTCATCTGCTCACCAAACCAATCATGGTGGCTACATCAGAACAAAGTACAAAAAGATTTAAATTGGTTTCTGAAGAACCTGAAAAGTTGTAATTTCTTCTCTTAGTAAGAGTAATAGGTCAATGTGAATAGTTTTCATCACTCCTTGGACCTCAAGATTCAGAGTTCTACCCTGTATGTCTACCAGTATGTCTACTCTGAAGGAATCTAATGTTTTCTATAAGAAAATGGAAGGACATTTAAAGTCACCTATTACGTCCTCTGCTAGGAGATTTACAATGTTATAAAGTAGGCACAAGACCAGCTTCATGGGCAGGTAACAAGTGCGATCATATAGATCCCTGCTCTCAAAAGGGTCCTGAACGTGGTTAAAAGCTCTGCTGTTAAGAATCTTGAATTTGAGTGTGTGTTTTATAAGACAATAGAACATGCATATCGCAAAGTACATGCTATATACTCTGTACATGCCAGCTGTAACTTGCCACCCCATTTGCATATAGTCTTCCTGGCTTCCATATCATGCTTCTTTCACTTTGAGTCTTACTAAAATACAATGCATAGTGGATCCACCACAATTCTGTGTTCATGTTCCATACTTAACATCTAAAACTGAGTAAGTGATGTCACTAACAAATCAGAGAGTTTCCTTTGAACTGAGACTTGCTTGGAATGCAGAAAAGGGTAATGGTGTTCTAAGAAACACAAATGACCAAGGAACCCTATTACATCCTTTTTTATTCATGTCACTTCCCAGTATCGCTACCCCTGAAAATGATGACTAAGAAAAAAAGAGAAAGATAAAGCAACCCACGATTCCTTTTCATTTCAATCTTTCCTTATACATAAGTTAGCTGAAGTCGAGAGTATTGGTAGAATATGCACATATAAAGACGTGAAATAAAAGTTACTTTTGTGCCATTTTTTCCTATTGTTCTGTTAAGAATGAAACATACATGTATGTATGACCTATAAAATGTTGTTGATTCCATATGAGTTATATGCCCTTATATTTGCACTTATAATTATATATTATAAATATATATTGGTACTATACAATATAGAGAATGGTGAAATTCATGCCAATAATTTGACATTTTAATTTTTCTGTATACTTAACAATTATACCATGTGGAACTGTAAGTCCATTAAACTTCTGTCTTTTGTAAATTGCCCAGTCTCAGGTATGTCTATCAGCAGTGTGAAAATGGACTCATATAAGTCACTAGCTACAGAAAGCATCATTTCCTTGTGTCTCTCTTAAAAGCATGGCCTCTAGATAATCTTGTCACAATTTGATGAAGTCGGTGATTACCAGCCAGTCTGCAGAAGCTTGATATATCCTGAGAGCTTATACTTACAGAATTTTGTGTCAGTAGGAATGTTCCTCTTTAAAGTTGAAGAAATTAATATAAACATGTAGAATGAATTATTTGTGGGGTTATTACCATAAGATTTGGAAAATAGGTGACATATAAGGATTTGACCTAATATCTCACAGGGAAGAATTTGTAAATTAAATTGCACGCTGATTAACTGCAATATTTGGCTTGAGATAAAATTTTAATGACTGAAACTTTTGTTGATGTCATATATATTGCAAGAGGAGTTGAATGGCAAAGAATTTTTCAGTCTATGTAGCATGGCCTAAGAAGGAGGTGCTCTTGTTCTAGTGACTAGTCCTTTTGGCAGAAACATTCTTAGAAAGGAGAAAGAATTTTAAATTCAGCTCCCATTGTTTTGTGAACATATTCTGTAAGAATATCCAGTGATATGCCATCTAATTCTACTCTCACGAAACTATGGTTGGATTTTAACTTAGTCTCTTGTAAGTACTTAAAATTCTGAGCAATCGCGGGTCTCCTTCCCATTGTAAATTAATAAATTGACTTTTGGGGTTAAGAACAATGCTGTTGTGAGTTTGACATTTAGTGGGAATGATCGACCTCCTAGAGACTCATCACTTCTGAGTGATGTGATAAAATTGAGTTTATTAACTTGGAAAGCAAAGGATGTATTCCTTCCAATCTCACCAAGATATAAATGTCTTATGTCAGGACATCTACCTATCAGGTTGAGGAGGCCATTGCATTAGTTATCTATTTCTGTGTAATAAATGACTCTAAAACTTTGTCACTTTAAACAATAAACATTTATTATCTTACGGTTTCTGTGGGACAGAAATTCCAAAGCAGTTTGGCTGGGTCATTCTATCTTTGGGTCTCTCATGAGGTTGCAATCAAAATGTAAGCCAGGGCTGCAGTCATTGAAAAGCTTGATGGAGGCTGGAGATTTGCTTCCAAAGTAAGTTGCTCATGTGCTGGCAAGTTGGTCCTGACAACTCGTGGTGGGCCTTAGTTCCTTCTCACTCAGGACTTTCAACAATAACCTCGTGACATGGAAAATGACATCCCCCATAGCTAGTAATCTGAGACACAACAAGGCAGAAATGGCAATATCTTTTATTTTTGTAGCATTCTTTTTATCACACAAGCCAGCCATGATTCAACGTGGAAGAAGACTACCTAAGGTCATGGAAATGAGGAGGACCAAGAGGCAATGATTATGGGGATAATCTTGGAAGGCTAGCTATGACAATCAGTTTTTTGCATAACTATACTTATTATATTCTATGTATTTAATAAGTATGTTTTACTCTAAATTGGAATAACCATTTCTCAGGCTCCATCTTCCAAATAAGAATATCATTTGTTTTTAGTGTCTTCTTATACAGTGGCTCACAGTTTTTTTTCCCTGTGGGAATTTCTTTTCTGGCTCTTGCGCTATTGAGACCAGATAAACACATTTTTTGTATAAGGAGAATCATAATTTCTCTCATATTTAAAAACATTTTGTGATGATATAGTACATTTGGGTTTCTTCTAAAATGTCTCTGGTTGTGTGTCTTTGCATCTTCCATTTGTCATTTTATTCTTTCTTTGTAGCAGTGAGAATCCATGGATTTAAAATTCAAAAGGAATATTTTTAGGACTCCATATAGTGTAATTTTTAAACCTATAAATACAGTTTATGTTTATGCATGTCTTCTCAAGTTGTTTGAATAAGAATATTTATGTAGTCTTATTCCTACACTCTCAGGAATGTATTACAGAAATTATTATCATTGAAAAATTCATTGTTTTTCTGACAGTAACATCTTTTCTGCCTCATTCTTAGAGGAAATTTTCTTGACAGCAGTATTTGTGTTCTATGTCTGGAAATATCTATAAAATATATTCAATTTTCTGAAAATCTTAAAGGAAGAGTTGCTGTGATAAAATTTTTGACACAAATATTTCACATTTCTAGCTTTGACAGTAACTCCATAATTCTAGGGGAGGAAGGAAATAAGAGCACACATATATATTAAAAAGTACATGACATATATTATACACTTCTATATATATATATAGATGTGTGTGTGTGTGTGTTTGTATATATGGTCGATGACTTCTCTTTCTAGAAGGCAAGAACTATTCTGGCTTTAGAAAAACATTTCCCCCTGCTGGTGTGGAGTTACAATTCAAGATGAGATTTGGGTGGGGACACAGCCAAACCATATCATGATTCCTTCTGAAGGTGCATCCACATTGGTGAAGCCTACAAGCATAGTAGTTTCCAGAGGTGTTTAATCAAAATAGAGCTATAACAGTTATAAGAAACACTGAAATACATCGCTAAGTTTTCAGAGAGAGCATTGATATATACTCTTCCTACCACATTTCTTCACTTTACTTCAGAAACAGCCTGCAGATCTGTCCCAGTCATTCCAGTATGTTTCTGTGTTGAAGGTGTTGCTGGAACAAAGCCCTCAATGTTTCTATCCCTCTGGATGCTTCTCCTCCATATAAATGTAAAATCACACTCGGGTATTCCCCATCAGGAAAGTTTCTATTCCTTTGCTTTCACTTTTTTCCTACTCCTACTCCTCCTCCCCCAATCAAATTCTTATCTCAGCTGCTTTATCCTCCAGAGAGTTAATTCATTTACTGTCTGATAATCTGTTTAATGTGTTAACCTGTCTAGACATATTTCAGGCTTCAGGAGCCTCTAATAAGGTCATGAGTTTTAAACTTCAATATGTATAAGGATCATTAAGAGCTTATTTAAAGGCTGGGAACAGTGGCTCATGCCTGTAATCCCAGCACTTTGGGAAGCCCAGGCAGGCAGATCATTTGAGGTCAGGAGTTTGAGACCAGCCTAGCCAACATGGTGAAACCCTATCTCTACTAAGAATACAAAAATTAGCTGGGTGTGGTGCTGCATGCCTGTAATCCCAGCTACTCAGGAGGCTGAGGCAGGAGAATCACTTGAACCCAAGGAGACAGAGGTTGCACTGAGCCAAGATGGTACCGCTGCCCTTCAGCCTGGCAACAGAGTGAGATTCCAACTCAAAGAAAGAGAGACAGAGAGCTTATTTAAAATGCTATTCCCTACCTCACTCCTATACATTTTTAATCCATAAATCTAAGGTAGGGCCCAGAAACCTGCATTTATAACACCCTCCACCCCTATTCCCCATGTTACTTATAGAAACGATCCAAAAACCCTTCGTTGAGGAAATGCTATAAAGGAAGACAATTTAGAACTAAGGGAGTCTAGGTTATCAGAAACTACTGGTGACCATAGTTCCCTACTTCTATCTTCAACCTGTTTCTTACAACTACACTTGTAGTTACAGGTTTTCATTTGCTGAAGAGTTGCATAATCCTGTTGTTCACTCTGCAAATCCAGACAAACAACAGTCAACCTTTTCAACAGGCATATAAATCGCATCTTGGTTCAGATGGCTTTCATTTTAAAGTCAGATTTTTGTTCTCAAGTCCCGAGAGTTATTCTAGTGGTATAATTGATTCCTGACTTGAGGCTTTTTCCCATTCCATCCTTTCAGTATTGCCTTCCCGCCAGGATTTCGAAGCTCAATAAGCTATCCTTCTCTGAGGTCGCAGACGTCACTCACTGACCCATTCTGCTGAACAAGAGCCTTGATGATGACCCTCCTGAGTTGCTGTTTTTCCTGAGGTGGTTAAAGGACCACTTATATCTTAAAATCTGAGTATTTGCGGATGGAACCCAGAAACACATATGTTTAACAAGTCCCCCAGGTATACTTGATAAAAGAATCATTGGTATTGAGAAGTTCCTCAAAATTGCCTAATGATATAAGTCACCCGGACGCTGGGTGGAAAATACAGTTTCCCAGACATCATTGTCTGGCTAATATGAATGAGGAGGGATGGGCTTTAGTTTTGATAAGTGCTCCAAGTATTTCTAATAACTGGGCAGTTTGGAAAACTCTGACATAAAGTCTCGATATAAGGCTTTAATGTAAAGATATCTTTCTAAGTTCAGTTTTATACTAGATTGAACATTAAAGCTAGGAGAATGAAATAGCTAGAATTAGAGAAGTAATCCTCAGGAGATAACAAGTAGCTTATCAAGAAGTCTTGCACTTACATTTTATCTTTCACATGCAAATATCTTAAGTGGTAATGAAGGAATTTTTTAAAATGGGTCCTTGTAACAAGAGTGAGTTGTTTCAGTGCCCTTTTAAAAGATGAATCATTCCATTCTTTAAATCATGTTTCAAATTTAGCCTTGCAAATAGCATTTAAATGGGAAAACTTAGGGTATATATACTATAAATATAAAAATAAGCTATTCATATTTGAAACACCATTCTAGGCCAGGCACGTGGCTAACACCTGTAATCCCAGCACTTTGAGAGGCCAAGGTGGGTGGATCACCTGAGGTCAGGAGTTTGAGACCAGCCTGGCCAACATGGTGAAATCCCGTCTCCACAAAAACTACACAAATTAGCTGGGCATGGTCGTGGGTGCCTGAAATCCCAGCTACTTGGGAGGCTGAGGCAGGAGAATCGCTTGAACCCAGGAGGCAGAGGTTGCAGTGAGCCAAGATCATGCCATTGCACTCCAGCCTGGGCAATAGGAGCCAAAGTATGTCTCAAAAAAAAAAAAAAAGAAGAAGAAGAAAGAAAAAAGAAAAAAAAAAGAAACACTATTCTAGATATATAACTACTACTGGAGTTTACTTTTAAATATTCTGAGTTAAATACTGGTGGCACAGGTTTTGCCCATAATTCCAATTCCAGTAAACCTGTCCTAAATCTCAGAATAACTTGGAACTTATTTTTAGTAGTACAAATTATGGATTCCTAAAATAAACTCAGAGAATGGGAGGAAGGGTCCAAATTTTGGATTAATAAAACCAGTTACCTGGTGTCTCTCCTCTTATAAACTGTTTAACAATGATAAAATTACAAGAAGTTCTAATATCATGGATTGCAGCCATCCAATAAGAAAATGCTTAAAATATTGAGGAATCTGGAAGAAGACAAGCAGACAGTTTTATCTCCAGGATTGAAAAGAGATAGCAAGAATGTGTGGCAAGGACCCAAAACATCCTGTTTGGGGCATGAAGCCAGGCTGCCTGACCAATTACTTAAACTCTCAGTGCCTGTAAAGCATTTAGAAGAGTGCCTAGCATGTAGGACAAGCTATAAGAGTGTTGGCTTTTCTGTAATAGTGGGGGTTTCCATGTGCCTATCCAAGAAATACTTATGATGGTTAATCTAATGTGTCAACTTGACTGGGCTAAGGGATGCCCAGATAGTGGGCAAAACAATATTTCTGGGTATGTCTGTGAGGTTGTTTCCAGAAGAGATTAGCATTTGAATCAGTAGAGGGAGTAAAGATCTCCCTCAAAAATGTGGGTGGGCATCATCCAATCCACTGAGGGCTTAAATAGACAAAAAGGCAGAGGAAGGGCAAATTCCGTCTCTCTCTCTCTCTCTCTCTCTCTCTTTTGCTCTCTCTCTCTCCTCTTGACCAGGAACATCCATCTTTTCTTACCCTCAGGCAAAAGATCTCCTGGTTCTCAGGCCTTTGGACTCCATATCTTACACCAGTACAGCCTACCATTCCCTCCATCTCCAGCCTCCCACTCCTATTCTCAGGCCTTCAGACTCTAACTGGGAATTTGCAGACAGCATATCATGGGACTACTTGGCCTTCATAATTTCCTGAGCATGAGCCAATCCCGTAATAAAAAATAAAATTCAGGCCAGGCGCAGTGGCTCACGCTTGTAATCCCAGGACTTTGGGAGGTTGAGGCAGGCAGATCACCTGAGGTCAGGAGTTCGAGACCAGCCTGGCCAACATGGTCAAAACTCCATCTCTACTAAAAGTACAAAACATTAACCAGGTGTGGTGGTGGGCACCTGTAGTCCCAGCTACTTGGGAGGCTGAGGTAGGAGAATCACTTGAACCTGGGAGGTGAAGGTTGAAGTGAGCTGAGATAGTGCTACTGCACTCCAGCCTGGGCAACAGAGCATGACTCTGTTTTAATTAATTAATTAATTAAATGTAATAAAATTGTAGAGTTCTCCAAAGAAACAGAACCAATAGGATATATATATCCTGTATAACCAATATATATCCTATATTTTATACACACACACACACACACACACACACACATATATATATCTATCCTATTGGTTCTGTTTCTTTGGAGAACCCTGACTAATACAATGGTCTGAGAGAGAGCTAGCCCTAACTCTATTAACATAAACAAAGAATGGGGGAAGTTGCAACGTGGAAGTTCAACAGTGAAAATAGTAGCTAAATTTCAGCAAGTGCCAGGTACTTTGCTGGACAATTCATATAATCTCATCTAATCCTCACATCCTCACAATAGCCCTATAAAGTGGGCCTATTATAATTCCTATTTAAGTATGAGGTTTTTATTATCCTCCTCTTTCCCATCTCCACACCCCAGACAATGTTGTTTCTTACCTCCCTACCGGTACTCACCTTCTCTCTCTCCTCTTCTACTCAGCATGCACACTCTTTGCCTTACCACTTGCCCACGGCTCCCCCATGCCCTCCAAAGTTGGGTTAGAAATGCTTCCTGTTTCCCTGTAATATCCTGTTCATATTTCTATAAACAGGATACATATGATCTTGTATATCATATGATCATATATACAAAATGCTATCAAATTTTCTTTTAGGTATTTCTCTCCCCATTACACTGTGAGATCTTGAGAGTCAGGGCTACTTCTTTTTAACGCTATATTCCAGCCTCTTATTTAGTAATTGGCACATAATACATGTTCAACAAAGGAAGAAAATATAAAAGATTAGATAAAGGAAATCATTAGAAAAGTACATAAAACAGACAAAATTTATTACATGGGACTATCCATATCACAAGTTGGAACTAATTTAAATGTTCAGCAATAGAGATTGGTTAAACGCATTTTATTTTATCCTTAATTTCTATTCCATATTTTTCAAGATATTTAAAGTCATGGAAGAGTGTCACTCTAAACAAGAAGGACACAAAATTGTATCAATAATATTATTGCAATTGTGTTGTGAAAACAGCCATATGAACACAAAATATAAGTAAAAACACTAAAATATCAATAGTAGTTGCATATGGATGGGAATTTGTGAGGAATTTTTATTTTCTTCTAGAACTCTTCTATTTTTCAAATTTTCTATTAAAAACCAAATTATTTTTGTAAGTATTTTTATACAATACACATCCATTTTAGAAAACTCACATAAACAAATATAAAATTGTAAATTACATGTAATCCCATGATCAATAAATAGTGATTTATCGATTGATCAATAGATAGATAAATGTATATAAGATTCTGTTTAAAGGGATAAACATGGTAGCATATAATCAGGGAAGAGCTTTTTTTTTTTTTTTTTTTCCATGACACCTCTTTCAAAATGGTTCTGGTAGCTCTCTTTTCACCTCCTTTTGTATGCCCTGAGTGGATCCCATGTTTTGCCAGTCACTTTTTGGCTATAAGAACATTCTATCCTTCCCCCCATCTCAGAGTGTATGCAAGGATTAAAGTCCTGTGACAGTGTGGAACTGGAGGGAGGAGAATGTGGCTCTTCTTTCACATGCCTCGTTCCACTTCCTCCTACTTCTTCTGGCTCTGACAAGGGGATTGGATCCAACAAGCAGGAGGGAAAAGAAGAAATGACCTTTTTACTTAGTTGATGCCCTTGTGTCAAGCACCCACTGTCATAGCAGACGATCAAATTCCAGTTCTCTCTTGGGCTGAAGAGCATTATTTTCATCCTGTTTTGGAAACATTTCCCCACCTCTATGGGCAATTCCACCTGTACCGTGATGCTAAAAATACTTTCTAGGATACAAGCACTCCCCACCAGTATCTGCCACCTGACAGTTCACCCACAGCCCCTTTTTGCTGGAGGCCCTCCCTAAGGCAAGTAGCCCTCTTGGGTAAGACATTTTCAAGACCCTTAACACCCTCCTCAGTGGCTATGTGGCTCATGGAATTTACAGATCTTTTCTCCCACCCATCCTGACTGCTGCCCTCTCACAAACAGCCTCCCAAAGCCAAGATTTTCCAAGCAAGAGGCAGTCACCAGTTTTGATCTTCCTTACATTTGACCCAAAGTTCTGGGCACAGGTATCCAGTTTTCTTGTAAAATGTCTCATGCGCCACACCTATGCACCTATGCATCCTCTGCAATGAGTGTCCAGGCTTAACATAAGCAGCTAATGATGGTAGATACTGGGCTACTTTGGCCCACTATATCATAGCAAGTCCTCTGGGACGTGCTTACACCTTTTTTGAAAATTAGTGTGTACTTATTGTCCACTGTCCTCAGCTTTGATGACTTAGTCAGAATTCCATGACAACAGAAAAAGTCTTATTTAATATCTGTTGTGTAATATATTATACTTTTACAAAAATGGGACTATATGTATACATTAATAGGCATTATGTCTCAAAATGTATTGCTGGTGTATTATGCCCCTGGTTGTGTAATATATTATACTTCTACAAAAATGGGACTATATGTATATATTAATAGGCATTATGTCTCAAAATGTATTGCTGGTCTATTATGCCCCTGGTATTGAGAGAAATAAAAAAAGAATACGATAAAAATCCTTATCTTTTAAAAAGCCTACAATCCAGCAGGGAAGATAAGACATGTAAACAAATAACTGTAATAAAAAGCATTAAAAATGTCATAAATGTGGGGAAAAAAAAAAAAGCATTTCCAATGATAAAGAAAGGGAAGGTTGGGCCAGGTGCGGTGGCTCATGCCTGTAATCCCAGCACTTTGGGATGCCAAGGCCAGTGGATCACCTGAGATCAGGAGTTCGAGACCAGCCTGACCTACAAGGTAAACTCCCATCTCCACTAAAAATACAAAAATTAGCCAGGCGTGGTGGCAGGCACCTGTAGTCCCAGCTACTCTGTAGGCTGAGACAGGAGAATTGCTTGAACCCGGGAGGTGGAGGTTGCAGTGAGCCGAGATCACGCCACTGCACTCCAGCCTGGGTGAGGGAGTGAGATTCCATCTCAAAAAAGAAAAAAAAAAAGAAAAAGAAAAAAAGAAAGGGAAGGTTACTTCCAGTGTGGAGTGATTATTTATTAGGAAGGGTTAAATTTTCAGCCAAATTCTGAAGAATTGGTAAGATCTCAATAGCATAAAATGGAGATGGGGGAACACATATACCAGAGACAAGAAACAATGAATAAAAGCACAGAGACTAAAAAACATAACATTTTTTCAAAGAATACTGAATAGTCCAATTTTTTAGGAATACAATAT
Organism: Piliocolobus tephrosceles; assembly: GCF_002776525.5. Lineage (NCBI taxonomy): Eukaryota > Metazoa > Chordata > Mammalia > Primates > Cercopithecidae > Piliocolobus > Piliocolobus tephrosceles. The sequence goes on along the minus strand of NC_045439.1, from coordinate 62,380,735 downwards.
TCCCCAAAGAACTTGTCATTTTTACAATAATAACAATTAAGGCAGCCTAGATTCCTTGTCATGCATTGATACATTATTAGGGCACTATGAAAAACTTTTAGGACTATGTCATGAGTGGCATCTAGAGAATTTGAACTGTTAATTTGGCAGTGATGAAGTACTGAAGAATTATAAATTATAAAGAAACAGCAGGCTGTGCAAGGGCCAAAGGCAAGAAGGAAAGTATCTAGGAGGCATGTACAATAATCGCTGCCTAAACTAGGATGGTGGCAGTGGGGATGCAAAGTAACACACCAATTCAGATGACAATCCAAAGCCTTTTGAGCATTCAGTCCATCAGTCACCCTGATAACACCAATAAAGCCTTGCTGGAGAGGCTTTGGGTTGACTGTTCGCTGGTGATGAAGGATTTGCACTGAGAATACAAATTCCCACTTCTTATCCCCCTCAAGGCCCAGGTAATGCATTTTCAAAGAGCCTGTCTAGTGTTAAGGGTGCAGGCTGAAGTCATAGAAAGAAGCAAAGTTAACTAGCTCATAAGGGAATCCAACTCACCAACAGAAGCAAAGGGTCACAGGTGCATTTCAGGAGGTTTAAACGGCTTGACGGAGGAAAGGGATGGCAAGTTCCTAGCATCTTCTTGAACCTGCCAATAATAGCAAAACATCAAAATGCTCAGGGTAAAATGAAGTGTATTAATTGAGAAGTAACAATAAATGCTACCTGGGGACTGTTAGTATTTAGATGTACGGTGTTAATTTAAAGTGCTATTCAGAACTCAGTTTCTATACTAGATGCCCCAATAATGTGTGGGTCCAAGACCAGGAATTCTTAATATTCTAGGCTACCTTTATTCTTATCATAAAAATATAAAATGTAATGGCTACTAAGATGTTGTAGTACCCAGGACCTGATCCAGCACCGTGTAGCTACTTTGATGTTTTACAAACTTCACTTTGATGCCGGATATAATTAGTGATCAAATGTCTCAAGAGTGGGTCAAAAGGGGAAATAATGAAAAGAGAAGACATTATCATCGACAAATGAAGGTCATCTTTATAGAAACAGAAACACAAATTGTGCGTTACTAGCAGAAAAAGCCATGTGTTTCTTTGATGGTACTGCACTGCCCTCTAGAGACAAGCCTATAACATGCAGCTCTAGCTAAAACCAAACTGAAAATCTTAAACCCAAGCACAATTCAGGCAAAACGGAAAACATATGAAATTCTAGATTAATATTTTCAAAGAACTCCTACCTCAACAGGAAATAAAACTAGCTTCTAAGTCAAATATTAAGATAAGGATGTTTTGAAGTAAAATGTATGCATTTTCCCAGAAATCTGAAATATAACAGTAAATGAATTAACTATGGAACTTGCAGCAGTTTAAAGATCAAGCTATAGGCCGAGTGCAGTGACTCACGCCTGTAATCCCAGCACTTTGGGAGGCAGAGGCAGGCAGATCACCTGAGTTTAGGAGTTTGAGACCATCCTGGCCAACATAGTGAAAACCCATCTCTTCTAAAAATACAAAAATTAGCTAGGCATGGTCGCAGGCGCCTGTAATCCTAGCTACTTGGGAGGCTGAGGCAGGAGAATCACTTGAGCCCTGATGGTGGAGGTTGCAGTGAGCTGAGATCGTGCCATTGCACTCCAGTCTGCCTGAGCAACAGAGTGAGACTCCATCTAAATAAAAAATATAAATAAATTAAATTAAATTAAAAAGCTATAAATGGATAAAAAGAATTGGGAATGGGGACAATAAAAGGAAAAGTTTACTGGAAAAGCAAGCGCCATTAATGACTCGAATAGCAAAAGATGGTCCAGAAGTTTTACAGAGACAATGAAGTTTACTCAATAACAAGTAGCTAGATTAGTCAAATTATTAATCATTTGCACTTTAAAACACTGTTTGTAAAAATGACCATTAACAGCACTTCATTTTAACCTGAAACAATGCTATATATAATACTACAACCAGACCTCCTGATCAGTCCCCCAGAAAAGACTGCCTCTAAATACTGGTATTAATTGCCAGAGGCTGAAAGCCCCTGACCATCCCTATGGTCTGAGCTTTGGGCTCCACTCACCTATACTAACTCTTGTGTCAGAAATTACAGAAGGTTTAGGGACACAGAAGGAAAGAGAGTGTCAACTGGATGTCATTTGAAGTAACGCTGATCTCTGAAATGTATATGAACTGTTTTCAACTCTTATCCCAGGTCCTCGGGAAAAGCTATTGCCTCCTAGGATTCCTGAGAACTGCTGGGGGTTCATTATCTCATAATTGCCTTGCATTCAATTTCCTAACTCACTCAATTCCTAGCTCCCAAGTCACTCTCTGATATGAAACTACTCATATTTTTTTAATTTTTTCAAAATACCGCCAGCACAAGGATGAGTGAGAGTCATACTTAATCAAAGATCTGGGAGACAAAGAACCACAGAGCTAATAAACTAACGTTGATAGTAGATAACCATCGTAGATAACCCTGTTCTTTAAAGTCTAACACGGGAAAATGTGTGCCCTTACCACAGGACAGAAGCAGATCCAGTCGAGTCAGTCAGCTGTAGTTTTAATTAAACTATTTTACTTCTGATTAAGAGTCAATTAACTCATTCCTTCTTGGCCCAAGGACATGTTAACAACCACCTTCAACTATGTCTTCCAATTCCTTCATATGGTATATTGGAAAAACACTATATTTGTATAGCGCCATATTTTTTTCAATGTGCTATTGTAGTCCACTGAAGTGATTAAAACACACACACAGACACACACACACACACACACATACACACACACAGTTAATCAGAAACTCCCAAACTGTTAAAAGGCATGCAAGGTACCATGGTAGTCAGTCATGCAACACTAAACACATCCCAGAGTCAGCTTCTTCTGGGCATTTTCTACCTTCTTACACTCTACTAAACTTTGACATTGCTGTCTTTCTGCTTACATAACCTCTCAGCCACCACCAAACTGCAGAATAGGGAGCACAACAAGCATGAGAAAAAAAGTTTCCACAGTAAAAGATGACATGTTAGGCATGAATTCATTAAGATTGAGAAAGCAGAGTTGATTTATTTTTACTGTAACAGATATGGAGTGAATAAAAAAAAAATCTCATAGGCTCCTTCAGATGTCATACATATGATCAGATTTTCTGTTCAGAGCTGTGTACTTGTGGCAAATCCCAACATGAAGAGTTTTATGGATATTAGGCTGGGCAATGTGGTTCAAGCCTATAATCTCAGCACTTTGGGAGGCTGAGGCAGAAGGATACCTTGAACCCGGGAGTTCATGACCAGCCTGGGCTCTATAGACCCACTTCTACAAAAAGTAAAAAAAATAGCCTGATGTGGTGGCACGTGCTACTCGAGAGGCCGAGGCAGGGGGATCATTTGAGTTCAGGAGATTGAGGATGCAATGAGCTGTACTCCAGCCTGGGTGACACAGCAAAACCCTGTGTCAAAAAACAAAAAAACAAGTTACATGGGGGATTCCACTGTTTGTTATAGCGTCAGGTTCAAATTGGGTCATTTTTTATTATTCCTCTTTTTTACTGCCTTTCTTTGGGTAAGTACAACTTACCTGGTATTTACATTACTTAGTTTCAGCTTATGGCTTTATCTCATAATATCTATTTTTACCACACAAAAATATTCTTTAGATGGGAGGCAGGACAAGGTCTTTTGAATTCCAGGAAGCTCCATGCCTGGATTTATCTTCACAGAACCCACATGCAGAGTCCTCATGACCTCTAATTAACATCTTACCTTCAGCACCCGTGGCTACCTTGTGTTCTTCTCTTTACTCAGAGAAGTTGGCCTTCACCTTTTAGATCATCAGACAGTGAAGGCTTCCAAAAGATACTAGCTTTGTTGTTTTTCCTGTCCTGGACAGCAGCATCACCTTTGCTCACCTCAGGCCATCTCCTATAGCTCACATTCTCACAAACATGCTGACTTTGAGACAAAGATTTTGAAGTATTCATTGTGAATAATGACTTTGATTTTGTAACTGTCACAATGAACAAGAAGGACTCTTGGAGTATAATCAGGAAGTAACTTTACTTTTTAACCACTAGTCCTTGAAATATAATCTGTGAAGCTAGATCAACTTCCTTCTCCAGTCAAAAATTAAGGCCAGCTTCACACCTTTCCTGTCCTTTTGAACAATAACAAGAGTTCTTTCCTATAGCAAATGCCTCTGAAATCTGGGTCACATTCCCTGAGCCTATCTCTGATTTTCTTTTTTGTGTGTTTGCCAGGTTTTGGTATCAGGATGATGCTAGCTTCATAAAAGGAGTCAAGGAGGAGTCCCTCCTACTCAATTTTTTGGAATAGTTTCAATAGAATTGGTATTAGCTCTTCTTTGAGTGTCTGGTAGAATTCAGCTGTGAATCCATGTGGTCTGGGGCTTTTTTTTTTTTTTTTTTTTTTGATTGTTAGGATTTTTTATTACTGCTTCCATTTTGGAACTCAGCACTGATCTGTTCAGAGTTTCAATTTCTTCCTAATTCAATCTTGGGAGACTATAAGTTTCCAGGAATTTATTCATTTCCTCTAGATATTCTAATATGTGTGCATAGAGGTGTTCACAATAGTCTCTGAGGCCCTTTTGTATTTCTGAAGGATCAATTGTAATGTCATTTCTGATTGTGTTTATTTGAATCTTCGTTTTTTCCTTGTTAATCTAGCTAGTGGTCTATTGATCTTGTTTATCCTTTCAGAGAACCACCTTTTGGTTTCATTGACTTTTTGTAGAATATGTATATTTGGATCTCAATTTTGTTCAGTTCTGCTTTGATTTTGGTTATATCTTTTCTTCTGCTAGCTTTGGGGTTACTTTGTTCTTGTTTTTCCAGTTTCTGTAGGTGTGATGTTAGACTAATTTTCTAACTTTTTGAGGTAAGTATTTTGCACTATAAACTTTCCTCTTAACATTGCCTTGCTGTATCTCAGATATTTTGGTATGTTGTGTCACTATTTTTATTTACTTCAAAGCATTTCTTGATTTCTGCCTTAATTTTGTCATATACCCAAAAGTCATTCAGGAGCAAGTTGTTTAATTTCCATGTAATTGTGCAGTTTTGAGAGATCCTCTTAGTATTGATTTCTATTTTTATTCCACTGTAGTCCAAGAGTATGGTTGGTATGATTTCAATTTTTAAAAAGTATATTGAGACTTGCTTTGTGGTCAAGTATGTGGTCAATCTTAGAGTATACCCCCTATGCAGAAGAAAAGAATATATATTCTGTGGTGGATGGGTGGAATATTCTATAGATGTCTATTAGTTCCAATTGGTCAAGTGTAGAATTTTAAGTACAGAATTTCTGTTAGTTTTCTGCCTTGATAATCTGTCTAACACTATCAGTGGGGTATAGAAGTCCCATATTATTACTGTGTGGCTAGTTAAGTTTTTCTGCAGGCCTAGAAGTACTTGTTAGCTGAATCTGGGTACCCCAATATTGGGTGCAAATACATTTAGGATAGTTAAGTCCTCTTGTTAAATTGAACCTTTTATCATTATGTAGTGCCCTCTTTGACCTGTTTTACTGTTGTTAGTTTAAAGCCTGCTTTATCTGATATAAGAATAGCAACCTCAATCTTTATTGTTTTTTGTTTGTGTGGTAGATCTTTCTCCAACCCTTTACTTTGAGCTGATGGGTGTCACTGATAGCAGACAGATGGGTCTTTTTTTTTTTTTGTAATCCAACTTGCACTCTGTGCCTTTTAAGTGGGGCACTTATGTCCCACTTTTTACTTTTATGAGATCTACTTCTTTTTAGCTTCGACATATAAGTGAGAACATGTAGTGTTTAACTTTCTAGTCTCGTCTCATTTCACTTAACACAATGTCTTTCAGTTCTATCCACGTTGCTGTGAATGACAGAATTTCATTTTTTTGTGGCTGAATAGTAGTCTATTGTGTACATTTTCGTCATCCATTCATCTGTGTTGGACACCTAGGTTGATTTCATATTTTGGCTATTGTGAAAAGTGGTGCAATAAACATTTGTGTGCAGATGACTCTTTGATATACCTGAGTTCCTTTCCTTTGGATAAATGTCCAGAAATGCTTTGCCCATATTTTAATCAGATTGGTTTTTTAGCTATTGAGTTATTTTAGTTCCTTATTTATTTTGGATATTTAGCCTTTATCAGCTGTGTGGTTTGTAAATGTTTTCTTTCATTCTGTAGGATGTTTCTTCACTCAGCTGACTGTTTTCTTTGCTGTACAGAAGCATTTTAGTCTGATGCAGTCCCATTTGTCTAGTTTTGCTTTTGCTGCCTATGCTTTTGACGTCTTATCCAAAACAATCATTACCCAGAGCAGTGTTAAGATGTTTTCTCACATGTTCTCTTCTAATAGCTTTTAAGTCTTATTTTCTTTGTCTTTAATATATTTTATATTTAATATATTTTAGTTCTTGTATATGATGTGAGAAAAGGGTCCAATTTTATTTTCTGTGTATAAACATCCAGTTTTCTAAACAGCATTTATTGAAAGAGACTGATCTTTTCCAATTACACAATATCCTTGCCACCTTTGTCTAATATTTATTTGACCATAATGTTTGCACTTACTTCTGGGCTTTCTATGTTGTTCCATTGGTCTACATACCTGTTTTTGTGCCAGTATCATATTTTTTAGGTTTCTGTAACTATGTAATGTATTTTGAAATCAGGATGATACTTACAGCTTTATTCTTATTTCCTAATATTGCTATGGCTAATCAGAGTCTTATGTGATTCAATAAAAAATTTTAGGGTTTTTTTTTCTATTTCTGTGAAATATGTCTTTGGAATTTTGACAGGGAATGCATTGAGTCTATAGATTATTTTGAGTAGTATGGACATTTTAATAACATCAATTCTTCCAATCCATCAAGATGGGATATATTTTCATTTATTTATGTCTTCTTTAATTTCTTTCATCAATGTTTTATAGTTTTCAGTGTAAAAATCTTACACCTTCTTGGTGAAATTTATTCCTAAGATTTGAGTTTTTTGTAGGTATTAAGAATAGGATTGTTTTATTGGCTTCTTTTTCAGATAGTCCATTGTTAGTGAAAAGAAATGTTACTGATTTTTGTATGGTGTGTTTGTATCCTGCAACTTTATTGAATTCATTCATTGGTTCTACCAGTTCTCTGCTTGTGTCTATAGGGTTTTCTATATATTAGATCATATCATCTGCAAACAGACAATGTTACCTCATTCTTTTCCATTTGGGATGACTTTTATTTCTTTTTCTTGACTTACTACTCTGGCTAGGACTTCCAAAACTATTTTAAATAGAAGTGCTGGCTGGGCATGGTGGCTTATGTCTGTAATCCCAGCACTTTGAGAGACCAAGGCGGGTGGATTGCCTGGGGTCAAGAGTTCGAAACCAGCCTTGCCAACATGGCAAAAACCTGTCTCTACTAAAAATATAACAATGAGCCAAGTGTGGTAGCACACGCCTATAGTCCCAGCTACTTGAGAGGCTGAGTCAGGAGAATAGCTTGAATCTGGGAGGCAGAGGTTGCAATGAGCTGAGATCACACCACTACACTCCAGACTGGGCAACAGAGCAAGACTCCATCTCTAAAATAAATAAGTAAATATGGTGAGAGTTGGCATCCTTGTCTGGTTCCTGAACTTTGAGAAAACACTTTGAGCTTTTCACTATTAAGTTTAATGTTAACTGTAGGTTTGTCATATATGGCCTTCAATATGTTGAAGTCCATTCCAACTTGTTGAGCAATTTTATCATGGAAGGATGCTGAATTTTTTCAGATGCTTTTTCTGCATCTGTTGAGATGATTGTAAGATTTTTATCCATCATTTTGTTAATATAGTGTATCATATTTATTAATTTGCATACATTAAAGCATTTTCATATCCCAGGGATAAATTGTACTTGATAATGATGTTTAGTTTTTCTAGTATGATGTTGAATTTGGTTTGCTAGTACTTTGTTGAGGATTTTTCACATCTATGTTAATTAGGGATATTGGCTTATAATTTTCTTCCTTTTATAGTGTCCTTGTCGGGCTTTGGTATTAGATAATGCTGGCCTCAAAAGTTTGGGAATATTTCTTCCTCTTTAATTTTTTGAAAGAGTTTGAGAAGAATAGGCATTAATTATTCTTTAAATGTTTTACAGAGCCAGCACACCACTTCAGATGGACACATGTCTTCTTGTTCGATCACCCTGGAAAACACAGGTGCCAAGGAAAGGGAAGAGCAGAAGTAGCTTCCAGAGTGGGTGAGAGGACTCATCAAACATCTAAATGTGCCCTTTGGTGATGGACTAAAGCTGCTGCAGGTAAGCTAGAGAACCACTTCATTTGTACACCTAACATGACATTACTTAGCCTTCACTTGATGCAAATAAGAAATTTATGGCCCACTCCTGCTTCCAGGGCACAGAAAAGGCACCAAGACCTGTGCCTACCAGCACCCCACCCCTGACACCACCTACAGTGCAAGGGCACACATAGTCACCAGCAGGGGCCCCTTGCCACCATCAATTGCATTGTCTCCACCACTGTGGTGAATACTCACAAGAGGCAGGCACCCCAACACACACTGGTCCTCTGCCACAGCTGCTACTACAAGGATGGATCCCACTGTCACTGCACTGTGAAATGCTGTGGCTGAAACCACTCATTAGAGTGTAGTAAATGGTCTGGGAGCACTTCACCCCGACCCCAGCACAGTAGATTCCTAACCTCAAGGAGACAGAGAAGAAAGTTGGGGCCCAGTGCAAGTACCCCAGAGTTAGAGCATACAGTCCAGGAGTTGGGAGCTGAGTGTTGGCCCCCTAAAATCTCCCAGAAATGAAATCAGTTGGCTGAATTCACCTTATACCACAATCAAACCCTCAAGTTCATCAAATAGGAAAAAAAGAAAAAAATCCAAAGGTCAGCAACCTCAAAGATTGAAGGTGGATAAGCTCACAAAGATGAGAAAGTATCACCACAAGAACTCTGACAACACAAAAAGCCAGAGTGCCTTCTTTCCTCCAAACAACTGGCTCAAATGGCTAAATGACAGAAATAGAATTCAGAACATGGATAGGAATGAAGATCATTGAGCCACAGGAGTACATTGAAACCCAATCCAACGAAGCTAAAAATCATATTAAAACAATGTAGGTTTTGGACTGCAGGAAAGACTTTAAAAACAAAAAATTAAAATTAAAAGAAAACACTGCTAGAGCTGACAGACAAAATAGCCAGTAGAGAAAAAAATGTAACTGGCCTGATAGAGCTGAAAAACAGACTATAACAATTTCATAATGCAATCACAAATATTTATAGCATAATAGACCAAGTAGAGAAAGGACTATCAGAGCTCAAAGACTAGCTTTCTGAAATAAGACAATCAGACAAGAATAGAGAAAAAAGAAATGCAAATCAAAACCACAATGAGATACCATCTCACACCAGTTAGAATGGCAATCATTAAAAAATCAGGAAACAACAGGTGTTGGAGAGGATGTGGAGAAAAAGGAACACTTTTACACTGTTGGTGGGATTGTAAACTAGTTCAACCATTATGGAAAACAGTATGGCGATTCTTCAAGGATCTAGAACTAGATGTACCATATGACCCAGCCATCCCACTACTGGGTATATACCCAAAGGATTATAAATTATGCTACTACAAAGACACATGCACACGTATGTTTATTGCGGCACTATTCACAATAGCAAAGACTTGGAATCAACCCAAATGTCCATCAGTGACAGACTGGATTAAGAAAATGTGGCACATATACACCATGGAATACTATGCAGCCATAAAAAAGGATGAGTTTGCGTCCTTTGTAGGGACATGGATGCAGCTGGAAACCATCATTCTTAGCAAATTATCACAAGAAGAGAAAACCAAACACCGCATGTTCTCACTCATAGGTGGGAACTGAACAATGAGCTCACTTGGACTCGGGAAGGGGAACATCACACACTGGGGCCTATCATGGGGAGGGGGGAGGGGGGAGGGATTGCATTGGGGAGTTATACCTGATATAAATGATGAATTGATGGGTGCTGACGAGTTGATGGGTGCAGCACACCAACATGGCACATGTATACATATGTAACCTGCACGTTATGCACATGTACCCTAGAACTTAAAGTATAATTAAAAAAATAAATAAATAAATAAAAAGAAAGAAAAGAAAAAAAAAACAAAAAAAAAATAAAATAAAAATAAAGACTAAGAAATTAACTCAAAACTATACAATTACATGGAATTTGAATAACCTGCTCCTGAATGACTTTGGGGTAAATAATGAAATTAAGGCAGAAATCAAGAAGTTCTTTGAAACTAATGAGAACAAAGATACAACATACCAGAATCTCTGGGACACAGTTAAGGCAGCATTAAGAGGGAAACTTATAGCACTGAATGCCCACATCAAAAAGTTAGAAAGATCTCAAGTTAACAAACTAACATCCCAACTAAAAGAACTACAGAACCAAGAGCAAACAAATTACAAAGATAGAAGAAAGTAAGAAATATAACCAGAATCAGAGCTGAACGAAAGGAGATTGAGACATCAAAAAAAAACATTCAAAAGATCAATGAATCCAGGAGCTGGCTTTTTGAAAAAAATTAAAATAAAATGGATAGACCACTAGCTAGACTAATAAAGAAGAAGGGAGTTTTCTCTTTAATAACACAATCAGAAATGACAAGGGGGATATTACCACTGAACCTAAAGAAATATAAACAACCATCAGAGGGTGGTAGTATGAACACCTCTATGCACACAAACTAGAAAATCTAGAAGAAATGGATAAATTCCTGGACACATGCAACTTCCCAAGACTGATCCAGGAAGAAATTGAATCCATGAAAAGACCAATAACAGGGTCTGAAATTTAGTCAGTAAAAAATAGCCTACCAACCAAAAAGAAGCCCAGGACAAGAAGGATTCACAACTGAATTCTACTAGATGTACAAAGAAGAGCTGGTGCCATTCCTGCTGAAACAATTCCAAAATATTGAGGAGGAGGGACTCCTCTCTAACTCATTCTATGAGGCCAGCATTATCCTGATACCAAAACCTGGCAGAGATACAACCAAAAAAGAAAATTTCAGGCCAATATCTTTGATGAACATTGATGTAAAAAATTTTCAACAAACTACTGGCGATTTGAATCCAGCAGCACATCAAAAAGCTTATCCACCATGATCAAGTAGGTTTTATCCCTGGAATGCAAGGTTGGTTCAACACAAATCAATAAACATGATTCATCACATAAAGAATACTAAAGACAAAAACCACATGATTATCTCAACAGATGTCGAAAGGGCTTTCAATAAAATTCAACATCCATTCATGTTAAAAACTGTCAACAGGCTGGATGCAGTGACTCATGCCTGTAATCCCAGCATTTTGGAAGGCTAAGGCATGTGGATCACTTGACATCAGGAGTTTAAGACCAGCCTGGAAAATATGGTGAAACTCCATCTCTACTAAAAATACAAAAATCAGCCAGGCATTGTGGCATACACCTGTAATCCTAGCTACTTGGGACGCTGAGGCAGGAGAATTGCTTCAACCCAGGAGGCAGAGGTTTCAGTGAGCCAAGATCATGCCATCGCACTCCAGCCTGGTGACAGAGTGAGACTCTGTCTCAAAAAAAAAACTGTCAATTAACTAGGTATTGAAGGAAAATACCTCAAAATAATAAGAACCATGTATGAAAAACACACAGTCAACATCATACTGAATGGGAAAAAGTTGGAAGCCTTCCCTCTTTCAAAACTGGCACAAGACAAGGATGCTCTCTCTAACCATTCCTATTCAACATAATATTAGAAGTCCCAGCCAGAGCAATCAGGCAAGAGAGAAAAACAACAGCATCCAAATAAAAAGAGAGGAAGTTGGCCAGGCATGGTGGCTCATGCCTGTAATCCCAACATTTTGGGAGGCTAAGGTGGGCAGATCACCTGAGGTCAGGAGTTCGAGAACAGCCTGACCAAAATGGAGAAACCCTATCTCTACTAAAAATACAAAATTAGCCAGGCATGGTGGTGCGTGCCTGTAATCCCAGCTACTCGGGAGGCTGAGGCAGGAGAATTGCTTGAACCCAGGAGGCAGAGGTTGCAGTGAGCCAAGAACATGCCATTACACTCCAGCCTGGGTGACAAAAGTGAAATTCCATCTCAAAAAAAAAAAAAAGAGAGAGAGAGAGAGGAAGTTAAACTATTCCTATTTTCATACAGCATAATCCTATATCTAGGAAACCCCATACTGTCACCCCAAGAGCTCTTTAAGCTAATAAACAACTTCAGCAAAGTCTCAGGATACAAAATCAATGTGCAAAACTCACTAACATTCCTATGCATCAACAGTCAAGCCAACAGCCAAATGTGGAATGCAATCCAATGCACAGTTGCCACAAAAAGAATAAAATACCTAGAAATATAGCTAATCAGGGAGGTGAAAGATCTCTACAAGGAGAACTACAAAACACTGCTCAAAGAAATCAAATATTGCTGGCCAGGCATGATGACTCAGGCCTGTAATCCCAGCACTTTGGAAGGCTGAGGTAGGTGGATCACTTGAGGTCAGGAGTTCGAGACCAGCCTGGCCGACATGGTGAAACCCTACCTTTACTAAAAATACAAAAAATAACTGGGTGTTGTGGTGCATGTCTGTAATCCCAGCTACTTGGGAGGCTGAGGCAGGAGAATCACTTGAACCTGGGAGGTGGAGGTTGCAGTGAGCCAAGATCATGCCATTGCACTCCAGGTAGAGTGACAGAGTGAGACTCCATCTCAAAAAAAAAAAAAAAAAAAAAAAGGAAAAAGAAATCAGAGACTACACAAACAAATGGAAAAAGATTCCATGCTCATGAACAGGAAGATTCAATATCATTAAAATGGCCATACTACCCAGAGCAATTTATAGATTCAATGCTATTCCCATTAAACTACCATTGACATTCTTCACAGAACTAGAAAAAAACTATTTTAAAAGTCATATGGAACCAAAAAAGACCCCTAGTAGCCAAGGCAATTCTAAGCAAAAAGAACAAAGCTGGAGGCATTATGCTACTTAACTTAAACTGTACTAGGAAATGAGAGTAATCAAAACAGTATGGTACAGATACATAGACCAATGGAACAGAATAGAGAACTGAGAAATAAGCCTGCACACCTACAACTATCTGATCTTCAACAAACCTGACAAAACAAGCAATGGGGAAAGAATCCCCTATGCAGCAAATGGTCCTGGGATAACTGGCTAGCCATATGCAGAAGATGGAAACTGGACCCTGTCCTCACCCCATATACAAAAATTAAATCAAGATGGATCAAAGACTTAAATGTAAAACCCAAAACTATTTTTTTAAAAACCTGAGAAACAACCTAGGCAATATGATTCTGGACATAGAAATGGGTAAAGATTTCATTATGAAGGCACCAAAAAATTGCAACAAAGGCAAAAAAAAAAGACAAATGGGATCTAATTAAACTAAAGGGCTTCTGCACAGCAAAGGAAACTATCAACAGAGTGAATAGACAACCTACAGAATTAGAGAAAAATTTTGCAAACTATGCATCTGACAAAGGTCTAATATCCAGCATCTACAAATAACTTAAATTTACAAGAAAAAGACAAATAACCCCAACAAAAAGTGGCAAAGGACATGAGCAGAGACTTTTCAAAGGAAGGCATACATGTGGCCAACAATCATATGAAAAAAAGCTTAACACCACTGATCATTAGAGAAATGCAATCAAAACCACAATGGGATACCATCTCACAACAGTGAGAATGGCTATTAAAAAGTCAAAAAATAACAGATACTGGCAAGCTTGCGGAGAAAAAGGAATGCTTATACACTGTTAGTGGGAGTTTAAATTAGTTCAACCACCGTGGAAGACAGTGTGGCAATTCCTCAAAACCTAGAAACAAATACCATTAGACCCAGCAATCCCATTACTGGGGTATCCCAAAAAATATAAATTGCCCTATTATAAAAACACATGCACATGTATGTTCATTGTAGCACTATTCACAATAGCAAAGACATGGAATCAACCTAAATGCCCACCAATGGTAGACTATACTGAGAAAATGTGGTACATATACACCATGGAATACTAGGCAGCCATAAAAAAGAACAAGATCATGTCCTATGCAGGAACATGGATGAAGCTGGAGGCTATTATCTTTAACAAACTAACACAGGAACAGAAAGTCAGCCACATGTTCTCACTTATAAGTGGGAGCTAACTGATGAGACCACATGTACACATAGAGGGAAATAACAAACACTGGGGCCTGTTGGTGGGTGGAGAGTGGGAGGAGGGAGATGATCCAGAGAAATAACAAACAGGCATGAGTCTTAATACCTGGGTAATGAAATATTCTGTACAACCAACCCCCATGACACAAGTTTACCTATATAACAAATCTGCACATGTACCCCTGAACCTAAAATAAAAGTTTAATAAAATAAATGTTTTATAGACTTCACAAGAGAAGCCATCATGTTCCAGGCTTTTCTTTGTTGGGAGATTTTTGACTACTGATTCAATCTCCTTATTTATTGGTCTATTCAGATTTTCTATTTCTTCATGATTCAGTCTCAATAGGTTATATATTTACAGAAATTTATCTATTTATTCTAGGTTATTCAATTTGTTGGCATATGATTATTCATAGTAGTATTTCATGATCCTTTGCATGTTGATGGTATTAGTTGTATCCTCTTATATATACAGTTTTATTTATTTGAGTTTTTTTCTCTTAGTCTAACTAAAGATGTGTCAATTTTGTTAATTTTTTCAAAAACATAACTCTTAGTGTCAGAACTATTTTATTGTTTTTCTAGTCTTGATTTCATTTATTACTGCTTTGGTTTTCATTATTTCCTTCCTTTTTCTGACTTTGGGCTTAATTTTTATTTTTTCTAGTTATTTGAAGAATAAAATTGTGTACCTGAGATGTTTCTTTACTCTTAATACAGACATTTATGTCTATAATCTTTCCTCTTAGTTTTGCTGAATCCAATAAGTTTGGGTATGTTTTCTTTCCTTTGTCTCGAGATTTTTGCTTTCCTTTAGATTTCTTTTTTAACCCACTGCTTCTTCAAGACAGTGTTGTTTAATTTCCACATATTTATGAATTCTCCAATTTTTTCATGTTATTGACTTCTATTTTCATACCATTATGGTCAGAAAAAAAAACTTGATATAATTTCTATCTTCTGGAATTTGCTAAGTCTTGTTTTGTGGCCTAACGTATTATCTATCCTGAAGAATGTTTCTTGTGCCCTTAAAAAGGACATGTGTTTTGCTGCTATAGTATTACATGTACAGAACACACAGTGTCTGTTATGTTAGTCTATAATATTGTTCAAATTTTCTGTTTTTTAATTGATTTTATTTCTGGATGATCCACCCATTGTTGCAAGTTGGGTATTGAGTGCCCTACTATTATTATATTACTGTCGATTTCTCCCTTCAGTTTTGTTATTATTTGCTTTATAAATTTAGGTGGTCCAAAGTTGGATGCATATATATTTACAATTATTATACCCTCTTGATAAATTGACTCTTTATTATTATATAATAATCTTCTTTGTCTCTGTTGACAGCTTTTTACTTAAAGTCTATTTTGTTTGATAAAAGTATAGTCACCCCAGGCTGTTTTGGTTACTGTTTGCATGAAATATCTTTCCCTTCCTTCACTTTCAATTCATGTGTGTTCTTAAAGCTAAAGTGAGTCTTTTGTAGGTAGCATATAGTAGGATCTTGGTTTTTTTATCTAGTCAGCCACTTTGTCTTTTGATTCAAGAATTCAATCCATTTGCCCAGTTCCAAGATGGCCAAATAGGAACAGCTCCAGTCTACAGCTCCTGGAGTGAGGGACGCAGAAGACAGGTGATTTCTGCATTTCCAACTGAGGTACCAGGTTCATCTCATGGAGGCTTGTTGGACAGTGGGTGCAGCCCAGAGAATGTGAGCTGAAGCAGGGCAGGACATCACCTCACCTCACCCAGGAAGCACAAGGGGTTGGGGAATTCCCCTTCTTAGCCAAGGGAAGCCATGACAGACAGTACCTGGAAAATCGGGACACTCCCACCCTAATACTGCGCTTTTACAATGGTCCTAGCAAATGGCACACCAGGAGATTATATCCCACGCCTGGCTCAGAGGGTCCCACTCCCACAGAGCCTCGCTCACTGCTAACACAGCAGTCTGAGATCGAACTGCAAGGCGGCAGTGAGGTTGGGGGAGGGGGCGTCCACTGTGCTGAAGCTTGAGTAGGTAAACAAAGTGTCCGGGAAACTTGAATTGGGTGGAGCCCACCACAGCTCAAGGAGGCCTGTCTGCCTCTGTAGACTCCACCACTGGGGGCAGGGCATAGCTGAACAAAAGGCAGCAGAAACTTCTGCAGACTCAAATGTCCCTGTCTGACAGCTTTGAAGAGAGTAGTGGTTCTCCCAGCATGGAGTTTAAGATCAGAAAACAGACAGACTGCCTTCTCAAGTGGGTCCCTGACCCCTGAGTAGCCTAACTGGAAGACATGTCCCAGTAGGGGCCGACTGACACCTCATGTAGCCGGGGGTACCCCTCTGAGACAAAGCTTCCAGAGGAAGGATCGGGCAGCAACATTTGTTGTTCTGCAATATTTGCTGTTCAGCAGTCTCTGCTGGTGATACAAAGTAAACAAGGTCTGGAGTGGACCTCCAGCAAACTCCAACAGACCTGCAGCTGAGGGGCCTGACTGTTAGAAGGAAAACTAACAAACAGAAAGGACATCCACACCAAAACCCCATCCGTACATCACCACCATCAAAGACCAAAGGTAGACAAAACCACAGAGACAGGGAAAAAGTAGTGCAGAAAAGCTGAAAATTCTCAAAATCAGAGTGCCTCTTCTCCTCCAAAGGCACGCAACTCCTCGCCAGCAATGGAACAAAGCTGGATGGAGTATGACTTTGATGAGTTGAGAGAAGAAGGCTTCAGATGTTCAGTAATAACGAACTTCTCCGAGCTAAAGGAGGATGTTCCAACCCATCACGAAGAAGCTAAAAACTTGAAAAAAGATTAGACAAATGACTAACTAGAACGAACAGCATAGAGAAGACCTTAAATGAACTGACGGAGCTAAAAACCATGGCACGAGAACTATGTGATGCATGCACAAGCTTCAGTAGCCGATTCGATCAAGTGAAGGAAACGGTATCAGTGACTGAAGATCAAATGAATGAAATGAAGGGAGAAGAGAAGTTTAGAGAAAAAAAGAGTAAAAAGAAATGAACAAAGCCTCCAAGAAATATGGGACTATGTGAAAAGACCAAATCTACATCAGATTGCTGCACCTGAAAGTCATGGGGAGAATGGAACCAAGTTGGAAAACATTCTTCAGGAAATTATCTAGGAGAATTTCCCCAACCTAGCAAGGAAGGCCAACATTCAAATTCAGGAAATACAGAGAACGCCACAAAGATATTCCTCGAGAAGAGCAACTTCAAGACACATAATTGTCAGATTCACCAAAGTGGAAATGAAGGAAAAAAATATTAAGGGCAGCCGTAGAGAAAGGTCAGGTTACCCACAAAGGGAAGCCCATCAGACTAACAGCTGACCTCTCAGCAGAAACTCTATCAGCCAGAAGAGAGTGGGGTCCAATATTCAACATTCTTAAAGAAAAGAATTTTGAATGCAGAATTTCATGTCCAGCAAAACTAACCTTCATAAGTGAAGGAGAAATAAAATCCTTTACAGACAAGCAAATACTGAGAGATTTTGGCACCACCAGGCCTGCCTTACAAGAGCTCCTGAAGGAAGCACTAAACATGAAAAGGAAAAACCAGTACCAGCCACTGCAAAAACATGTCAAATTGTAAAGACCATTGATGCTAGGAAGAAACTGCATAAACTAATGAGCAAAATAACCAGCTAACATCATAATGACAGGACCAAATTTACACATAACAATATTAACCTTAAATGTAAATGGGCTAAATGCTCCAATTAAAAGACACAGACTGGCAAATTGGATAAGGAGTCAAGACCCATCATTGTGCTATATTCAGGAGACCCATCTCACGTGCAGAGACACACATAGGCTCAAAATAAAGGGATGGAGGAAGATCTACCAAGAAAATGGAAAACAAAAAAAAAGCAGGGGTTGCAATCCTAGTCTCTGATAAAACAGACTTTAAACCATAAAGATCAAAAGAGACAAAGAAGGCCATTACATAATGGTAAAGGAATCAATTCAACAAGAAGAGCTAACTCTGCTAAATATATACGCACCCAATACAGGAGCACCTAGATTCATAAAGCAAGTTCTTAGAGACCTACAAAGAGACTTAGACTCCCACACAATAATAATGGGAGAATTTAACACCCCACTGTCAACATTAGACAGATCAATGAGACAGAAAGTTAACAAGGATATCCAGGAAATGAACTCAGCTCTGCACCAAGCAGACCTAATAGACATCTACAGAACTCTCCACCCCAAATCAACAGAACATACATTCTTCTCAGCACCACATCACACTTATTCCAAAATTGACCACATAGATAGAAGTAAAGTACTCCTCAGCAAATGTAAAAGAATAGAAATTATAACAAACTGTCTCTCAGATGACAGTGCAATCAAACTAGAACTCAGGATTAACAAACTCACTCAAAACCACTCAACTACATGGAAACTGAACAACCTGCTCCTGAATGACTACTGGGTACGTAACGAAATGAAGGCAGAAATAAAGATGTTCTTTGAAACCAATGAGAACAAAAACACAACATACCAGAATCTCTGTAACATACTTAAAGTAGCATGTAGAAGGAAATTTATAGCACTAAATGCCCACAAGAGAAAGCAGGAAAGATCTAAAACTGACACCCTAACATCACAATTAAAAGAACTAGAGAAGCAAGAGCAAACACATTCAAAAGCTAGCAGAAGGCAAGAAATAACTAAGATCAGAGCAGAACTGAAGGAGATAGAGACACAAAAACCCTCCAAAAAAAATCAATGAATCCAGGAGCTGGTTTTTTGAAAAGATCAACAAAATTGATAGACCGCTAGCAAGACTAATAAAGAAGAAAAGTGAGAAGAATCAAATAGACGCAATAAAAAATGATAAAGGGGATAACACCACCAACCCCACAGAAATGCAAACTACCATCAGAGAATAGTGTAAACACCTCTATGCAAATAAACTAGAAAACCTAGAAGAAATGGATAATTTCCTGGACACTTACACTCTCCCAAGACTAAACTAGGAAGAAGTTGAATCCCTGAATAGACCAATAGCAGGCTCTGAAATTGAAGCAATAATTAACAGCCTGCCAACCAAAAAAAGTCCAGGACCAGACAGATTCACAGTCGAATTCTACCAGAGGTACAAGGAGGAGTTGGTACCATTCCTTCTGAAACTATTTCAATCAATAGAAAAAGAGGGAATCCTCCCTAACTCATTTTATGAGGCCAACATCACCCTGATACCAAAGCCTGACAGAGATACAACAAAAAAAGAGAATTTTAGACCAATATCCCTGATGAACATCAATGCAAAAATCCTCAATAAAATACTGGCAAACCGAATCCAGCAGCACATCAAAAAGCTTGTCCACCATGATCAAGTAGGCTTCATTCCTCGGATGTAAGGCTGGTTCAACATATGCAAATCAATAAACGTAATCCAGCATATAAACAGAACCAAAAACAAAAACCACATGATTATCTCAATAGATGCAGAAAAGGCCTTTGACAAAATTCAACAACGCTTCATGCTAAAAACTCTCAATAAATTCAGCATTGATGGAACGTACCTCAAAATAATAAGAGCTATTTATGACAAACCCACAGCCAATATCATACTGAATGGGCAAAAACTGGAAACATTCCCTTTGAAAACTGGCACAAGACAGGGATGCCCTCTCTCACCACTCCTATTCAACACAGTGTTGGAAGTTCTGGCTAGGGCAATCAGGCAAGAGAAAGAAATCAAGGGTATTCAGTTAGGAAAAGAAAAAGTCAAATTGTCCCTGTTTGCAGATGACATGGTTGTATATTTAGAAAACCTCATTGTCTCAGCCCAAAATCTCCTTAAGCTGATAAGCAACTTCAGCAAAGTCTCAGGATACAAAATCAAGGTGCAAAAATCACAAGCATTTTTATACACCAGTAACAGACAAACAGAGAGTCAAATCATGAATGAACTCCCATTCACAAAAGCTTCAAAGAGAATAAAATACCTAGGAATCCAACATACAAGGGATGTAAAGGACCTCTTCAAGGAGAACTACAAACCACTGCTCAGTGAAATAAAAGAGGACACGAACAAATGGAAGAACACACCATGCTCATGGATAGGAAGAATCAATATTGTGAAAATGGCCATACTGCCCAAGGTAATTTATAGATTCAATGCCATCCCCATTAAGCTACCAAAGACTTTCTTCACAGAATTGGAAAAAACTGCTTTAAAGTTCATATGGAACCAAAAAAGACCCCGCATTGCCAAGACAGAACTAAGCCAAAAGAACAAAACTGGAGGCATCATGCTACCTGACTTCAAACTATACTACAAGGCTACAGTAACCAAAGCAGCATGGTACTGGTACCAAAACAGAGATATAGACCAATGGAACAGAACAGAGCCCTCAGAAATAATACCACACATCTACAGCCATCTGATCTTTGACAAACCTGACAAAAACAAGAAATGGAGAAAGGATTCCCTATTTAATAAATGGTGCTGGGAAAATTGGCTAGCCATAAGTAGAAAACTGAAACTGGATCCTTTCCTTACTCCTTATACGAAAATTAATCCAAGATGGATTAAAGACTTAAATGTTAGACCTAAAACCATAAAAAACTCTAGAAGAAAACCTAGGGAATACCATTCAGGACATAGGCATGGGCAAGGACATCATGCCTAAAACATCAAAAGCAACAGCAACAAAAGCCAAAATTGACAAATGGGATCTAATTAAACTAAAGAGCTTCTGCACAGCAAAAGAAACTACCATCAGAGTGAACAGGCAACCTACAGAATGGGAGAAAATTTTTGCAATCTGCTCATCTGACAAAGGGCTAATTTCCAGAACCTATAAAGAACTCAATCAAATTTACAAGAAAAAAACAAACAACCCCATCAAAAAGTGGCCAAAGGATATGAACTGACACTTCTCAAAAGAAGACATTCATACAGCCAACAGACTCATGAAAAAATGCTCATCATCACTCGCCATCAGACAAATGCAAATCAAAACCACAGTGAGACACCATCTCACACCAGCTAGAATGGCAACCATTAAAAAATCAGAAAACTACAGGTGTTGGAGAGGCTGTAGTGAAATAGGAACAGTTTTACACTGTTGGTGGGAATGTAAACTAGTTCAACCATTGTAGAAAACAGTGTGGCAATTCCTCAAGGATCTAGAACTAGAAATACCATTTGACCCAGCCATCCCATCACTGGGGATATACCCAAAGGATTATAAGTCATGCTGCTATAAAGACACATGCAAACGTATGTTTATTGCAGCACTACTTCACAATAGGAAAGACTTGGAATCAACCCAAACGTCCATCAGTGACAGACTGGATTAAGAAAATGTGGCACATATACACCATGGAATACTATGCAGCCATTAAAAAGGATGAGTTTGTGTCCTTTGTAGGCACACGGATGCAGCTGGAAACCATCATTCTCAGAAAACTATCGCAAGAACAGAAAATCAAATACCGCATGTTCTCATTCATAGGTGGAAATTGAACAATGAGATCACTTGGACACAGGAAGGGGAATATCACACACTGGGTCCTATTGTGGGGAGGGGCGAGGGGAGAAGGATAGCATTAGGAGATATACCTAATGTAAATGACAAGTTAATGGGTGCAGCACACCAACATGGCATATGTATACATATGTAACAAACCTGCATGTTGTGCACATGTACCCTAGAACTTAAAGTATAATAATAAAAAAAAAAAACTTGCAACAGATACAGAAAAAATAAAAAGCAAGATATTAAATCATACCACCAGAAAAAATCACCTTCACTAAAAGGAAGACAAGAAAAAAGGAAAGAAGAAAGCAAAGGCCAGAAAACAAATAATGAAATGGCAAGAGTAAGACCTTGCTTATTAATAATAACATTGATTGTAAATGAACTAAAGTCTTCAATCAAAAGACATAGCCTGAGGCCAGGCTGGGTGGCTCACGCCTATAATCCCATCAGTTTGGGAGGCTGACAAGGGCAGATCACTTGAAGTCAGGAGTTCAAGACCAGCCTGGCAAACCTGGTGAAACCTCACCACTACTAAAAACATAAAAACTAGCCAGGTGTGGGGGCACATGTCTATAGTCTCAGTTACTCAGGAGGTTAAGGCAGGAGGATCGCTTGAACCTGGGAAGTGGAGGTTGCAGTGGGCCAAGATCATGCCACTGCACTTTAGCCTGGGTGGCAGAATGAGACTCCATTAAACAAACAAAAAAAAAGACATAGACTGGTTAACTGAATAGAAAAATAAGACCATTAATCTGTTGCCTACAAGAAACACACTTCACCTATAAAGACACATGTAGACTAAAAAACTAAGGGATAGAAAAAGGTATTCCATGCCAATGGAAAACAAAAAAAAGAACAGAAGTTACTATACTTACATAAAACAAAATAGATGTCAGGATAAAACTATAAGAGACAAAGAAGATCACTATATAATGATAAAGGGGTCAATTCAGCAAGAAGGTAAAACAATTTTAAATATATATGCACCCAACACTGGAGCACCAACATATGTAAAACAAATATTATTAGAGCTAAAGAGAGGGAGAGACTCAAATTCAGTATTAACTGGAGACTTCAACACCCCACTTTCAGCATTGCACAGATCTTCCAGAAAGATATCAAGAAGAAAACATTGGACTTAATTTGCACTCTAGAACAAATGCACCCAACAGATATTTACAGAACATTTCATCCAATGACTACAGAATACACATTCTTTTTCTCAGCACATGGATAATTCTCAAAGATAGACCATACGTTACAACACAAAACACATCTTAAAACAGTCAAAAAATTGAAATAACAGCAAGCATCTTCTCTGACTATGATAGAATAAAACTAAAAATCAATAACCAGAGGAGTTTTGGAAACTATACAAATACATGGAAATTAAGCAATATGTTCCTGAATTACCAGTGGGTCTATGACAAAATTAAGAAGGAAACTGAAAAGTTTCTTGAAACAAATGAGAGACACACAACATGCCAAAATCTGTGGGATATAGAGAAAGCAGTACTAAGAGGGAAGTTTACAGCTATAAGTGCTTATGTCAAAAAAGAAGAAAAATTTTCAATCAACAAGCTAATAATGCACCTTAAAAAACTAGAAAAGTGAAAGCAAACACAAATTAGTAGAAAAGAAATAATAAAGCTATGAGCAGAAATTAATGAATTTGAAGTGAAGAAAACAGTACAAAAAAATCAATGAAGAAAGTCATTTGATTTTTTTTTTTTTTTTTTTTTAAGATGGAGACTTGCTCTGTTGCCCAGGCTGGGGTGCAGTGGCAGGATCTCGGCTCACTGCAACCTCCACCTCCCAGGTTCAAGTGATTCTCCTGCCTCGGCCTCATAAGTAGCTGGGACTACAGGAGTGCACCACCACACCCAGCTATTTTTTGTATGTTTAGTGGAGATGGGGTTTCACCATGTTGGCCAGGCTGGTCTCAAACTCCTGACCTCAGGTCATCTGCCTACCTTGGCCACCCAAAGTGCTGGGATTACAGGCATCAGCCACCGCTCCTGGCCTATTTTTTTGAAAAAATAAACAAAATCAAGAAAGCCTTACTCAGACTAACCAAGAAAAAAAGAGACAAGACCCAAATAAATAAAATCAGAGATGAAAAAGGAGACATTACAACCAATACCACAAAAATTCAAAGGATCATACGTGGCTACTATAAGCAATTATATGCCAATAAATTGAAAAACCTAGAAGAAATGGATAAATTCCTAGACATATACAACCTACAAAGACTTAACTGTGAAGAAATCTAAAACCTGAACAGACCATTAACAAGTAATGAGATCAAAGTCATAATAAAAAGACTCCCAGTGAATAAAAGCCCTGGATTTTACAGTTTCATTGCTAAATTCTACCTAACATTTAAAGAACTAATACTAATCTTACTCAAACTATTCTGAAAAATGGAAGAGGAAAGACTACTTCCAAACTCATTCTATGAGGCCATTATTATCCTGTTACCAAAACCAGACAACACCACGTCAAAGAAAAGAAAACTACAGGCCAATATCACTAGTAAATATTGATGCAAAAATCCTCAACAAAATACTAAGAAACCAAAACTGACAAAACATTAAAAAGATCATTCATTTTGGCCAAATAAAGTTTGCCAAGGAATGCAAGGATAGTTCAACGTATGTATATCAATTAATGTGTTACAGTGTATCAGCAAAATGAAGGACAAAAAATATATAATCATTTCAACTGATGCTGAAAAAGCATTTGATAAAATTCAATGTCCCTTCATGATAAAAAAAAAAAACCCTCAAAAAAATTGGAAATAAAAGGAACATACCTCAACACAATAAAAGCCATATGTAACAAACCCATAGCTAGAATCATACTGAATGGGGAAAAACTGAAAGCTTTCCTCTAAGATCAAGAACATGACAAGGATGCTCACTTTCATGACTTTTTTTCATTGTTGTATTGGAAGTCCTACCCAGAGCAATCACATAAGAAAGAAATGAAGGGGATCCAAATTGCAAATCAAGAGTTCAAATGATCCTTGCATGCAGATACTACAATCTTATATTTAGAGAAACCAAAGACTTTACCAAAAAACTATTAAAACTGATAAACAAATTAAGTATTAGAGGTTATAAAATCAAAATACAAAATCAGCAGCAGCATTTCTATATGCCAACATTGAACAATCTGAAAAAGAAATCAAGAAAGCTGTTCCATTTACAATAGCTACAAATAAATACCTAGGAATTAACAAAAAAAGTGAAAGACTTATACAATGAAAACTATAAGACATTAATGCAAAAAATTGAAGAATAAACCAAGAAAATGGAAAGATATTTCATGTTCACATATTGGAAGAATCAAAATCATTAAAATGTCCATATTACTCAAAGCAATCTACAGATTTAATGTAATCTCTATCAAAATACCAATGACCTTCCTCACAGAAATAGAATAAACAATCCTAAAATTTACATGGAACCACAAAAGACTTGGAATAGACAAAGCTATTGTAAGCAAAAAAAAAAAAAAAAAAAAAAAATAGTGGAGGAATCATATCACCTGCCTTTAAATAATCCTACAGAGCTATAGTAACCAAAACAACATAGTACTGGCATAAAAATAGACACATAGATCAGTGGAACAGAATAAAGATCTCAGAGATAAATCCATACATCTACAATAAACTCTTTTTTGACAAAGGTGCCAAAAATGTACATTGGGGAAGGTACAATCTCTTTAATAAATGGTGCTGGGAAAACAGGATATCCATATGCAAAAGAATAAAACTAGATCCCTATCTCTCGCCATCTACAGAAATCAAATCAAAATGGATTGAAGACTTAAATCTGAGACCTCAAACTATGAAATTACTACAAGAAAACACTGAGGAAACTCTCCAGGATGTCAAACTGGGCAGATTTCTTGATTAAGCACAAGCACAGGCAACCAAACCAAACATGGACAAATGGGATCACATCAAGTTTAAAAGCTTCTGCACAGCAAAAGAAACAATCAAAAAAGTGAAGAGACAACCCACAGTGTGAGAAAATATATGCAAACTACTCATCTAACAATGGATTAATAACCAGTATATGGAACTCAAAACAACTCTACAGGAAAAAAAAAATCTAATAATCAGATTTAAAACTGGGCAAAAGACCTGACTAGATATTTCTCAAAAAATACTTATAAATGGCAATCAGGTATATAAAAAGGTGCTCTACATCTTTGATCATTAGAGAAATGCAAGTCAAAACTACAGTAAGATGTAATCTCACCCCAGTTTAAAAGGCTTTTATGCAAAGCCAGGCAATAACAAAGACTGGTAAGAATGTGGAGAAAAGGGAACCCTCTTACATTGTTGGCGAGAATGTAAATTAATACAACCACTATGGAGAACAGTTTGGAGGTTCATTACAAAACTAAAAATAGGCCAGGCATGAGGAGGAGGGAGGCTGAGGCAGGTGTATCACTTGAGTCCAGGAGTCTGAGATGAGCCTGGTAAACATGGCAAAACCCCATCTTTACAAAAAAAAAACACAAAAATTAGTTGAATATGGTGGTACACAACTGTAGTCCCAGTTACTAGGGAAGATGCAGCAGGAGGATTGCTTGACCTCAGGGGGTGGAGGTTGCAGTAAGCCGAAATGGCACCACTGCACTCCAGACTGATTGACAGAGTGGGACCCTGTCTCAGAAAAAAAAAGGAAGAAAGGAAGGAAGAGAGGGAGGGAGGGAGGGAGGAAAGAGAAAGAAAGAAGGAGGGAAGGAAGGAAGGAAGGAAGGAAGGAAGGAAGGAAGGAAGGAAGGAAGGAAGGA
>NC_045439.1:62126038-62354119 GCF_002776525.5 Piliocolobus tephrosceles | reverse complement strand
GGAAGGAAGGAAGGAAGGAAGGAAGGAAGGAAGGAAGGAAGGAAGGACAGACAAAAAATAGAGCTACCACATGATCCAGAAATCCCACAGCTAGGTATATACCCCAAAGAAAGGAAATCAGCATACTGAAGAGATATCTGCACTCCCATGTTTGTTGCAGTACTATTCACAACAGCCATGATTTAGAAGCAACCTAAGTATCCATCCATAGATGACTAGATAAAGAAAATGTGGTACACATACTCAATGGAGTATATTCAGCCATAAAAAATGAGATCCTGTCATTTGCAACAACATGGATGGAACTAGAGATCATTATGTTAAGTAAAACAAGCCAGGCACAGAAAGACAAACTTCATATGTTCTCAATTATTTATGGGAGCTAAAAATTGAAATAATTGAACTCATGAAAATATAGAGTAGAAGGATGGTTACCAGAGGATGGGAATGGTTGTTGGGGCAGTGGGTGGTGGAGGGAAATAGGGGTGGTTAATGGGTACAAAAAAGTAGTTTTAAAAAATGAATGAGACCTACTATGTGCTAGTACAACATATAGTCAAGTTATAGCTTGACTATAGTCAAAAATAACTTAATTCTATATTTTGAAATAAAGAGTGTAACTGGATTGTTTGCAACACAAAGGATAAGTACTTGAGGTGATGGATACCCCATTTACCCTAATGTGCTTATTATGCATTGCATGCCTGTATCAAAATATCTCATGTAACCCATAATATATACACCAACTTTGTACTCACAAAAATTAAACATACAACAAATATTTTTAACTAAAAATTTAAATTAAAAAAATTATGTTAAGATGCCAGAGAACGGACTTCTAAGCTCACCAACATGGTTGTTGGCAAGCCTCATGATGGCTGCTGGCCAGAGGCTGCCTGAAGTTGCTTGCCACTTGGGCCTCTCCAACATGCAACTTCCTTCATCAAAGCAAGCAAGCCAAAAAGGCAAAAGAAAAAGTGTCAACAAGATGGAAGTCATAATATTTTATACCCCAATCTTGGAAATGACATTCCATCACTTTTGCTGTATTCTATTCATTGGAATAAGTCATTAAGTTCAGTCCACACCCAAAGGGAGGGGATTACATTACGGTATGAATACAAAGAGATGGGGATCATTGGAAGCCATCTTAGAGGGGGGCCTACCACACCTATCAAGATCGGAGTTAAGAGATAGAAGACATATTTTTCAAATTGTAACAGGTACATTCTATACCCCTGACACAATAACTCAAACTGAAGTTTCCCTACTTGAAAAACCAATTATATATGGTTCTGGTAAAACTGATCATCTCTAGGCCCCCTTTGACCCCTGGTTAATCATACAGCCATCTTCCTTTTCTTGGTGATTGGTCAAAGGGGTGATGGCCAGAGACCATTCATGCAGACTGACATGAGAATACTGGAAAAGGAAAGGTCTCCTCCTTTTTCCTTTTGAATCATGAACAATAAAAATGAAAGCTTACAGCTGTGGGAGCCACCTTCCCCACTGCACAAAAAGACCTGTTGGTAGAGCTGAAAGGAGGAGCAAAGAAACAGAGAGGAAGCTAATGATACCATGTGAGCCCCTGTAAGGCACCAATGGAGTACTCTAGCCAGCTCTACTCTGAACTTTCCACTTATATGAACCAATAAATCCCATTTTTCTCAAGCTTGTTTGAGTTTCTGACATTTGTAACCAAAAGAGTCCTGGATAATACCGGCTTATTTTTTCTTACTAATCAATACACACATTCCATCTCCGTGTGGTTTTTAAGCCGGGAAACAACACAGTTATCCGAAAAAGTTTTTTGTTTTGTTTTGTTTTGTTTTTTAAATACAGATTTCTAGACCCCACTGAAATCTACTTTTTCAGAATCTTTAGGGATAGGACCCTCACATCTGTATTGTTTTAAATTTCACAAATGATTCTGAAGCCCAGTCATTATGGATACTCACTAATATTCTGGAAGCTAGGAGTCCAAGAACAGAGTGGCAGCATGGTTTCGATGTGAGCCCTCTTCCAGGCTGCAGACTGATAACTTCTCACTGTATCCTCCCTCACATGGTGGGAAAGGGGCAGGAGAGCTCTGCCTCCTGTTTTTTTTTTTTTTTTTTTTTTTTTTTTTTTTTTCAAGCAGGAAAGACCCTTTTATTGGGATGGACACGGAGCACGCACGAGTCCATGATAAAATGACTCAAGAGAAGGATCCCAAGGGCCGACTTCTCCGCAACATGAGCGCAAGCTCAGTGAGGTCTGGGAATGGGAGAGTTCCGGGTGGAACGCGGGACAAGACCGGGTCTCAAGGGCCTGGACCAGTGTTGGAGAAGGCCGCCCGGCTGTCCTGGTGGGTCGGCCGCCCCGGGCCCGCCCCTGCCACCTGGCCACAGTGAAGTCTCGCTAGAGACCCTTAGAGGCATGCTCTGGTTCTCTGGAGGAGAACTGGGGGCGGGAGTGGGGGAACTGAATAGGTGGAAGGTGGGGGTCGGGGGACAATGTTGCTTTTTTTAAAAAAAGTATCTACCAGCATCACACTACTGGGTCTGATGTCCCCTTTAACCAACGCTTGTTACAGGTTACAGCATAAATAAAAACTCAAGAAAAATAAATACGTCGGCTCCTATGAGGTTGGAAATGGTGTGGACGCAGGCTGTGAATGCGCAGGCCGGGAGGCGGGCTGGTGAGCGACCGAGGAGCAGACCCGGCAGGAGGCGCCTGTGGGGTCGAGAGTCTTTAAAGTGTCCTCCTGCATGTTTGAGCTGTCGATCCGCGCCACCTTGCGGAGGGGCGCCGAACTCTCGCCTTCCAGTTCCACTTGCTCCTGGTCTCTCTTATTGGCAGTGTTCTTTTTATCCATTGCTGATACAGGTAGCACAGGAGGATGTTTGCCTTTTCGGTCACGATGATCTGTTCAGACGGGTATTCTCGGGTGGGCAGGTAGACTGAGGGCCGTCGGTTCGAGGCTTTGCATCGGAGTCCGCGTGAAATAGGCAAAAATTGATTTTGTTGTAGACAGGCAGTCCTTTCAAAAAATCTGCCATCTTCTCTTTCTTCTGTCGCCACCTCAGCCGCCGCCTCAGCCTCCACCGCCGCCACCACAGCCCTGGGGCCCCTTTTATAAGGACACTAATCCCATTTGTGAGGGCTTGACCCTCACGAACTAATAGCCTCCCAAAGACCCCACCTCCTAGAACCATCACATTGAGGATTTCAACATATGAATGGAGGTGGAGGGGACACAAACATTCAGTTCATAACATTATTCTATCTACAAGAAGACAAACTCCAGATTCTAAAATGGCTTTCTTTTACTTGAATTGCAGGCATGGATCTCTCTGTCTAAAGTCTTACAAAGGAAACAGGTAGGTTTTCGTACATTCCACTATTAAGCTGTTTCCCTCCAATAGAAAGATCAGTTAAATGTTTTTAAAAATACTTTTAATAACTTTTTTTTTTTTTTTTTTGAGACAGAGTCTCACTCTGTCGCCCAGGCTGGAGTGCAGTGGCGCCATCTCGGCTCACTGCAAGCTCCGCCTCCCGGGTTCACGCCATTCTCCTGCCTCAGCCTCTGGAGTAGCTGGGATTACAGGCGGCCGCCACCACGCCCGGGTAATTTTTTTTGTATTTTTAGTAGAGCCGGGGTTTCACAGTGTTAGCCAGGATAGTCTTGATCTCCTGACCTTGTGATCCGCCCGCCTCGGCCTCCCAAAGTGCTGGGATTACAGGCGTGAGCCACTGTGCCCAGCCTCAAAGTCCACTTTTAAGCACACGATATTATGAAATTAAAAAGCATGTATGCTCCCCAGAAAAGGCAATTCAGCATTTTCAGAAAGAGCATTTGGCAATATTCAACGCATAAAGAGACTGTACTTGGGGCCATCCACTCTCCAGATTTTCAGTGTTTCCTGGCTTTTCAACTGTTGATCAGAATAGCTACGGAAGGCATCTAGGGATCTGACATAACAACCCTTACCTAGATGTTTGATGTGAAGATGTCAATGAAGGCAGTGAAGTTAGAATTCATACATTCCATGCTCTGGAAAGAAGGGGCCAATTTACTGCAGCTCAGCTGAACTGCTTAATGATGTTGCTGATCTTCTCAAATCTGTGGCTATCATGATGCTCTTTGCACTGGTAATGGGAAATAACCAAGAATGTAGCTCTTTCAAACAGCAGAACTTCATCGACTTCAAGAATTTGAGCAAAATTCCTTGTGTTCATCTTCAGCTGCTGAACATTCAGAATCAGCTGATAGGCAATACTGAACCAGGCTTTGTAGAGTTTTTCATCCCAGGTGGATGTTTGCAAATAAGCACACTCTAGTGGGTGAGACAAACAAATCAAGTCCAGGTATGGATGAGGCTCCAGCCATACTGTTCAGAGACTCTTGATCTGAAAACCTGTGAACTAATCCGGCCACTGCACTCCAGCCTGGGCCACAGAGCGAGACTCTGTCTCAAAAAAAAAGAAAAGAAAAGAAAAGAAAACCTGTGAACTAGCAAGACAAATTACCTATCCCATACATGGCCAACATACAGTGGTGGGACAGGAATAGAATAACTGCAGTAAATATTTCCATTAAATAAAGGAGGAAAACAGGAAATCACCGATCCATTGAAATTCTAAAATCTACCTGGGCATATGTTACTATTAGCAGTTAGGCCTAATCCTGCTTTCTGAGAATGATTTTCTATGATTTTTGGCTCTTCCCTTTGGGATCTTGGTTTTGCCCTCTCAGACATTCTTTTCTGCAAGAACTGTTCAATTTTCGCAGATGAGTAGCCTCCTCAGCCTGCTGCCTGCTCATAGAAGTTTGAGGGTCCAGAAGTTTTTTTTGACTTCGTATAGTCTCTGGTGTATTTTTGTTTGTTTGTTTGCTTTAATGTGAACTGACGTAATGACTTGTCAAATTTTGCAGATTCTTTTGTGTATCAACTTAAAATCGATTTTGTTAGGTAAAAGCCACATCCGTAAATATCTTCTAGATAGGCCCTTTTCTACCTCAGGCTCCCTGTGAGGCTGCTATGGGGCAATGCCCTTAAGATTCTTAGAAACCTTGAAGTTTGGCCGGGCGCGGTGGCTCAAGCCTGTAATGCCAGCACTTTGGGAGGCCGAGACGGGCGGATCACGAGGTCAGGAGATCGAGATCATCCTGGCTAACACGGTGAAACCCCGTCTCTACTAAAAAATACAAAAATCTAGCCGGGCTGGACTACGCCTGTAGTCCCAGCTACTCTGGAGGCTGAGGCAGGAGAATGGCGGGAACCCGGGAGGCGGAGTTTGCAGTGAGCTGAGATCCGGCCACTGCACTCCAGCCCGGGCAACAGAGAGAGACTCCGTCTCAAAAAAAAAAAAAAAAGAAAAGAAAAAAAGAAACCTTGAAGTTTGAGAGTCTGTATTTTAACCCCTTAAGAACTGATAAGAAATCATAAGACTAATGGAACGGACTTTGAACTTTGTGGCAATATGATACCAAATTATAAACAAGACCTAAGGCCACGCCAAACAAGGTTTAAGTCGCGCACCCCTACACTTAAAGACTAAAGCATGTTTTAACTGCCACAGATTTTTCTTTTTCTCTAGCAGCTAATTAAGCACTGGCCTTGAAGTAAGCAATACTAAAACAACTGCAGCTCATCAATCACCAGACACTGACTGACACCTCTGTTCTTCAAACCACAACTGTAGCTTTGATTGGACAAGAGGCCGACTTTAGTAACTTTCTCCTGATAAGAGACCACTGACCCTAGACTGGTTCTGGCTGATTTACAAAGGCTGTACTGAGTGCCTTCACACCGACATATGAGGCCCAACTCTATAATGCACTTAAATGTTAAGTCTCTACCCTAAAGTGAACATGGGATGCATGTAACATGCATGTTTGCTTACTATGCTTGCATGCCCCGCTTTGTGAATATCTATAGCTCCTCCTATAACCTGTTGATTATGTATACTTAGCTAACCCATTTGACATAAATCCCTGTTCCACCTTTCCCTCCCTCTAAATGCTTGCTTTCTGTCTCTGCTGGAGGCTATGCTTCCTAGCCTGTCAGGATGGCCAGCCTGCAAACTGCAACCCTTTATAAAAAATAAAACTCTCTTTTCTAACTTTGTACATCTCACGAATTTAAGTTAACAGAATCTTACAAGGTCTTTTATCTGTTTCTGAACTCTTAACAAAAGGCTTACAATCACATCCTTGGATTTATTTCTATCTTGAACTAATGTTTTTCTAATAAGACCTTAGGATTTTATCTTTGCCCTGCAGCTCTGTCTTACTTTGAGCATCTTCTGCTGGGAGAAAATAACAACAAGAAATAGTTTCATTTTCACATCTAGTTCCTACATAATTCTTCTAAATTCTGTTTGAAAACTGAATAATTTCTTTAGTGTAGATTTGTCTAGCCAGACCTTATGATACATAGTTCAAAAACAAACAAAAAACAGTTGATACTTTCAAAGTTCTTCCTGGGAATCTAGGCCAGATACAGCAGTTCATTAAATACATTTTCTATTTGCTGTGTTATCACATTTGCTAAACCATCTGCCATGACATGACAAGGGCCTCCTTTCCTCTAGCTTCCAATAACATTTTCCTTACTTGCCTTGAAGCCCTCATTGACATCCTCCTCAATGCCTGTCAGGATTCTACCAACAGTCTCCTCAAAGCTCTTTCAAGTTCTTCCTTACATCTTGTCCCAAAGGCAATGCCCACGTTTTAGGTTTTTATTACAATGGCACCCCAAATTCTGTTCTACTTATCTAATGATGTATAAATGGGCTTCAAAAAATAGTTGCTTAGAACAATAATGATTTTATTATATCTCATGATTAAGACAATGAGAGATTTGGGCAGTTTTCAGCTGGGTGATCTTTTTACTCCTTTTAGTATCAAGGGAGGTCATCAGGAGTATTTACCTGGTGAATAGGAAGTGTGGAGGATCTGGAGACCTTCACTCATATATCTGGCATTGTGGCAGGAATGACTAGAAGGCTGGGCTCAGCTGGCTCCGCTGACCAGAATATAGCCTCTCCAGGATAGGGGTCTTCTCACATCATGGCTCAGGGCTCTAAGAGCAAGTATTCAAGTGAATAAGGCAGAAATTGCATGGTCTTTTACCAACTAGTCTCAGAAGCCATGGAGTCTCATTTTTGCTGTACTCTGTAGGTCAAAGTCTACTGGTCTACCCAGATTCAAGAAGAAGGAACAAAGACCCAATGTCTGAATGGAAACAAAGTAAAAGAGTATGCAGTCATTTTTAAAAACCATCCTAGCAGACTGCACTACAGAAAATGTTAGAGCAAGTTCTTCAAACTGAAGTGATAGCAGAGGGAAACTTAGATCTATGCAAAGGAATAAAGAGCACCAGAAATACTAAACATGTAGGCAAATAAAAAGAACACTTTTAGTGAACTAAAATCTGATTTTTCCCTTATTTGCTTACTTTACTTTCTGTGATGTGAGGGAGAAAAAGGACCCAGCCCATGTGGCTTCACACTGGGAAAAAGCAGCATCCACTGTTTCCTAAAATTTAGAGCTAGAAGGGACTGGAAAGAGCTGATCCTATCCCTGAATTTTTAGAATCGAATTCCTGTATCACAGTTGAAATGATTGTCAAAGGTAAGAACATAATGTTTGTCCACTGGGGGAAAATTCTGTTGGGGATACGCGAAGGAATATGTGAATTTGAAGATGTGAATTCTATTTTTGGAAAACTTAATGCAACAGAGTCTGATATAATGGCAAATGACGGCTGCTTCTGGGACTGAGTCCCCACGACTACCACTTTCTTCTGAATAATTACTGGAAAATATATCTAGACTAAAGTTTATGACTAAATTTAGGGCCTGTATGTTCTGATTTTCCTCCAGATAATAAGGCTATGAGATCTACTGAATTGAATTGATTTACAGAAATTAGATTTTCATGCCCTCCCTCGTTGTTACTGTTGTTTATACAGCTTACATATTTTCTAGAGCAGGAATCTTCTTAACTTCAAGATCCTCAGGGACTCAAAGTTCATGATGGGAGCTCAGCAAATGTACTGGGATAGACAGGTATATGGTATTTGTGTACATCAAACTTGATCTAAAGACTTTACCAAGAACATGACACCCAACAGAAAAATAAGACTTTAAACAGAATTTTTTAAGGATAAGTTTCAAAAAATAAAATAAAATGGGGTATATTTTAAATTTTAAAGACCGGGAACAAAGTAGTATGGATTTTTTCATTTGGCTGGGCACAGCAGCTCATCCCTGTGGTCCCAACACTTTGGGAGGCCGAGTTGGGTAGATCGCATGAGTCCAGGAGTTCAACACCAGCCTGGGCAATGGGGGGAATCCCCGTCTCTACAAAAAATATACAAAAAAAATTAGCTGGGCATGGTGGCATACACCTGTAGTCCCAGATACTTGGAAGGCTGAGGTGGGAGGAGCCCTTGAGCCTGGGAGGATGAGGCTGCAGTGAATCGAGATTGTACCACTGCACTCCAGCCTGGGCAACAGAGTGAGATGCTGTTTCAAATAATAATAATAATAATAAACACTTTTAAATTATTTCTTAAATTCCCATATAGCAGTAAAAATGTACAGCAAGCACAGCACAAATGATAGGAGTAAAATAGATATAACTTTATGCAACTGCAGAATCACTTGTTTTGTCAACCAGCATGGAAACTGTCAGAACTGTCAATCAATGAAGCAAGGGAGATAGAAAAGGTGTCACTTTCAAACAGTATAATAATAGAAATAATGACAGTACATCATTCTCATCAGAGGGAGGAGAAAAGTGATATCAGGATATTTCTTTCTTGAGGCCTCTCATTGAGGGGTAATTATGGGCTGGTTGTATCTGTATCATAGCCTCTCCAGACAGGCTCTGTGACTTTAAGTTCAGGTATAAATGTTTTCCTCTCATCTTTTCAGATATTTTTACATCCCAGGATAATCACTGGATTATCTGTTGTGGTGGACTCTGGACCTTTTTAAACATCTACCAATAAAGTTTATAGATTCAAAGCAAAAATTCAGCTTTTGGAAAAATGAGATTAAAAATACTTTACTAATAAGGTAACTTAGCATTATAATTTTAATTCTAAAGCAGACTTATTGAGACTAGTAGAAGGCTGGGAGCAGTGGCTCACACCTGTAATCCCAGCACATTGGGAGGCTGAGGCAGGTGAATCACCTGAGGTCAGAAGTTCAAGACCAGCCTGGCGAACATGGTGAAACCCTGTCTCTACCAAAAATACAAAAATTAGCTGGGTATGGTGGCAGGTGCCTGTAATCCCAGCTACTAGGGAGGCTGAAGCAGGAGAATCGCTTGAATGCGGGAGGTGGAAGTTGCAGTGAGCTGAGATCACACCATTATACTCCAGCCTGGGCAAAAGAGCAAGACTCCTTCTCAAAAAAAAAGACTAGTAGAGCAACATCTGTGTATGTTTAATAGAAAAACATCATTATTGTTTTGATGTAGTTGATATGAAAATTTGAATGGATTGTTAACCCATTATCATTATTACAAAGAATTTCAGCCTTAAGCTAGTCAGTGAAAGAGCTATTATATTTAGAGTAAAATTTTTTTTTTTCTTTTTGAGACAGAGTCTTGCTTCATCACGCAGGCTGGAGTGCAGTGGCACCATCTCGGATCACTGCAACCTCCGCCTCCTAGGTTCAAGCAATTCTTATGCCTCGGCCCCCCCAGTAGCTGGGACTACAGGTGTGTGCCATCATGCCTGGCTAATTTTTATATTTTTAATAGAGATAAGGTTTCACCATGTTGGCCAGGCTGATCTCAAACTCCTGACCTCAGGTGATCTGC
The DNA here is from genome assembly GCF_002776525.5 of Piliocolobus tephrosceles. Classification (NCBI taxonomy): domain Eukaryota; kingdom Metazoa; phylum Chordata; class Mammalia; order Primates; family Cercopithecidae; genus Piliocolobus; species Piliocolobus tephrosceles. Next base: position 62,344,296 of record NC_045439.1, on the reverse strand, counting down.
TCGCCTCGGCCTCCCAAAGTGCTGGGGTTATGGGCATGAGCCACCATTCCCAGCCTAGAGTAAAATTTTTAAAAATTAAATTATCTGAATTCTTATTAATTTTAAAAATTAAAGTATCTGACAATTGAGGAAAAAGTAATAAACTATCTTCTGCTATTTGCCATCATCTACTTATGGGTATGAAAACTGGGCTAGACTTCTAAGTTAGGTCATAAAAGGACATGCAGTGTCTGCCCTTGTTCACTGAAACACTTACTTTCTTAGAGCCCTGAGCCTCCGTGTAAGACTACCATGCTGAGGAAGCCACATTCTGCCACAGAGCCAGCTAAGCCCAGTCTTCTGTCAATGGCAACTTTCAAGAATTTAAGGAGATCATCATGAATACATATTGAAAGAGGATTGCGTCAGTCATTTCAGGCATAAAACCTGGTATTAAGAAATCATATTCATGATCCCTCACTGCAGATGGTACAGTTTGAAAAACTGTTTGGCAGTGTCTAACAAAGTTGAACATATAATACCCTAAACTCAGTAATTTCACTTCTACATGAATTTCAGTACACGCATGTATGTGTATTACATACATAAAAATACCAAAAACATGTACTAGAAACACATACTTATGTATATATTATATAAATAATACCAAAAGACATGTATTAGAATTTCAAATCAGAACTCTTCATATTAGCCAAAAACTAGAAACTACCCACTTATCAAGAAAAAAATTAGATAAATTTTGTGCTATTTATAAAACAGAATACTAATAAGGACAATCTACATAGAACAACATATATAAATCTCACAAACAACGTTGAGGGAAACAAGCTAGACACATAAAAGCCTATGTTTTATTATTCCATTTATATAAAATATAAAAACAGGCAACAGTAATCTCTGCTGTTAGAAATCAGCATAATCGGCCGGGCACGGTGGCTCACGCCTGTAATCCCAGCACTTTGGGAGGCTGAGGTGGGCAGATCACAAGGTCAGGAGATCGAGACCATCCTGGCTAACACGGTGAAACCCCATCTCTACTAAAAATACAAAAAATTAGCCAGGCATGGTGGCTGGTGCCTGTAGTCCCAGCTACACAGGAGGCTGAGGCAGGAGAATGGTGTGAACCTGGGAGGCGGAGCTTGCAGTGAGTTGAGATCGTGCCACTGCACTCCAGCCTGGGCCACAGAGTGAGACTCCATCTCAAAAAAAAAAAAAAAAGAAATCAGCATAATCATTACTCTTGGGATGGGAGGTAATGAAAGGAAGGGGAGGTTGGGATGCTGGTAATGTTCTGCTTTTTGATCTGGGAGCTTATTACATAAGTTTGGTGGTTTTAAAACATCCACAGATGCTCTGAAACTCTGTCTATCAAAAGGTGAAACACAATTCTCTCCCCTTGAATACAGGACTGGCCTTAGTAACTCGCCTCTAGCAAATAGAATGCACTAGAACTGACACTGCATGACTTCGGTTACTAGGTTAGTGATAGGGTTTGGATTTGCGTACCTGCCCATATCTCATGTCAAATTGTAATCCCCAGTGTTGGAGGTAGGGCCTGGTGGGAGGTGATTAAATCATGGCGGCAGATTTCTCCCTTTGCTGCTATTCTCATGACAGAACTCTCACAAGATCTGGTTGTTTAAAAGTGTGTGGCACCTCCCCACTCTCTCTTGTTCCTGCTCTGGCCATGTAAGATGTGCTGGCTTCCCCTTCTCGCTTCCACCATGATTGTATGTTTCCTGAGGCCTCCCCAGAAGCCAAGCAGATGCCAGAATCATACTTCCTATACAGCCTGTGGGACCACAAGCCAATTAAACCTCTTTTCTTTATAAATTATCCAGCCTCAGGTATTTCTTTATAGCAATGTGAGAACAAACTAGCACAGTTAGAAAAGGCAATAGAGCTTCCACCTGGCTCTCCTTCTTGGGACACTCACCTTAGTACCCAGTCACCATGCTGTAAGAAAGTCACAGAGCCACATGGAAAGACCATTTGTAATTATTCTGGTCATAGAGGCAGCTACCCAGATGACAGGTAGTATCAACAACCAGTCAATGAGCGAAGGTGATATAGTTTGGATTTTTGTCCCCTCCCAAATCCCATGTCCAGTGGTAATCCCCAAAGTTGCAGAAGGGGCCTGGTGGGAGGTGATTGGATCATGGGGCAGACCTCCCCCTTGCTGTTCTTGTGATAGTGAGTTCTCACAAGATCTAGTTGTTTAAAAGTGTGTAACACCTCCTCCTTCACTCTCCTTCTCCTGCTCCAGCCATGTAGGACGTACCTGTTACCCTCTTGCCTTCTGCCATGATTGTGTTTTTTTGAGGCTTCCCCAGTCATGCTTCCTATACAGCCTGCAGAACTGTGAGCCAATTAAACCTCTTCTTTATATATTAACCAATCTCAGGTAGTTACTTATGGCAATGCAAGAACAAACTAATACAGAAGGAGACTTTGGATTCCAGGCTCCCAGCTTTCAAGCTATTTCAGCCCTGCCTAAATTTCAACTTCATTGGTAAAATAAATGTTGCTATTTTAAGCCACTACCTTTTGGGATAATTTGTTATACAGGTATACTTAATTGGAATACACATCACGTGTGTTCACTTTGAAAATTCATTGAGCTGTATAATTACAATATATACACCTTTCCTTAGGTATATTATAATTAGGTTTAAGTAAAGATGTGAAATAAAAATCATATCATGGAAATAAGCTTTTATTTATCAAGTTTTTAGATGAATTTTATTGAGAAGTTTTATATAAATTCAACATTCCATATAATCCCTAATACTTTGCTTGTTCTTACAATGACATAAAGAATATGTAAATTTTTTGCCACACCTCATATAGACATCAGTTTACTCATATCCCTCAATTTATCCTCACACATTGCCTGATTCTCATCATTTACCATGTATGAACTTTTAAAAAGTTTGGACACATTACTGTAGCAGATATCTCCCTAGCACTATTTTTTCTTCTTCTGTTAATAGGTCTTCATCGTCCTTTGGGAAACCATCTCCCCCCCTTTATCAATCAAGGTCTTGTCTTTTGTCTTGCCTTTTCTATTTTTTTCTTTGAGACAGTCTCACTCTGTTGCCCAGGCTGGAGTGCAGTGGCATGATTAAACCTTACGGCAGCTTTAACCTCCTGGGTTCAAGCCATCCACCCACCTTAGCCCTGAAAATGCTAGGACCACTGGCACGTGCCATCACATCCAGCTAATACTTTTGATTTTTAGTAGAAATGAGGTCTTGCTACGTAGGCTGGTCTAGAAGTTCTGGGATCAGGCAATCCTCTCACCTTGGCCTCCCAAAGTGCTGTGATTACAGGCATGAGCCACCATGCCCAGCTGTATTTTCTTTTCTTGAATTTTCTTTAAATTAATTCTATTATACCTCACATCCTTCCAATACATTTTAATTTTCTTTAATTCTATTATATCACTCCTCCTTCCAATAAATTTCCTAATTAAGTTAACAATATTGGTCTCTAGTCTTTGTAACCAAAGAACACTTACTGATACATATCTCCAGTGCTAGCATACTGTGTGATATATGGTTGACGACTGATAATAGTTTATAAAATGGCATTTGGCAACTAAATTTTTTTTTTTTTTTTTAGACGGAGACTTGCTCTGTCACCCAGGCTGGAGTGCAGTGGCACAGTCTCGGCTCACTGCAAGCTCCGCCTCCCGGATTCACACCATTCTCCTGCTTTACCCTCCCTAGTAGCTGGGACTACAGACACCTGCCACCACGCCCGGCTAATTTTTTTGTATTTTTAGTAAAGACGGGATTTCATTGTGTTAGCCAGGATGGTCTCGATCTCCTGACCTTGTGATTCGCCTGCCTCGGTCTCCCAAAGTGCTGGGATTACAGGCGTGAGCCACCGCACCTGGGCTGGGCAACTAATTTTTGACAAAAGCACACACACAAAAAAACCTAGTGGAAAAAGTACAGGCTTTTCAAAAAAAAAGTGCTGTAATGATTGGGTATCCATACATCAAATATGAACTTGGATACATGCCTCAAACCATGTAAGAAAGTTAACTAAAATGCATCATAGATCTAAATGTACAGGCTGAACATGTAAAACTTTTATAAGAAAACATAGGAAAATTTCTTTGTGAGCCTGGGTAGGGAAAAATTTCTTAGAAACAACACTAAAAATGCAATCCATAAAATAATAAATAAATTAAACTTTATTAAAAGTTAAAACTTTGCTTCAAAATACACTGTTAAGAGAATGAGGGCCAGGTGTGGTGGCTCACGCCTGTAATCCCAGCACTTTGGGAGGCCAAGGTGGGCAGATCACCAGAGGCCAGGAGTTCGAGACCAGCCTGGCCAACATGGTGAAACTCTGCCTCTACAAAAAATACAAAAATTAGCCAGGCATGGTGGTGCACGTCTGTAATCCCAGCTACTTGGAAGGCTGAGATACCAGAATCTCTTGATTCGGGGAGGCGGAGGTTGCAGTTAGCCGAGATCATCTCACTGCACTCCAGCCTAGGTAACAGATCAGGATTCTGAAAAAAAAAAAAAGGTGGAGTTGGAGGGCAGTAGGTAAGCAGAAACTTAAGGGTGATGGACATACTCATTTGATCACAGTGATGGTTTCAAGGGGGTATACATATGTCAAAACTGATAAAATTATACACTTTAAGTATGCTCTATATATTCTATGCCAATTATACTTCAGTAAAGATATCTTTAAAAACCCTACAACTTAGATGTCAGATTTTGAAGACAGTGGAAAAGATGCAGAATGGAAATTTCAGTTAAAGGCCTCAGTGATGTTTGTGAATTATCCAAGTATTCACGGAATCCATGTTTCCCTCAGCTAGCTGACACTCGGCAGAGTTTAATGAGCAATCTCAATACTATTTTCCAGAAATGGTGTCATCCACCATATTATGGCTGTTTTCAGGAAGAGAATGACCTAATCAGTATAAAATGAACCCCATGTCTTGTGAGGGATTTATAATTAAACACATAATCCACATTTACAAACATTTTTAAAGGGCTTTTCTACCTGTTGGATAGGATTAATATTAAGAGTGAACTTTTTGCATGTTTTCCAACACACTAGTTTGTTTAATCTCTAAGAGCCTCAGTTTCCTCATCTATAAAACACCCATAAGAAATAAGAAAAAACAGGAACCAAAAAGAGCAGGCTTTGCCAGAACTATTAATTATTCTTTTTGGGGCAGAGCCAAAACTCAAGAAATGGATGTCTGTCTTCCATTTCTAGACTTTTTTAGACAGATCCATGAGGAAGTGTCCCTCCATAGGTTTAGCCGAAGGCATCCAGCTTCTCCCAGGCTGAGCCTGTGACTGAGAACCACAATGATTTACTAGGATGGCCCTGAGCTCTCTCATCAGTCCTCATGAGTTCTGAAGGTTAGAGCTAACTTTCCAGACCCTCATTATTTGTTGAAAGGCTGGATAGGGAAAAATCTCAACCAGATCTCCATGCCTACTTACAAGTAGAGGTAGTTTTTGCAGGGTGGCATGTGTTCTCCAGATGCAGAGCCGTATAGGGCCTTGCCTCTTTATGGGAGATACAAAAACTAGGCCCTAATGAACAGAAATAGTGTTTGAGCCCACAAACTAGCATTAAGTTGTGGGCTCAAACACTATTAATTTCCAGCTCTGTCACTTGCTGTGTGGGACCTTATTATCTCCCAAATCCAATTTTTTCAACTTTACAATGGAATTAAAGCAATCTAATTTTTCAAAATGGGGTTAACTTTCACTGTAAATGACAACATATTGGCCAATAATTAACTTGAACACTAAAGCTGGCATTTAACAGATTAATTAAACTGTTTGCTAAGTAAATACTTAAATCAAAAGCTTAAAAAGCTGTAATTTACTGAGAAAACAAAGCTTTCTTTCTCGGTTAAGAATTTGAGAAAACAAGACCCAGAAGCAAACTAAAATCAAGTCCTAAAATGGTACAAACCTCAAAAAGCCAATCAGGTTTGCCAATAAAGCTCCGCCTCCGTGCAAACCCTGCCCACTTCCGGCTTCCCCACCCACCTTCTAACACTGGAACCCCGCCCCTCTCTGCGAGGTCCCGCCCCCCACACCTGATCCTGGATCCCATTGGGCGAATCTGGATGCTGTATACACACCCGACACACGCACGTTAGGCTGGGGCGTCTTCGCGCCTGCGCAGCTGCGCTGTCAGGCGACTGGAAACGGGGGGGGTTAGGGGGAGGGGGCGGAGGTGGTGCCGAATCTTCCTCCGTAATAAGAAGCGACGTGTCCCGCTGTCCTGGCTCCGTGGGTCCAGGGGGATTGGGCCTGGGCGCTGGAGCTGCTGTGGCTCCCGCCGCGGCGGGTGCCATGGAGGCCGTGCCAGAGCCCAGAACTCACGCCGGGGGAGGCCGAGACAGCCGGCGGTACTCATAGATGAGGCGGCGGCGGCGGCGGCAGCAGCCCGGGCTCTCCATGAGCAGGCGGCGGCGGCGGCGGGTGCGGCGGCACCGGCGGTTTTCGGTCCCCGGGGAGGTACGAGGAGTTGGCTTCCTGGTGGACGGAGACTGGCCGGTGTGAGAACGCCTTCCGCGGCCCGGCCCTCCAGCCCATTTGCCCGCAGTCCTGGGCACTCGGCGGAGCACTGCCCGGACAGAGGCGGGGGCGCCCAGCCGACTCGCGGGCCCCTAACTCGGAGACCCGCCCGCCTCGGTGCCAGGCCTCCAGGGCGCGGATGCCCAGGGCCAGGATGGGCGTGGCCGGAGCGTGGGGGCTCCCCGGGGGCGCACGCCTCGCGTCTGTCTTGCTCCTGTCCGGAAGCCCTGCGCTGTTGGGAGCGGTAGCTCGTGGTTGTGTTTTAGAGGCGTATTTCGGGCGCTGATTTGAGAGGGGACCTTTAGAACCCCTGAGTCACTAGGGAGTCTGGCTTTCAATGCCATGGGCAGTTGGTGGGGTCCTCACAGCTACCTTGGGGTACCGATTGCCTCCCTTGGAAGTCACCACGAAAGAAAGATGTTTTGCCGAAGAAATAGAGGTCAGGAGAGTTTTCCAGGTTTATTCAAATTGGAGGGCCTGTTGAGCCTGGAGAATAAAGCCAGTGGAATACATCCTCCAGTCCTTCCAATTACAGTTCCTAGCTAAACAGCTAAGACAATTTCAAGTAAAGCTCTTTACAGCTATCTTTCCATCATTTCTCCCCACCCCCCATTTTTATTGCAATTTACTTTGGAACAAATCACCAAGTTCATGATTAAATTAGTATCCTCTAGTTCTTCCAAACCTTCCCTCCTCCCGTTTTTCCCAGAGAAAGACTGGAGTTTCACGCCATATATATCATTATAGTTTAATTCTCTTAGAGTGTAACTATTGCTTTACAGAGCTAGTTACACTTCATTTGGTCATGTCTAAAGATAATTTGAAGAAAATATCCTAGAGATTTATGCTTCCTTTCCAATGCAGTATTTTAGGAATCTGAACTCAGGCTCTTTAAGCAATCTTAAACCTTGCTACAAAGTTCTTTGAAATTCAACGGAAATAAACCATAAAGTTGTTTTCGTTTATTAAAGTATTTGAATGCCTAATTGTTTTTTTTTAATATTTGTAAGCAAAACGTGTCAGTTTCTATTAAGAAGAAACTGAGTTTGTGTTTTCCTAGGCTACAGATTTGCCACACCCTCTTCTTCCTAAGTGGATGACTAGAATCAATGTGTTGGCCAACTAGATATAAACTTCCACTCTCATACTAAATATAGTTACTGGATATTTTAGAATCCACAATGTCTTGCTTCAAACTGAAAGCACTGTGTTCATGTGTGTTTAATATATTGCAGAAGTGAATTTTTACTCGTGTTGCAGAATGTTTTGAACTTAGTTTCTTACACAAATAAAACACGTAGGACTGCAGCTTTATTAAGTGTTGAGTTCATGTTGTGTTGGGGAGGATGCAGCACTTGAAAAGATGGTCAAAATAAGACACTGATCTCAGTCACTCATTTCTCTGTTTCCGCTCCTCAGATGCCTCCCTTTTTTCATAACAATACTTCTCCACAAAAGTAACCTTGGAAAACATTATGATGTTGTTAGTTTATTTGCTTGTCCCAAGTAAAGTGAAGGAGTTTTTTCAATGCAATTGCAAAAAGAACTCATTTCTTTCAAAAATATGTGCGCTATGTAACATACATATAACACAACATATTTATTAAAATACTCACCGTGGCTTTAAAAACAAAGTGCCTAGTGGTCCTCAAGATTGGGGGGAAAGTGCCAGTTTGAAAAGGGAGGATGCTTTGGTTCATTCCCAAAACATGCATAGAGAATAATCAGGATATTTATCAAGTTCTGAATCAGATCTTCATAGCATAGCCTCTGTAGTTAAAAATTATAGTATATCTAAATTGCACAATTAATAGTACAATTCTGAGTTGCAGATAAAAATCCCAAAGTAATTAGCAATATTAGCTATGCTACTGTTCACTTAAGATTGATTTCATGATTACTCCTCATGCTGTCTTTCAAAGCTAAATGTCAGAATTAGTCTATATAGCAACAGGAGTTTTTTTTTTTTTTTAGCATAGTTTTTCTATACAACAGATAAAATATGTAGTATAGTTAATACAAAGATTACGGAATAGCTATTATTCTGTACCCCCAATTAAGAGATCCCATTATATTAGTTTCTTAAATGGAACCACCCATATTAACAAGAAAATGAAGCAAGCACAGCCTGTATTTTGGAAGGAGGAGGAGGTTTACATTAGAAATATGCCTAACCAAACTTAATTTATGTTTTTAATAGCTTTATTTTCGTTTAGAAATTTTTTTTTTTTTTTTTTTTTTTTGAGATAGAGTTTCACTCTTGTTGCCCAGGCTGGAACGAGATGGCGTCATCTCGGCTGGTGCAATCTCGGCTCACCGCAACCTCCGCCTCCCGGGTTCAAGCGATTCTCCTGCCTCAGCCTCCTAAGTAGCTGGGATTACAGGCATGTGCCACCACGCCCAGCTAATTTTGTATTATTAATAGAGATGGGGTTTCTCCATGTTGGTCAGGCTGGTCTCGAACTTGCGACCTCAGGTGATCTGCCCACCTCGGCCTCCCAAAGTTCTGGAATTACCGGCGTGAGCCACCACACCTGGCCTCAGGATTTTTTTTTAATTACAGGGTTTCCCTCTGTCACAGATAAAATCTGCAATGTAATTGATATAAAGACTATCAAATGGCCATCTGTGCCTCAAAAAAAGACTGAAACTTCTTAAATGATCTTTCCAGAGAGCATGCATAGTGCCCGAAAAGTGGCTCATTTAAATTTTTTTGCTATGTTGAGAGGCCTAATGACACATTTGATTTGATTCTTTAGATAGATTTATTTTCATTTAAACATACTATGCATTTAATATACAAAGTTACAAGTTTATGTGTTCTGTTTTAAACTTTTAAAATGTAGGATGAAGACACTGTTTGAAGAGATCAAAGCATCAATTAAAAATAACTATAACCAAGATCGATCATTTTGGAGGCCTGTTCTTCCTTGGGGGGGTGTTTTTACTATCAAAGCTGGCCGCAAAGCAGTATCCTGTACACCGCTCTATGTTGAAATAAGACTGAAAAATACCTGCACCATAGATGGATTCTTGATGTTATTATATGTCATTCTTAATGAAAATGAAAATTTCCCTAGGGAACTCTCTCTTCATTTTGGTAGAGAGTTTGTAGACTGTTTTCTTTATTTAATGGACACCTACAGTTTTACAACTGTGAAGCTACTTTGGATTTGGGACAAGATGGAAAAACAGCAATACAAATCTGAAGTCCATAAAGCTTCATTAATAATTGATTTGTTTGGGAATGAGCATGATAATTTTACGAAAAATCTTGAAAATCTCATGTCTACCATTCAAGAGAGTTACTGTTCCAACTGGCGATGCCCAACTCGAGTGCAGGAGGATCAGCAGCGCACAATTAATATAAAGTAAGTTGGTCTAACATCTGTTTTGTCACATACTTTTTTTTTAATAAATGTTGCCTTAGATATGTAGTCGTGTACCCCATAATGACATTTGGTTCAACAGAGGACCACATATGCCATACTGGTTTGTAGGATACTGTATATTTAGTATACCTTTCTATGTTTAGGTACACAAAGACTTACCATTTTGTTAAAATTGCCTACAGTATTAAGTACAGTAACACACTGTATGGATTTGTAGCCTAGGAGCAATAGGCTTTACCATATAGCCTACGTGTGTAAAAGGTTATACATCTAGTTTTGTGTAAGCACATTCTAGGATGTTTACACACTATGAAATCATCTAAGGATACATTTCTCAGAATGTGTCCCCATTGGATGACAAATGACAGTATTGCCAAAGTAATCGTTAAAGTACAGAGCCTTTATAATTACTTATGCACGAAGCAATCACACAAATGCAAGATTCTTCTACACGTCCCCTGAAAACAGTGTCACAGCCAGTTACATCCAAACATCTTGTAATTACTTTACAAAACCAGCTGATAACCTTGTCAGGAGCAAAGTAATGAATTACTCAGTATGAAAAATACATTACTCTTACTTGAATTTACTAATATGACAATAGATGATTCTTAGTGTCACAAATTTAACCTCTTTAAGAGTGCTTTATACTGTTTTGGAATGTTTTGCCCTTTGAATAGGTCTTTGTCAGGAAGGCTAGTTCCACATGAACAAGAAAATTAAAAATATTCTTTCATATCATGGCCAAGACATAATTATAGACAGAAACCCAGAACTTGGCATCTCACACGTGGAGATGTGGATGTAAGCAGCTTTTATTTTGAACAGAAAAGGTACAAGGAGCCAGATGAGTGTTTTTGGCTTTCAGAAAAAAGGCAGATCTCCCACCTGGTAAATGATAGGGACAGAGTCCAAATTGGCAAGCCCTAGTGGAGTGTTGGGAAACATTAAAGCCTCCAAGGGACATGAGCTGGAAAGGGGATAATTGCCAGTGAAAGAAAAACAGACCCAAACACATTGTTGGCAGAAAGGTATTTGGCCCTATGGTCCAGAAAAACAGCCTGATAGATTGTTCCCATTTGGAAATGTACCTCACGTACCCTAATTTGTTAAACTTACATTTCTCTGAAATATATTTTGTCTGTTTTCCTGCATTGCTAATTTGAAATATCTAGCAATGGAAATAATTTTCAAGTCATAAAGACAACTCAGAAGTGTTGCAGTGATCATAGCTCACTGCAGCCTTGAACTCCCGGGCTCAAGTGATCCTCCTGCCTCATGCCTCACCACCTCAGCCTCTCCAATGTATATGCCACCATGCCCAGCTAATGTTTTATTTTATTTATTTATTTTTTTTGAGGCAGGGTCTCACGCCATCTCCCAAGCTGAAGTATAATGGTGTGATCACAGTTTACTGCAGTGTTGACTTCCTGGGTTCAAGAGATCCTCCTGTCTCAGCACCCCCCAAGTAGCTGGGACCAGGGGAATGCACCACCGTGCCCGGCTAATTTTTGTATTGTTTTTGTAGAGATGGGATCTTGCTATGTTGCCCAGGTTGGTCTCAAACTCCTGAGTCACCCATCTCAGCTTCCCAAAGTGCTGGGATTACAGGTGTGAACCACCACACCCAGCCTAATATCTTATTTTTTTAAAAGTAGTTTCTTTTCTTTTTTTTTTTTTTTTGAGACGGAGTCTCGCTCTGTCGCCCAGGCTGGAGTGCAGTGGCCGGATCTCAGCTCACTGCAAGCTCCGCCTCCCGGGTTTACGCCATTCTCCTGCCTCAGCCTCCCGAGCAGCTGGGACTACAGGCGCCCGCCACGTCACCCGGCTAGTCTTTTTGTATTTTTTAGTAGAGACGGGGTTTCACCGTGTTAGCCAGGATGGTCTCGATCTCCTGACCTCGTGATCCGCCCGTCTCGGCCTCCCAAAGTGCTGGGATTACAGGCTTGAGCCACCGCGCCCGGCCGAAAAGTAGTTTCTTTTCATCTGTAAATATTTTGAAACTATAATGACAAATTTATAATTCTATATTATATTTTATACTATTTAATAAAATATTTTCCATCATACTCTATAACTTTTAAGGTTTTGCCTACTTTTTTAAAAATCCTATATTTAAAGCAACCTCTGAAATAATGTAGAAAAAAAAATTTTAACAGATTAGGTACCTGAGGCCAAGAATGATTATTACTTATATTTAATCAGGTAACTAATCAGCTGCTCCCCTGATTCTGGGTCCTAGTTCCTTCCCACAAGACCAGATTGCCTCTTTTGAATCTTCTCACAGATGTTTCAGATTAACGTAGCAGCAACTGGATATATCAAGATTGTTTCTACAAAAATATGTTTCTTTGAAAATTTCATAGTTAGTGTTTATTGAGTTCAACTTGTTACTATCTGCAAGAAATTCCAAATGTGTAATAGAGGTTATACTTGGTATAATTGGTTTTGCTAATAAAATACTGAGCTGTAAAATTTATTATAATAATATATTAAGATATAAAATGTTGAAGCAGTTCTTACATGCATTTGAAAATTATTGTAGTCCTCCCCAAGAAATTCCACATGGAAACTTGATAAGACTGGCTGTGGATGAGTTATTCTGTTCTAAGATTGGACTCTGTGAAGAGCACGGGTGAGTATACGATAGACATTTAAAATGACAGTATGTGTTTATAAGGAAACATAGGAAGATGTGCTCCTTGAAGTACTTTATGAATCTTATTAACCTAATTTACTATGACATTTTACAGTGTTTTTGTTACGGAGTATATCACTACATAGAATATGGTACTACAGCTGATTGATGAATACAAAGCAAATACCTTTTCTTTTTTTCCCCCCACTGCTGAGTAGGTACAATAAAACCTTGGTTAACCGGAACCCAGCTAATCGGGACCCTCAAATATCTGGATTTTTTTCTACACTCCCCATTTAGGAGAAAGAGGTAAATGACAACTAAAAAACTTAACCTAGTAAAAGTTGAGAGAAGCAGAACATATTCATCCCAATCTCTTAAAATTTTCTGTGACTACATTATTGTATAATGAGAATTAATATTTAGAAGGATGATCTTATAGCTGATTAATTACAAAAGGAAAGATAGAAATACATTCTGTTAATTTGCCTATTAAGTCCAGAAAGTGAACGAATATATTATAGCAACAAATACTGAAACAGATGGTTTTCTGGTTAATTTGGTTTAGTTAATAACATTTGTTAATCAGAATACTGTACCCTGAGCATTCCGGTTAATCAAGATTTTACTGTATAATTCAACTTCTTATATTCTGAGCCATATACTTAATACCTCATAATATGAGGGAACAGAATTTGTTCATGCTTATAAAAGAGTCTAATGGCAAAAGGAAGCAATTAGAGTCATATTATTTCCCCTCTCCGTGATTATTTGAAACCAGCATATAGAATGAAATATAAAAGTGTTCATATCAGTTCTGCAGAGTTATGCTTTCATTGGCTTATATAGAAATAGCTAGCATTTCCTGGAGTTTTAAACATATCATTTCTAGTGTAAGAAACACAGCTTATAAACTTCTGGAACTATTAGGTGATACAAGGTAGTAATTACCCTATACCTATAGATATTAACCATTACCTATACCTATATTGATAATTATAAGAAAATTAAAGTCATAAAGACAACTCTGAAGTGTTGAGAGGCAACTTTGTCCCAAGTGTAATAATGTTCATGCCTGTTTTCTATTTTAGGTGTGGTGGCTTAAGAGAATTTTCCCAACGAGTTTTCTGCCATGGGGCACCCCCTTTTGTTGTCTTAAATATGCAGCATTGGAAATCTGAAGATCTGGCATATGTACCCTATTACTTGGATTTGTCTGATCACAAGTAGGTGTTTTTTGTTGTTGTTTCTTTATAAAACTAATAAAAAAATTTTATCCTATTATGATTTTGACTAGCCTGTAAGTGATATCGTTGAAAGCAATCATATCTGTCTCTAAATTTATGTATTCTGAATAGAATCAGAATTTATTAGAGGGAGTCAGTTACTAGCAGTGCACATAGTGGGTAGGTATGTGGACTACAGAATAAACAGAATTGTATTCAAATCCTAGCCCCATCTTTTATAAGTTAACCTTGGGTCAACAACTTAACCAGTTTACATGTCAGTTTTCTTATCTATAAAACAGAGATGATGATATCAACCTAGTGCAATTATTGTAAAGATTTAATAAGCACATACTAAGTGTTTAAGATAGTGCCTGACACATAATACTGGATAGTATAATAATAGCACAATATTTTAGTCCTGACACATACTGGCTAATATTTGTATTTCAAGTCAAAGAAGTGTGTAGTAGCCAGGCATGGTGGCTCACGCCTGTAATCCCAGCACTTTGGGAGGCCAAGGTGGACAGATCACAAGGTCAGGAGATCGAGACCAGCCTGGCTAACATGATGAAACCTCGTCTCTACTAAAAATACAAAAAATTAGCCAGGCGTGGTGGTGGACACCTGTAGTCCCAGCTACTCGGGAGGCTGAGGCAGGAGAATGGCGTGAACCTGGGAAGCAGAGCTTGCAGTGAGCCGAGATCACCACTGCACTTCAGCGTGGGCGACAGAGTGAGACTCCATCCCAAAAAAAAAAAAAAAAAAAAAAAGAAGTGTGTAATAGTATGCAGATGGTCATCATTTAAACATAAAATATTACTTAACACTATAAATAAAAATATCTGCATACAAATCAGGACATAAAGGGTTCTTTTAACATTTTCCCTGTAAAAGTTTTCTTATGTATCTGTTTACTCTTTTTTAAAAGAACCATACAGGTTATAAGTTCATCTGTTAAAATGTGTTTTTAAGAAATTATTAATTTCCACATTTCCAATTATATTATATGATCTATAGAGATGGATATCTTTTTCAGGGAACAGAATACAATGTTGATGTTTTTATTCCTTAGTTATGAATTTAAGGAATGTTTATCTTAAAAACAAAGTATTATAATTTTCTCCCATACTATATTATTTAATTTGCAGGTATTTGTTGGAAGGTGCCACATTATTTAACAAAGAGGAACATCATTATTCTGCAGCTTTCCAGATTGGTGGACATTGGATGCACTATGATGGGCTCAGAAATGTGAATTTAATTTTGTTAAATAAACCCCCAGAGTTTCTCCTCTTGTCATCATTGGTTTATATTCGAGCAACAGAGAAATAAATACAGACTGATGCTAAAAGTTGTTTTCCCTCCTGCCCATGCTCCCCCAGATGAAGGGCTTTTATTTTGTGTATACTTGGTATCCAAGAAAATAGTTCAACTATACTAGTTTCAGAAGTGTATTTTCAGTGTTTAACCCCAGGTAAATGTTTTATATAGAGGATCTATGCAAAAACTGTTTGTAATTTTTTTTATATTTCCTGAGTTATTTTTATATGAGCATATTTTATGTTGAAATAAAAAGTATCTTGTGGCCTTTGTATTTTTTATTTATATGTACCTCAAAGATTTTTACAATTCTGTCCTTGAATTCAAGAAATACTTTGTCATCTGAATTCTAAACTTTTCTTTTTGTATATTCAAGTAAAACGTAGGTAAGAGTATTTTAGTTTATATAATTTAACAGTTCAAAATATATCTGACTGTATTTCTTTGCCCTACCTCACTATAATCCAAAGTGCACTATTCGATCTAGTATGGATTTGAATGTATAATTTATCGATGGCTTAGTTTATTTGTTCGATTTGCCCAGTATCCCTGCAGCAGTTTTAAAAAAGTATGAGAAATTTTTCAGAGCTTAAACTATTTCTTTATGATGGCAAATTACTTTTAACTATTTCCTAAAGTATTATAAACCTGCCAGTGGATTTTAAGTGATAGCTAAGCTTCCAAGCTTAATTCAGTTTGTTACAAATAAATTATATAACTATCCTAAGTGTTTATCTTATAATTAAATGTAATTTGAAATGCTCTAATATATTTTGCAGATAAAACAACTATAAACAATATTAGGCAACTGGATGTTTACTAGTGTCGGACTAGCAATAGAAATGCACTTTAAATATATATTTAAGGGGAAATGTGTGCCTGGAAATATTTCTTTTCCTAGTGAAGTTTTATATTGACACAGAGAAAAGAATACTTAAATTTTTGGAGGGATGTCTACTGGCTCCCTTATAAGTAGTGATTGATAGCATGTGGCTTTGACTTGCAATACAAATCATTAGGATTTTATAGGTATCAGAACATTACGTTTCTATATAAAGACCCTAAGGTCACTCTTCGTTTTGCAATTTAAGGGGAAAAATAAAGATTCTCAAGGGAAAATACTTCTTGAAATTTATCACCATTTTAGTGTTTACATTTCAATAAATAGTTCACTTCAGGTTTGGGATTGAGATTAGTTGCAATGTATTTAGAAACTTCTACATGACAGCACAGATCACTGCCATCTGCTGAATTGCTAAAGTGCTTGGTGCCATGTTGAGAAAACTTACCTGAGAATGGGTAAATATGGGTGAAACATTACTGAGAATGCCTCACGTTAGCAAACACTATGAAAAGTCTTGTTTATATATCAAACTTATTTTACAAAAAAAAATTCACCTCAAGATTTATTTAGATGGTTTCCCAGATGTATCTGAATAGGATTTAATTTAGAGTAAACTTTTCTGGGGACACCTGATTGCATGAATTGAAGTATACAATAACACGAATATTAGAGTAAACATAAATGGTGTCATTAACAAAATTATTCCGAATGCACATTTATTCTTTTAGGAAATGCACTTTATTTGGAATACTAGTGTATCATGAAACAATGACTTACCTACCTCACAGGGTTGTTGTGAGGATTAAGATGTTTGTTAAAATCTTAACTACCTTGAACATGCTAATAAAAAATTTTTTTTCTACCTCTTTTATTTGCAGGCAAGGCTCCCAGATTTTCTCTTACTAATGAACTTTGCAGATTTTAAAAAGTTATTTAGGCTGTAACTCATATCACTGATATATTTAGTGTGTAATGGAAATTTAGTATGCCTTCTTGACCCCAGATTGAGGCTTAAGGAGAACAGATAGTTTATTTTTATGCTAGCAGTTAGTTGATAGAAATAAGAAATTATCCCCTGCTGACCAAACTGAATAGAAAAAGGATAAAAAAAAAATTAACTAGATTATCTACGGAATGTGAAAGTGAGCGTACGGAAAATTCTTTGTAATTCTATAAACACCCTTAGAGAAATCAGAATAATCTACTGGTGGGGAGCTAAAGACATGAGGTAATAATCAGAATATATACACACACACACACACACACACATATGTATATATATAGAGAGAGAGAGAGAGATGGGAGTCTTGCTGTCACGCAAGCTGGAGTGCAGTGGTTACATCTTGGCTCACTGCAGCCTCCGCCTCCCTGGTTCAAGCGATTCTCCCACCTCAGCCTCCCTAGTAGCTGGGATTACAGGTGCACAGCCACTACACCTGGCTAACTTTTGTATTTTGAGTAGAGACAGGGTTCCACTATGTTGGTCAGGCTGGTGTCAAACTCCTGACCTCAGGTAATCCACCCTCCTCAGCCTCCCAAAGTGCTGGTATTACAGGCATGAGCCTTCGTGCCCAGCACCAGAATATATTTTTAATCAACATACCACAAACCACTACTATACCTACAGGGTCAGCAAAAATAATTTTAAAACCTTTTCTACAATCTGGCATAAAGAACAAATAAGCAAATTTAAGAAGGAGTCTTCAACCAGCTTCAGCAAAAGAAACCATTTGTTCTTTAACTTCTGCAAATAATCTTATTCCTTCAAAGTAGTTTATAAATTATTAGAGTTTGTTTAAACTGTCATTAGATCTAATCCAGTGAAAGAGGAAGAGAAAGGATAACTGACTACCACAGGCATGCTTACTAGAGTGAGTCCCATGTTCTATTTCTTTCTTAAAGTATGAGCAAACAACTGTATAATCAGATGACTACTATGACACATAAAAAGCTATACATGGCAGGACACGTGGCTTATGCCTGTAATCTCAGCACTTTGGGAGGCTGAGGTAAGAGGATCACTTGACTCAGGAGTTCCCTAGGCAACATAGGGAGACCCCATCTCTACTAAAAATACAAAAACCAGTCAGATGTGATGGTGTTCACTTGTCGCCTATAGGGCCAGTTACGCAGGAGGCTGAGGTGGGAGGATGGCTTGAGCCTGAGTCGGAGGTTGCAGTGAGCAGAGATCACTGGAGCAGCCTGGGCAACAGAGCAAGACCTGTCTCAAAAATAAATAAATAAATAAATAAATAATAAAATTAAAAGAAAAGCTGTACATGTTGAGTATATGAAAAATTTAGTTTTGTTTATGTGTTTGTTTTTTAGATGGAATTTCGCTCTTGTTGCCCAGGCTGGGGTGCAATGGCGCGATCTTGGCTCATTGCAACCTCTGACTCCCGGGTTCAAGTGATGCTCCTGCCTCAGTCTCCCAAGTAGCTGGGATTACAGGCATGTACCAGCACACCCGGCTAATTTTGTATTTTTAGTAGTGACGGTGTTTCTTCATGTTGGTCATGCTGGTCTCAAACTCCCGATTTCAGGTGATGTGCCTGCCTTGGCCTCCCAAAGTGCTGAGATTACAGTCGTGAGCCACCACGCCCAGCCCAAAATTGAGTTTTATAATGATTCAGTGACGTTTAATTATTAGAAAATAACTGTAATGTACTATAAGGCAGAAAGGGTAAGAAGTTCATGTAAAATGATTGTAATTAATATTACTAAACTACAGCCAAACCAAACATTTAAAATTGTTAAATTTTCTCCTTTTCCTTTGTTGACGCCCTAGCATTTAAAATCAGCATCAAATTATTCTGCCCTAAAACTGCATAGCTTTAAAAGTTCATCTTATTGAGACATTTATACAAAGATCTTAAATTCCATGCCTTACTATCAGGGGTTCCTACATCCCACCGTACTGGCCCAAGCTCCACTCTCTGGTCACCTGGACAGCCTCCTTGCTATGGTTTGAATGATGGTGTCTCTTCCAAATTTTACATTTATCTTAATCCCTATGGTGGTGGTACTGAGAACTGGGGCCTTTGGGGAGGTGATTAAGTCATGAGGGCTTTGCCCTCATGAGTGAGATGAGTTGCCCTTATAAATGGACTTTTTTTTTTTTTGAGACTGTGTCACCCAGGCTGGAATGCCATGGCACAATCACGGCTTACTGCAGCCTCAAGCTGCTGGGCTCAAGTGACCCTCCCATCTCAACCTCCCAAGTTGCTGGGACTACAGGCATGCACCACTACGTCCGCTTAATTTTTTAAAATTTTTTGTGGAGACAGGGTCTCTCTCTGTTTCCCAGGCTGGACTCAAACTCCTGGGCTGAAGTAATTCTCCTGCCTCAGCCTCCCAAAGTGCTGGAATTATAGGCATGAGCCACTGTGCCCAGCCAGTAATGGGCTTCAGAGAGTGAGTTTGGCCCTTCTGCCCTTCTGCCTCCTGCTATGTGATGATGCATCAAGAAAAGCCATATCAGATGCTGGCATCTCCATCTTGATTTTCCCAACTTCCAGAGCTGTAAGAAATAAATTTCTGTTCTTTATAAATTACCAAATATCAGGTGTTTTGTTATAGCAGCACAAATGGACTAAGACACTCCTTTAACCTCAAATTTAATTTGATCCTGGGGAGAAAACAGCCTTTCACACTATCTCTTGTAGCTGAGGAGGAGGAAGTTAGTAAGAAGCCATCTGTAGCTAGATAATTTATTTATGTGCTAAAGATGTGCATTAGATTTTTTATCCTCAAATGAGCAATCAGTTCCATAGTTTATCCACTGTTTTCTCAATAAGATCTTCTGCAAGGTATCAGGAGGAATATTGTTTAAAAATGAAAAGGTGAGCTGCTTTGGCAGGAACCTCAAAAAAGGTGTGGAATGTAACAGGAGCTTTGGGAGCAAATCAGCTGTGTAGACAAGTTAGCCATAGTAGAATCAGAAACGTGCTATTTATGTACTTTGATGGATTTTCATTACTTGTTTTATTTTTGAATTTTATTTATTTATCTATTTATTTTTGAGACAGAGCTTTGCTCTGTCTCCCAGGCTGGAATGCAGTGGCATGATCTTGGCTCATTGCAACCTCCGCCTCCCAGATTCAAGTGATTCTCCTGCCTCAGCCTCCTCAGTAGCTGGGATTACAGGTGTGTGCCACCACGCCTGGCTAATTTTTGTATTTTCATTAGAGTCGGAGTTTCACCATGTTGGCCAGGCTGATCTTGAACTCCTGACCTCAGGTGATCCACCTGCCTTGGCCTCCCAAAGTGCTGGGATTATACACGTGGGCCAGCATGCCTGGCCTCTTTGAATTTTATAAACACTCATTTCATAATATGAATATAAAATAATATGTAAATCAGTAATACAAAAGAAGTTTGAAGAAGAAAATAATGGTCATCCATAACTTCTCCACCATCATTTCTTCCATCTATAATTTATACAATTATGATTGGATAATCTAATGACTGGTTCACACTGGTAAAGGCTTTTTGGAAAGTCTAGCATGCCTCTACAGTACTGAAGAGAACCAAGGAGTTAGAGCTTGGAAGGAAGAAGCGTATACTCCTCCAGGCCAGCATAGTGGTGATAGAGATAATTAACATGACAAAACTCCAAGAGGAAAGTAAGACTCAGGAAAACAGCTGTGGCCACCTGTTCAGGCATTTCTTTTCACCTGGACACTTGCTTTCAGAAACATTTGTCTTCTTAAACCTTCAATAATTCATTATTTTATTTTACAAAGGATATCATTCCTTTACAATCTTCTACCTACATCTTAATCATAGTATCCCAGGTGCTGAAGTTTGGAAGCAAGACCAGGATGGAATAAATTGTCCCCAGATAGATACAACCAAACAGACTTTCTCTTTTCCTGTTAACCTAACACAGAGTTATAACAAAGAATAAAATACCCTCCACATAATTAGCTTTAAGGGCAGGGTGGACAAAATCTGAGGGAGTTTTTGAAGAGGAGGGAAGCAGATACAGTAAGTATCTCCGCATACCCAACATATGAGAATTTTAGCATAGTGGAAAGGGATTGGGAAGGAGAAAAAAAACAAGAGAGCTGACCTGAGCTCAAGTTAAGAAGAGACCAGGTTAAGGCTTGGAGAAAACGGCCGACCAGCTAGGGAAATAAATCCCTTCCCAAGAAGGCTAAATTTGATTTGGGGGCTGCAAGCTAGAACACGGTAATATCAGACATATTGTCTCTGCAGCATTTATTTAACGTATACTTATTATCTACCATTTGCTAGTTGAATTAGATATGCTTTCTGCCTTGGAAGTGTATACATGCCCATAGCAAGACAAAAATGAGTAAAGCAACGATGACAGTATAAAACGAAATACTGTGGCAGGGTAGGTACCCGAGGCTTTGAGAGTACACACGAGGGACGACTCTGCAAACAACTGCTGTGAGGTTTTTGAACCAGGCCTTTCACAGTTGCTGCCTACCACTCCTGGAGGAGGTCTGTAAAGGAAAAAGACTACAGATCCTTCAGCTTGTGATTTCAAAGACAATTATATAGTACTATTTCCTCTACCTCTACCCCCAAAGCCTAACTGCCATTATTTCCACTAGAATGCTATAAGCCTTACATTTAAAGATAAAAAATTTCCAACACCTTCAAATTTTTTAAACAATTATTATAGCTAAAGTCATCCACACAAATTAATCTCATTTTTTTTCTCTTTCTGATAATAGGGAAGATATGAGAGGAAAGTGAGAGGATCACTTGGGATTAGCCTTCTTTATTATAAGTAGTAGTAGTAGTAGTAGTAGTATTTTGAGACAGAGTCTCGCTCTGTGGCCTCGGCTGGAGTGCAGTGGTGCAATCTCAGTTCACTGCAACCTCCGCCTCCCGGACTCAAGCAATTCTCGGACTCAAGCCTTCCGATTAACTGGGACTGCAGGGGCTCGCCACCACGCCGGGCTAATTTTTTTGTGTTTTAGTAGAGATGGGGTTTCACCATGTTGGCCAGGTTGGTCTCGAAATCCTAACCTCCAGTCGATCCGCCCGCCTCGGCGTTAAACAGTGCTGGGATTATACAGGCGTGAGCCATCGCTCCTGGCCGGGCCTTCTTTAAACATTTGGTAAATGACCGAAGGACTTCTAAAGGAAAAGGACCGATTCCCAACTCCTGCAGTATTCTTCAAAAGCACTAGGTGGCAGGAAGTCTACGGCATAGAATGTAAAGGACCTGTAGAAAAAACAATACCTGAACTTTTTTTGGCCTAAAAGTATTAACCGTGTGTGTGTGTGTGTGTGTGTGTGTGTGTGTGTGTGTGTGTGTGTGTCAGAGTCTCGCTCTGTCGGCCAGGCTGCAGTGCAATGGCCACATCTCCGCTCACTGCAAGCTCCGCCTCGCGGGTTCAAGCCATTCTCCCACCTCAGCCTCCTGAGTAGCTGGGACTACAGGCGTGTGCCACCATGCCTGGCTAATTTTTGTATTTTTAGTACAAAAATTGTACCGTTGTACTGTTGGCCAGGCTGGTTTTGAACTCCTGACCTCAAGTGATCCACCCGCCTCGGCGTCCCAAAGTGCTGGGATTACAGGCATGAGCCACCACGACCAGCTGTTAACTTACTTTATAATTTGGATGATGCGAGCAAATTTTCCTTCTGTTCTGTGACACTACCTACTCTTAAGTCGGGGGAAATACACAACCAAGATGCGTTTAATAAAGCTGGCTATGCTCTCTGCCAACACTCCCACTAAAATATTATTTGTAAACTGACCCCTGGGGCTTCTTCACCTACTTCTTCTCAACCCTCAAGGCTTCTGAAATTTCCCCCTCTTCCTTCACCTCTCCTTTTCAGAAAGCTTAGGAATTTTATCCTTAGCAAGCTTATAAAATGCCAGAAGACCTAATTCAGGATTGTCCTTTTTCACCCAGGAAAAAGACTGGAATTGCAGACTAAGTGAATCATGCTATATGATCAATGAATTATCTCTATTATCATTAGTTCTTGATTGATTGTGGTTTTCAGGCTGTCGAGGAAAGGCAAGAATATGGCAGTTAAATCCGGATTTTAAAGTTAGATTGCCTGGATTGAAATCCAGGCTCAGTCATGGGCTGTGTGGCTTTAGGCCTGTGACTTAACCTCTTTATTTCTGTTTCCTCACTGTAAAGTGGAGATAATACTAGAATATATCTCATAAGGTAGTGGTGAGGATTAAAAGAATTACTATATATAGCACTTCCTGCCTGACACATAGTAAGCACGATGAAAGTGCTAGCTACTGAGGCAGGAGAATAGGGATTTAGGGTAACCAAGGGTTAAGGCATAAGCAAAAGAACAGCAGGTGCAGATCGTTCTAGGCGACATTAGGCAGCATACAGGCCACATTGTGGTTCCTGTGATAACAAGACAGAAGTTTCCATTTCAATCTCTGATTGACTGTGGGCCAAGCCTCCACTTCAGCCTCTGATTGGTCGTAGGCCAATCCTTCATAAGGTGTAACCAACTGGAGGCCTCCAAAGGTCATGTAGGGGTGTTGCCCAAGTTCTTTTGGCTTTATAAAAACCCTGGGGAACATTTCAGTAGCAGGACTGTTGAGCTGCTTCTTGAAGCTCATTCCTCCTCTTGGCATGTACTTTCACTACAATGAATCTATGTTTTCGTTACTCTATTCTTTTGTTGCTTTGTCTTTTGTTGTTTCCCTCTTTTGTTACTTTGTGTATTTTGTTCTTTGTTCAACATTCCAAGAACCTGGACAATTCAGAGTTAAGACCTTCCACCCATAACATTATCATTATGGATTCCTCTTTCAATATTTTATCAAGAAATTACAGTAAATTAGTGTGTAGTGTTGTTGCAGAAAATGAACTAAATTCTATGCAAATATTTCAAGTTTGTTGGCTGAAAACTGTTGGTGGTATTTCTGTGGAAATGAAGATCACAGAACAAATTACAATGTAAAAATAGTTTTAAAAAGTTAAATACATGAATTAGTTTAAAATGCAAGAACAAAGCGAAAGCAAAAATGTGAAGACAAAGTGAATAAAGTTTCCAAGACATCAAAAGATAAAATATCCTATCTTGTTCCTGTTCAAAATCTTTAACCACTTAACCACCATACTATCCAAAACTGTTTATCCCCCACCATAGTCTGAGTGTTTATGTCCGCCCAAAATTCATATGTTGAAACTCTCATCCCCAAAGTGATGGCATTAGGAAGTGGGGGAAGGCAATTAGGTCATGAGAGTGGAGCCCTCCTGGACGGGATTAGTGCCTTTAGAAAAGAGACGCAAGAGAGATCCCACACTCCTACTACCATATGAAGACATAGCAAGATTATGCCTATGAACCAGAAAAACTGTTCTTACCAGACACCAAATCTGCCTTTATCTTGGACTTCCCAGCCTCCAGAACTGTGAGAAATAATTTCTGTTGCTTATAAGCTACTCAGTTTATGGTATTTTGTTACAGCAGTCCAAATAAACTAAGATACCACCATATATATACATATATACACACACTATATACACATTACTATATATAGCATACCTATAGGTATGCAAAATGGAATAATAAGACTTTGATATATATTTCTATATGTCTTAGACATATATAGATATGCACATATATCTATATGTAGACTTAATATGATATCAGTCTTTTAAAATCTGGCTATAAAACTTTTTCAGATGTATTCCTGTATTCAGTTGAACCACCTACTCTATTAAATTCTAGGACCCTTGCCTATTTAAATTCTTAACTCTCCTCAGGGTACACACAAGAATACACTTTCTAAGACTTCTTTCCTGATCAGAGTCAAAAGTGATTGGTCCATCCTTATTTACATCCTGCCTTACTCAGTAAGAGATTTAAATCAGCTTTTGATGTGCATTAAAGCATAAGAAGCTTTTCAATTCTTTAGCTATATTTTAATGTTAGACATAGTTTAAGCCAAAATGAACCTGAGGCCAGCTGACACCTTTTAACAAGCCCGAGTAGGGAGACTAATAAAAACAGCCTGTAAGACTGGGTGCAATGACTCACGTCTGTAATCCCAGCACTTTGGGAAGCCAAGGTGGGCAGATTGCCTGAGGTCAGGAGTTCGAGACCAATCTGGCCAACATGGTGAAACCCTTTCTCTACTAAAATACAAAAATTAGCCAGGCATTGTAGTGCTCACTTGTAGTCCCAGCTACTTGGCAGGCTGAGGCACGAGAACTGCTTGAACCGAGGAGGTGGAATTTGCAGTGAGCTGAGATTGCACCACTGCCCTCCAGCCTGGGCAACAGAACGAGACTGTGTCTCCAAACACCACCACCAACAACAATAACAACAAAACAGATATAAGGCACTTCTGTCTATTGCCAATAGGTATGCAAAATGGAACAGCCTTTTGCAAGAACTGGACAAGATCTAGCAATGTTGATGTCATCCATCCTGGTCCAGCAATTCCACTTCTAAAAAGCCATTCCCTAAATACAAACTGACAAATGCACAAGGCAGTTCATCACATTCATTATTTGTAAAGGCAATGGTCTGAAAACAACTCAAATGTCCATCAGTAGACTAGTTAAAAAACCTATGGTACATCCACACAGTAAAGTGCTGTGCAACTGTAAAAAAGAGTAAGAATGATCTCAATATATTGATATGGAAAAATCTCCAGAATATATTAAGTGAAAAAAAGTGTTTTTGTAGTACGCTATCTTTTTTGTAAGGAAATGGAGAAAATGGCATTTTATTTTAAAAATGAAACAATGAAACCAACATCTAATAAAACTTATTACCTATAAAAAAATAAACTGAACATGGTGGAAAAGATGAAAATGCAGGCAAAATTTCTGTGACCGCATCTTGTCATATAGTTTCTACTCTAGAGTCAAGTAAATATTATATATAATTAAAAATTAAATCAAAAAGTGTATCTTTAAAATTTAAAAGCTGAATCAAAATAACCTAACTATACAGTCATCAGGCTAATAACCAAAGAAAAGTATTACTTCATTTGACTCTAAAGTCAGTGTTCATATCATACATCCTTGTAAAATATAATTTATGGATGGAATAATAACATTCTTAACTTTTGGTCTTATTATTTATTGATATTATTATTTATAGCTATGTCAGTATTGCTAATTTGAAACTATTATATGTATGTTGTAAGATAAAGCAAATAGGTAATTATGTCAATGTTGCTAGACCAATGTTTTCAGACTAAAAAAAGATATATGGCCAGGCGTGGTGGCTCACATCTGTAATCCCAGCACTTTGGGAGGCCGAGGCGGGGGGATCACGAGGTCAGGAGATCGAGACCATCCTGCTAACACGATGAAACCCCGTGTCTATGAAAAATACAAAAAATTAGCCGGGTGTGGTGGCGGGCGCCTGTGGTCGCAGCTACTCAGGAGGCTGAGGCAGGAGAATAGCATGAACCCGGGAGGCAGGTGAGCCTAGATGGCACCACTGCACTCCAGCTTGGGCGACAGAGCAAGACTCTGTCTCAAAAAAAAAAAAAAAAAAAAAAAAAAAAATCAAAATCAAAGCATTTAAGTAAAAGCCCTTTTCCTCTCTGTTCAAATTAAAAAAATAAAAATATAAAGTATTTCCTAACTCTGCCTACTAAATAGCCTATAAGCAAGGACAAATGAGAGAGCACCACTAGCACCCATATTGGGATCTCTAAATACCTTTTCCTAGCAAAAGGTACCACAGGCCCTTAAAGGACTAGGTGATTCTGGATTTGGGGAAGAAAATGTAAAAGAAAACTAAAACACAAGGATGCCTGAATTTGATACCTGAATTGTGGTTACAGGAGAGAATATCATTATTTTTAAGACACATACACTGAAGTATTAAAGCATAAAAGGACATAATGTATTCAACTGACTTTCAAATGGCTTGAAAAAAATGAGAAAACATAAAAACAAATGAAGACAAATATTAAAAATCGGTTAATCTTGGAAAAAGTATACAAGAGTTTTAACAACTTTTCTGTAAATTTCACAATATTTTAAATTAATTCAAATAATTTAATAATTTGTTGGTACTTTTTTTAAAAAAGAAAGGGAACTTTCTTTTTCTTTGAGACAGAGTCTTGCTCTGTCGTCCAGGTTAGAGTTCAGTGGCCTGATCTCAGCTCACTGCAGACTCCGCCTCCTGGGTTCAAGCGAGATTCTACTGCCTCAGCCTCCCGAGTAGCTCAGATTACAGGCGCCCGCCACCACGTCTGGCTAATTTTTGTATTTTTTAGTAGAAACGGGGTTTCACCATCTTGGCCAGGCTGGTCTCAAACTCCTGACCTCATGATCCACCCGCCTCGGTCTCCCAAAGTGCTGGGCTTACAGGCATGAGCCACCACGCGCGGCCAAGAAAGTAAACTTTCAATGGAACTTAGTGGGTATCCACAGGACTAAGATGGACAATTAATTGAAATGTGTATATTGAAACAGATATGTAAAAATTTTTGGTTTCGTGATACTTAATCATTGTTGGAGGTTGCTAGGTCACCAGTTCATTACTCTGAAGACTGCGAAAGGAATGAATGAAACATTTTCCCCTGCCATTCTTGTATATAATGTATCTCAGAGTAACCCAGATAAGTGATGGATGAGGAAGTGCTTTCCTTTATAGGATTCCAGCTAATAAATGCAGAAGAAATGACAGAATTGGAGAAATCACCATTTTGTAACTCCTAATGTAATATTAGGTTTGGTGCAAAAGTAACTGCGGTCTTTGCCATTACTTTAAAAGGCAAAAAACACAATTACATTGGCATCAACCTAATAACAGATTCAGCTGTGGCCATCAAGAGCTGCTAAAACCATCAGGGGAGAGTTTGATGGGGAACTTGATAATAGAGGGATCAGGTTAACACCTGAAACTCAAGCCTAGAAATTAATCCTAACATAACTAAAAGTGAGATAACCAGACATAGTATACCTTATGATGCAATGCAATAGGAAGTACATACCGCATTACACTTGACAGAAAAAAAAAAAATAATCTGAATCTAATCAAAACTCTACATCCACCTATACCAGTTTAAAAAAACAAAACAAAACAAAACAACAACAACAACAAAAAACTTGAAGAATGGAACAATAAGATAAAAAACAGCACAAAAAAGCAATTAGCTAAATCTAGCATGTGGGGCAATCACCTAGGCAAATGGCCTCATTTCCTCAACAAATACATGGCATGAAAAAAAGGGGGTGGGAGGTAGTGACTGGTAGAGATTAAAAGGGATTTAAGAGACATAACAGTCAAATACAATGAATAAACCTCATTTAGACCCAGAAGTAAAGCAAAAAAAAATTTTGAGATAATCATGGAAGTTTGAATATAGACTGGGTGCTAAATATTACAAAAGTAGTAACTTTTCAGTGTGAATATATCAGTGTGGCTTATAGAAAAGTAGCATAAAATTTTAAAGTGTCCTTATCAGTTAGAGATGCAACCTCATTTATTTACTGGTTATATCACATGATGTCTGGGATTTTCTTTAAAATATTCCAGCAAAAACAAAAGTGGAGTGAATAGATGAAATAGGATTAGCAAAATATGGTTAATAGTTGATGCTGGGAGATGGGTATGTGGAGGTTCCATTTCTATGAAAAAGAAAAAAAATAAAAAGCCTGGAAGACATATCAATACTCACTTGAACTGCTCTAATACATATTGTCTTTTCATCACATCACTCAATTTCACTCCTAGACTTGAGTTCTGGCTCTGCACTGGAAGGGTTTTTTTTTTTTTGTTTTTTTTTTTTTTTTTTTTTGGTATTCCATTACAAGTCTATTGCTGACTCCTAAAATCTAGTCATCACAGTCTTCCACATTAGAGTTGAAACTTCCACCCCTATTACTGCCGCAAAGGAGAGGATCATCTAGTAATTTTATGAAGGGACCCAAGAGACATAACTAGACCTCTGCCAGACTAGCACTTTTCTCTATTCTCCCTTCCAGGGAGAAAATAATCTGAGGTAACTTTTACATTCCTCTAGTGGATTATGGGATATGTCTTATATTACTCATTTATGCCTTCCACCACGTCTTGCACATACTAAACTCTCAATAACTGTCAGCTGAAAAATTTTACAATGACTTCTGAGTAATGTGAAAGCTATTTCTGCATGCTTTAGAATAAAAAGGCAGAACTAAAAAAGCATCTATGTGGCCAAGAAATGTCAATTTCAATATTTTAATGTGTACTCCATTCAAAATGCATTATTTACATTTTCTGGGTCATCTATAATACACTTTAAACACGTCAGGATATGTCTGTTAAGTTCCAACTTCAACTCTAGGAGTTGCCCTCATTAAGAATGCAGTTGAGGGCCGGGCGCGGTGGCTCAAGCCTGTAATCCCAGCACTTTGGGAGGCCGAGATGGGCGGATCACGAGGTCAGGAGATCGAGACCATCCTGGCTAACACGGTGAAACCCTGTCTCTACTAAAAACTACAAAAAACTAGCCGGGCGAGGTGGCGGCGCCTGTAGTCCCAGCTACCGGGGAGGCTGAGGCAGGAGAATGGCGTGAACCCGGGAGGCGGAGCTTGCAGTGAGCTGAGATCCGGCCACAGCACTCCAGCCTGGGTGACAGAGCGAGACTCCGGCTAAAAAAAAAAAAAAAAAAAAAAAATGCAGTTGAGGTCCTTAATATCAAAAGAAAGGAAATCAGTGTATCAAAAACAAGTCTGCACTCCCATGTTGATTGCAGCACTAGTCACAATAGCCAAGATACAGTATCAGAGTGTGCATCAATGTTTGAATGGATAAAATGTGGTACATGTATATAATGGACTATTCAGCCATAAAAAGAATAAAATTCTGTCATTTGAAACAACATGGATAGAAATGAAGGACATTATGTTAAGCAAAATAAGCAAAATAAGCCAGACAAATATTGCATGCCCTGACTCATGTAGGAGCAATAAAAACTTGAACTCACAGAGGAAGAGAATAGAATGATTACCAGAGACTGGGAAGGGTAGTGGGGAAAAGGGAAAAGACTAGATGGTTAATGGGTACAAAAATACAGTTAAATAGAATGAATAAGACCTAGTGTTTGGCAACACACATGGGGCCTGTCGGTGGGACAAAGGAAGGGAGAGCATCAGGAGAAATAGCTAACGCATGTGGAGCTTAATACTTAGGTGATGGGTTAATAGGTGCAGTAAACCACCCTGGTACACGTTTACAAATGTAACAAACCTGAGGTCCTCTGCATGTATCCTGGAACTTATAATAAGTTTATTTAAAAAAAGATATAGTGTTCGGTAGCACAATAGGGCAACTATAGTTAACATTAATTTATTTCATATTTCAAAATAACTAAAAGAGTAGAATTGGAATGTTTGTAACACAAGCGATAAATGTTTGGGGTGATGGATACCCCAATTACCCATTTGATCACTGCATATTATATGCTTGTATCAAAATACCATCTGCACCTCATAAGTATGTACCACTACTTTGTATCATAGCAAATTAATTTTATACCTTTTTTAAAAGACTGGAGTTAAGGGGTAGCTAGCTAGCATTCTATCTAGGAAATTCATGCTGAAAGCAACTTCAAGTACTTCTGTTAAATCTATCCATAATCTAATCAGTATCCAGTGCTTTGCTAATTAGCATATTAAATGTCAGAAGCATTTCTTGGGGAAGTGACTCATCAACTACAATGATATCAGAAAGGAGCTCTTGACCTGGCACGGTGGCTCATGCCTGTAAATCCAGAAATCCAGCACTTTCAGAGGCGGAGGTGGGAGAATGACTTAAGGCAAGGAGTTCGAGAACACCCTGGCCAACATAGCAAGACCTCATCTCTACAATATAAAAATTAAAAATTAGCCAGGCAGTGGCCCACACCTGTACTTCCAGCTACTCAGGAGGCTGAGGCAGTAGGATCATTTGAGCCCAAAAAATGGAGGCTGCAGTGAGCCAAGATTGTGCCACTGCCACTGCACTCTAGCCTGCGCAACAAAGTGAGATTCTATCTCAAAAAAAAGAAAAAAGGAAGGTTACTTTTACTTATAAAGACTGAATCCATTCAGGCCTGTAATTTACCACTTCCTAAAAAAAGCCACCCAAGTCTCAACTGCTTGTTTCTTTGGGATTGCTGGTTACCTGATGCTGACCACAAAAGTAATGAAATCCTCTTGGATATTACAGCATCTGCCTCAAGTAAACCTTTCAAAAGGCTGGTTAGAGAATCTAAAAGGACAGAAAGCTGGGACTGCAATGGGCTTACTGAACACTTTTACTCTTGTTTTACTTATGTTTCTTTAGTAAATGTCTGAATGTGTGGCAGAATTGGCTTAAGAAATATATATATATATTTTTTTTTGAGACAGAGTCTTGCTCTGTTGCTCAGGCTGGAGTGCATTGGCATGATATTGGTTCACTGCAAACTCCACCTCCCGGGTTCAAATGATTTTCCTGCCTCAGCCTCCTAAGTAGCTGGGATTACAGGCATATGCCACCATGCCTGGCTTATTTTTGTATTTTTAGTAGAGACGGGGTTTCACCATGTTGGCCAGGCTGGTCTCAAACTACTGACCTCAGGTAATCCGCCCGCATCAGCCTCCCAAAGTGCTGGGATTACAGACATGAGTCACTGCACCAGGCCTGGCCTAAGACAGGTTTTCACTGCTAATGAGGATGTAAAGGTGTGGCTACTCTATGACTACTACCTATCTATGCATAAAACCCTAAGAGATGAGCGTGACAAAGTTAGCTTGGTTCAGTTCACAATTATCATATGACATACACAAAGTAGATTTTTCATTTTTATTTTAAACATTTTATGTTAAATGAAATTTAACCATAATAATTACAGAACATTACCACAATAATATACACAAATAACCTTTAAAATAAAAAAAAAGAATACAATTCTCAACTAGTTAAATGACACTTTAGTATGTAAACATAAATAAAATAAAACCCTGATGCTAAAAAGTTACATGTTCAGAGGTAAAATACATATACAAAAACATTTAAACTACCACAACTAGATCACATTCTTTGCAAGAAGAGTACAAATATTAGTACTCTACAGCTACAAAATTTCAGAATCCTGTTAAAATCAAAACCGTTGCTGGTTTATAATACACAGCACAATTCATAAGGCAAAAATATAGGCATTATCATCCAGTTCTTTAATTTCACTTGTATTTTAAGGCAAACTTGGAACTTTTTGCTTAGTATTTAAAAATAAATGGGACTTACACATGATAACTTGACAAAATTAACAATAAATTATTTCTAAAGATGTATAATATAAAAGACATATGGATAACAATTTTTCTCTCTGCAGAGATGTAAACTGGATTTTTATTTGACTCCATATTCACACCAGTAGGAAAATGTGTAAACCTATTGTATCAAAAATGTATTGTATTCCTCACTCTTTTCAAATGTGTATTACCACCAAATCAATGTACTGTAAGTGAAAATCCAGTGCATATCCAGCCATAGAATAACTGTTATCTAATTAAATCATGTCTAATTAAAGTGCTGTTTACAAAGGGAAAAAAGGTTAAGAAGTAGAACTGGATGTTAACTCGACATGTGACATCTTATAATTCCTTAACTTTTAGACTACAGAGGTTATGAGGTTATCATAAGTTTACTGAACTTTAAGCAGTAAGTGTTTATTGTAGAATCTGATTTTCCTGAAAATGAGCACTTAGGTGACAATACTAGGAATCCAACACCAAAACTGAAAATAAACACGACATGTACATATATTTCTCTCAAAGTCAGCCAGAGCCTTGATACTACAGGAAATATATATATTTAAAATGTCTATAGTTTTCTTGCTAGAAAATACATTATCCAATTCTAGGAGATTTGGAGTTCTATAAATATTAGGTTTTTAAATATTTCTTTTTCATGCCAATAAAACCTAATTGGACACTAAGGAATTGCTTATGCATAAACTAGGTCTCTAATTACTTCTTATGATGTCAGAGATAAGGAATTAGATTCATCCTTCACCAAAATAGTTATTAGGGTCTCTCCCACTATATTTTACTCTCTTTGAGTGAAAAAGAGTCTATCTTATCTCTCTAGCTCCCACAGCATCTAACAGAATATCTCACACATATAGTAAACCCTCCGTATGTGTCAGATTATCAAAATAAAATTTCAAAACCTAATGCCATTTTCCTATCACTTGATACCACTTCCTATAGTTTAATATTCACTCATATTTAAAACAATAACAGCAATAACATAGAATTTGTAAATATCCTTGGAGCTACATTAAAAGTCACTTACATTCTATTACAACATCCATGATTATTGAATAGCCAAAGGTGCCTAACAGATTAAGTCATTATAATTATAGAAGGCAAGTATCTTGCAACCGATTGCATTAATTTCTGTTTCCCAGTGCTGCTCTTTTCCAAAATATTTCTGGGAAATCTTAAATAGCTTTTCTCTTCATGCCTGAATATGTATAATTATTTCTAATACTTTTAATCATGAGGATTTATAACCAAACATTTTGATCCTTTTTAACATTAGAAACACGTGGCTTTAAAGTCACAATTTGTCAGCAGAGTGTTCACAATGAAACTTCTCACAAATTTGTAAAAGAAGGCGCTAATGTAAACATACTAGTTGTCAGGTCAGATTAGTAGCTCTGGTTGCTACGAATAGTACAGTAGGTTAAGCAATTCTAAAATAAATATACTTATAAATTTTGAACATTTTTCCTCTTCCCTTCACAAATTTTCGTAATTTGTTCACTGGTGTATGGCTCCTACTACTGCCCAAGATATTTCACATTTAGTCTTCATCAAGATGAAATTTAGATTTTTCAAAAACAATGACCAGTATATGTTTTTGATCTAATTTACCAAATGATTATACACTAATTTGATAGTGGAGATGATACATGAGTAAAACGTTAAAATACAATGTATAGATGTGTTTATAATTAAAATCATTTTCTTTCTTTTTTTTGTATTTTTTGAGGCATAGTTTCACTCTCGTTGCCCAGGCTGGAGTACAACGGTGCAAGCTTGGCTCACTATAACCCCTGCCTCCTGGGTTCAAGCGATTCTCCTGCCTCAGCCTCCCAAGTAGCTGGGGTTACAGGCACCTGCCACAATGACCAGCTAATTTTTTTGTATTTTTAATAGAGACGGGGTTTCACCATGTTGGTCAGGCTGGTCTCGAACTCCTGATCTCAGGTGATACACCCGCCTCGGCTTCTCCAAGTGCTGAGATTACAGGCATGAGCCACCGCACCCATCCTAAAATCATTTTCCATAGTCTTTCAAATTCCCTTATCTTTTGGGAATAGGGGATTAAAAATAGTATAAGAGGATATATTTAATAATTTAATTCCTATAAACAAAGAAAACTGAATTGGGAATTTAAAACTAAATATGTGATGAAACTATTTTAAATAGCTGTTCTTTAAAGTCTGGGCCAACTACAATAGTGCACCTATTTCTATGCAATAGATTTATTAAAACCAATGAAAAAGTTATTGCTATATATTATTATGTTATTCAGACAAGCAACATAGAAAATACTCAGACTATCAATCATATTAGTTGCTCCTGTGAGTTCTAAATTAGAAGAGACTAAAAATCACTTGCAAGGTTTTATAATCTGTGCAAATATTCATAAAGCATGATACTATGTTTATGATTAAAAATGATTTTACATAGTTTTGTAGTATATATTCAAATCTACAAC
Organism: Piliocolobus tephrosceles; assembly: GCF_002776525.5. Taxonomy (NCBI): domain Eukaryota; kingdom Metazoa; phylum Chordata; class Mammalia; order Primates; family Cercopithecidae; genus Piliocolobus; species Piliocolobus tephrosceles. The sequence goes on along the minus strand of NC_045439.1, from coordinate 62,309,611 downwards.
TGGCAGTTTATGGAAGAACAAAGAACTGTAAATTGCCTGGCTATAGTATTCAAGAAATAAACATATATACTAACAAATGAACCTATGTTTTATCATTACAAATGGCTTCTTAACAATAGTCTAGAACATTATGGCACTTAAGAATATAATATCAATTTTTTTCTTAGGAAAAATTATACACTGGTCTTGAGGAGACTTTATAAGGAGATCGCAGACAGGTTTAAAAAAAAAGTCAAGGAAAAGAAAATCAAATGACTACAGTTCCAGAATGCAAGTACCAACATCATAATAAAATGCAAGTGAATGTGTTTAAGACTAACAGACATTTACTAAAACATGCTAAAATCAAATAAGTTAACCACTTCCTTTAAATAAGCTGTCACTGGCTACAGCAAATAATTTCACTTTAAAAGATCATTTCTTTAATCAAAGTAGAACTCAACTTAGAACCATTACTCAAGTAAACATTGAGTTCTAGTTTTCCTCAATAACATTAAAATATTCAGTTACCTAAGAAATGTACAAAGTAATGCATAACTGCCTAGTGCTTTATATTTAATGCATATATTTCTGTTTTTAAGAAGGACATGTAATATCTAGCACAAGAAGAAAGAAGATCAAAAGTGTAACTTTCTTTAAATCACTATTCAGGAACCATGAAAAGCATAACAAAGGCCATTTTGATGATTTTTGGATGTTAACATTAGTGTAATCACTAACATTTTTAATAAGCACAAATGAATCAAGCCATTAAAAATGCAAAAGACTATCAAAACATGTCATGCATATCTCATACTGAACATCCAATAGGACATCAGTTACAGCCTTGTCACAAATCCTACAGTTAGCACCATTTTTATATCTGAACACTTTGAAAAAGCAAAGATCTTAAAAAACTAAAATTATTATAAGGATATATGAAAAAAATTAATATGCACTAAGAATGGTACTAAACACTGCTCAAATATTTACATCAGCACTGGAAGGTCTGCTGTACTACTGAAGAAAAACTGAAACAACTGATATACTTAAACTCCTATCCATGCTAACCATAGCACAGATAGGTAATTAAATTCATCCAACGTTAACCTGTCCATATACAAAAGGCATAAACAGTAAATATCTGACTTCCTAAAATAGGGCTCCAAATATCTTGACAATAAAAGCAATTGTCTTAAAAATTTATTACATCCCTAGCCCTAAAACCATTTAGCAGGAAGAGTATTCATTATGGCATGTTATTTACAACCCTTAAAAGTACCAAAATAAAAAGCAGCCCTTTATTTGTTTTAAAACAAATGAAAAATGTGAAGCATTTACATCCAAGAAGCAGTATCAGCATTCTGTCCATTCATTCAATACACTCCAGCACCTAAAGCATCGCTCATCCTAGTAAATCATGGTATCAGGGAAGGAGAGCTAGAAATTAAAAAAAAAAAAACAAAAAAAGCAGCAACGTTTTCTCTACACATACACTTACGAACATAAAACTAGTATATCTCAGTCTTCGCGGAAAAAGTGCACAATTCAATTGACAGGGTCTTTACTCTTTTTTTTTTCTCTTTTTTCTTTTTGATTATTGATTTACCGTGTAATCAAGAGCAACCAAAACTACTTGTCAATTAAAAGTACCCAACAAAACTTTGAGTCTTCATGCCACTTCAAGTTAAAAAGAAAGCAATGCAGCTTGTGGGTTTCAGAAAACTGGGCCATCTGTTCATGCAGTACAAATTTCACCACCATACTATCTCTGAGAGTTCACATTTGTCAAAGTGCAGTTAACCCAAAATTGCAGCGACAGTATATCATGCCAGCTGAATCCAGCCACATATCTGAGATAGGATCATATTTCTGCACTGTATTCAGATAGGAAGACCCTGAGTGACCACCGACGACATAAAGGTAGTTATCGATTACAGCAGCACCAACTCCTAGGAAAGGGTAGCAAAAAGAAGAAACATGTTAACCGTGCAGTATACTTTTTCTCACTAAAAATAAATTTGTATTTTAATATTTCATAAAAAGACATTTTAACAATCTATTATTAATTATATTATACAAGCAATATACACTAGTCATCCCCTTATCTGAGTTTTTGCTTTCCATGCTTTCAGTTACCTGCAGTCAACCATGACTAGAAAATAGGGAATACTGCACAGTAAGATATTTTGAGGGAGACCACATCCACGTAACTTTTATGACAATACATTGTAACAATTGTTCTATTATTGTTGTCGCTAATCTCTCACTCTGCCTAATTTACAAACTAAACCTTATCATAGATATATACGTATAGGAAAAAACATTATATAAATAGGGTTTGGTACTATCTGAAGTTTAAGTCCACCAGAGTTCTTGGAACATATCTCCTGTGGGTATGGGTGCCTACTGGAGCAATATGCGCTTGATGGAAAAATAAAATCCTTAAAATAAAATAAGAGTTATAGAGGTGGGAGGATGGCTGGAGGCCAAAAGTTTGAGGCAGCAGTGAGCTATGACTGTACCACTGCATCCCTACCTGGCTCGACAGAGTAGGGCCCTGTCTAAAAACTAAACTAAAATAAAAGCAAGAGTTGAAGTCTTCTTTTACCTCTCCTCTCTAATCCTACTCTTCCTTCCCCTTCACTAAAGGAAAACAGAGTATATATCTTTCCATAGGCTTTTTTTTTTCAAATTTCATTTCATTCTAGAAAAATCATTTTATGAGGTTTCCAAATACACTGAAATATTTAAAATATATTAAATGACATAATTTATGCTTCAAAAAATTCTACTTTAGATATTATCGTATATAGTTCTAAAAATAAACAGTTTACCCCAATTTTTTAAGTTCTCATTGTTTCTGTGGCTTTCCCTCTCAAGGATACAAAAGAAACAAATTATAGTAAACACTAAAATAGTTCATTTCAACTTGTCCTTTCAGTTTCTCTTGCATGTTTGTTTCAAGAGATTCTTTAATCATAAATATAGGTTGAACATCCAATACCCAAAAATATGAAATCCAAAGTGCTCCAACATCTGAAACTTTTTTTTTTTTGAGATGGAGTCTCACTCTGTCTCCCAAGCTAGAGTGCGGTGGCACGATCTCGGTTCAAGTGATTCTTGTGCCTCAGCCTCCCAAGTAGCTGACACTATAGGCATGTGCCACCATGCCAGGCTAATTTTGTATTTTTAGTAGAGACGGGGTTTCACCATGTTGCCCAGGCTGGTCTTGAACTCCTGACTTCAAGCAATCCTCCCACCTCGGCCTCCCAAAGTGCTGGGATTACAGGCATGAGCCACACTGTGCCTGGCCCAACATCTGAAACTTTTTGAGAACCATATGATACTCAAAGAAAGTGTTCACTTAAGCATTTCACACTTTAGGGTTTTTGAACTTGGCATGCTCAACCTGGTAAGCATAGTGCAAATATTCCAAAATCCCAAATCCAAAACCTGAAACTCTTCTGGTCCTAAGCATTTTGGATAGGAAATATTCAACCTGTATGAGGAGTGCTCTCTAAAGCATTTCCATCAGTATCTTAAAACCTTTCCCTTAAAATGATGTGATGAGTTTGAGTTCAAAGAAAACAATTTCTCCCAAACCACAAGAGTGGATTTGTTTTTTTTCCAAGAACTCTGAAATCCAACCTTTTTGATCAACTATACCCCTTGGGGAAGAAAGAACATTTGAAAGTGAACATACAGATTACTGATGTACAACAGAAAACAAAACAGAACAATCCGAGGGTTGTATATATGTAACATATGAAAAGATGACATTTGTTACATGGACAAAAAGGGCTTCTATAAATATACACTCCAGTATAAGCATTTCCCAAAATGTATTCAGCAAGTTTGAGAAACAATAATATGCACACTGGCATATAAAAGTCATAAGAAATCTATATACTTTTGTCTAGCTAATTGTCTTTCAAGTTTACCACATACAAGTTTTTTTTTTTTTTTTTTTTTTCTGGACAAGTAATATTCCTACTGCTATATTCCAAGGAACTATTATTGCAATTACATCATTATAGAAAACACTGCCTTATACGTTTGGAAATTAATAAATTTTTATTACCTGTTCTAGGTTCTTTCATTGGTCTACACACAGTCCACTGATTTTGATGAGGATCGTATCTTTCAATGCTGGACAAATGTGAGACTCCATTATGTCCACCCACCACAAAAATAAAGCCTAGCATGACACCCACGCCAAAGTGAATCCTTTTATCTGCCATGGATGCAACCATCTCCCAGGAGTCCTTACTTGGATCATAACGCTCCACACTGCAAATATTTAAAAAAAAATTTAATTTACAGATCTTTTGTGTCATTCTTCCTGTCAAAGCAAAACTAAAACCCACTACAGCTTTAAAAGTTCACGTAATAGAGAGATATTAAATAAGAGTAGTCTGCCACAAATGCTTAGGTTTTGCTGATAAGATTGCAAGGATAAAAGCTTACCTTGTAAACAGGGTGCAATTCCATATGCTATTCCATTTTATTGTGCAAGCAGCAAAGTATATTAAGAGCACAGAACTTGGAGTCAGAAAACCTGGGTTCAAGTACTAATTCTGTACACCTAGGGCTGAATGAACCTTAGCTCTACTGCTGTGGATTTTGTGTAATCCTGAATAAGTCATTTCCTCTCACCTGCAAAAATGAGGATAGTGCAACCTCAAGGGATTCACGTAAGAATAAAGTCAAATGAGTATGCACGTGACTTTGAAAACCACTAATTGAATACAGATTTTTTTTTTTTTTTTTTTTTTTTTTTTGAGACGGAGTCTCGCTCTGTCACCCAGGCTGGAGTGAGGTGGCGCGATCTCAGCTCACTGCAAGCTCCGCCTCCCGGGTACACGCCATTCTCCCGCCTCAGCCTCCGGAGTAGCTGGGACTACAGGCGCCCGCCACCATGCCCAGCTAATTTTTTTGTATTTTTAGTAGAGACAGGGTTTCACCTTGTTAGCCAGGATGATCTGGATCTCCTGACCTCGTGATCCAGCCGTCTCCCTCCCAAAGTGCTGGGACTACAGGCGTGAGCCACCACACCCGGCCAGATTTTTTTTTGTTCCTAAACTTCATTTATTTTAGAGACAGGTCTCGCTCTGTCACCTAGGCTGGAGTGCAGTGGCACAATCATAGCTCACTGCAGTCTCAAATTCCGGGACTAAAGTGATCTTTCTGCCTCAGTCTCCTGAGTAGCTAGGAGTAAAGGTACATGCCCCCATGCCTGGCTTGAATACAGAGGTTTTTAGGATCTGCTATACAGTTAAGGGAAAGAGAAGAGGAAGGGTGGGGGGGGAACCTGTTTTTGTTTTGTTTTGTTTTGTTTTGTTTTTTCCCCTCACAGGAGAATTCATGTGGCTTACTGCAAAGCAATCACTGTAGATTGCATAGCACAAACTGGCTAATCATATGATCTCAGGGTGATTTAGGAGTACTCAGGAATTTGAGTCAAGGCTGTGTTCCAGAGAACCTGTGGCATTTCCAAGCTGCATTATGGAATCCAAATTAAATTAGAATTTTCAAAAAGGCTTCCCTAGAAAATTCTAGCAGCTGTTTAAGACTATGGTTTCCTCTGAAGGGGCACAAAGGCACGGAGGTAAGATTATTGGGCTTATTCTGGTCCTTACCTAATTTCCTGAAAAAACCATAAGCATTTAACAGGCTGTGACACTATTCTGGAGTTCATAATAGAGACTGGGTAACAATGTTTCTGAAAGAACTCCGGGATAGAATCCATTAGACCAAAATCATTGAAGAAGAGTTGATGAACTGCAGCAAGACTTTCAAGATAATCAAATTTAAAATACTTAACCTTTTATCTTACAAATTTTGGCCAGAAATTTTTCAAAGAATAGAAATGCATGTCTATGTTCCAAATATTTTTCCTTCAACTAAGGACAAAAAATGAATAAATAAATCAATAAATCAATAAATAAAAGGAGGAATACTTTGGCTTCAATAGAAGTAAAAATTTACAGATGAAATGCTGTTGTGCCATCACTTTCGCAGTAAACACACCTTGGCATTTGCAGAGGATGGGTTCCAGGATCCACCCCATCCCAAGGATACCAAAATCTGCAGATACTCAAGTTCCTTATATAAAACAGTATAATATTTGCATATAAGCTACACATATCCTCTTGTATACTTTAAATCATCTCTAGATTACTTATGATACTATGCAAATAGCTGTTATACTGTATTATTTTGTTTTTTATTATTGTAAATTTTTTCAAATATTTTTGATCCACAGTTGGTTGAATCTGTGGATGTAGAACCCATGGATATGGAGGGCTGACTGCATGACCTCTCATTAAAATACTCACAATCAAAATAACACAAATCACTCTAATTACTATTAAATATACAATCTTTTCTTTTCTTTCTTTCTTTTTTTTTTTGAGACAGGGTCTCTCTCACTTTGTTGCCCAGGCTGGAGTGTAGTAGTGCATTCCAGGCTCACTGCAGCCTCAACCTCCTGGGCTCAAGCAATCCTCCCACATCAGACTCCCAAAGTATTGGGATTACAGGCATGAACTGCCACACCTGACCAAAGATAAAACCTTTGGAACATCAATTTTCAATAAAGGTTCAGAATTATTATTAATTTCTCATATAACTAGTTACTTCATACTTTTATTTTCTCATATATATTTCTCCTTTATTCAGATAATACTACAGAATATAGATATCACAAATTCAAACTCTGGCAATAGTCAAATACCTGATGATACATGTATGATTACAGAAAAAAATTCAGAAAGGAATATTTAAATAAGGTTTTAAGTTTATGATGCATTATAATATTGTATAGACATACAGGAATTACATTTCTACTTCTTTATTCTATTAAGCAATACAATAAGAGACAATTTACATACCACACCACACACCACACCACAGATTTTGTGTGATGTAATGTACACACCACACAAAATCTAAAGTTGTCTAACTTCATCTGATTTTTAGGTTTCTGAGTTTTAAAATCTAGTCCATTTATACTGAATGAATGTAAAATTTAATGAGAGGGATTTGACTGTTAGGTTTGTATTAAACTCCCATTTAAAACAATTACAATTATATCCATGGAGCAGATTAAGTTTCCCAAATGCCGGAAGTTCATTCATACACATAAATTGTTTAAAACTCAGAAATTATTGCTAATGAGACTTTTAAAAATCCACAAACATATACGATTTAATTATTAAGTTAAATACCTGTTCATGTGGGCAGGACCATATCCACCAATGGCATATATCATTCCATCCAATACAGCTGCAGCAAAACAACTTCTTGTTGTAGTCATTGGTGCCACAGGTTGCCATTTTCTTATTTTGGGAATGTACTTCTCTACAGATTGTAAATAAGATTGTCCGTCATAACCACCTAAGGCATAAAGTTCTCCTGCAAGTACTACTACTCCAAGAGTACTTCGGCTTTCATTCATTCTCTCTAGAGAAGTCCAAGTATTTGTATCAGGATTCCAGCATTCTACTGAATTTTCATGTTTTCTGATAGTGACACCAGGACGCACATTAGTTTCAATACCACCTATAACATATACTTTTTGGTCTAAAACGCATATTCCAAATTCATAGCGAGGAATGTTTAGGGGTGCCAAACCAATCCAAGAGTCATTCTGAGGAAAGTACATCTCCACACTAAAGAATAAGCAGAAAAAAATTAAAATTTAAAAACCAAATTTTTAATCTTATTAGTAATCAGGGACACAAAAATTAAAACCACAATAAACCATGACACACCTTCCAAAGTGGCAAAAAATGTAAAGTCAGATAATAATTGTTGGCAAGAATGTGTAGCAAGAAATGCATACTCCCTTGGTGAGACTGTAAACTTGTATAAATTACTCTGGAAAACAATTTTACATTATCTAAAAAAGTTGAAGATACCTGTGTCCTGACTCAGCAATTACATTCCTATGTATCTACTCTTCTGAATGTCTATTATAATTTTGCATCTAGACACATATACACAAATGTTCATAGAAGCACAACACAATCATCCACCAAAAGGAGAATGGTTAAAGTGTACTTATGTGTCCTGTCTGAGCAACTCTACTGATGAGAAAGGCAGGCATACATATATATCCAAGGAGTGTTTACTGCAGTATTATTTGTAACAGCTCCAAAGTGGAAACAATCCAAATGTTCATCCACTATAGAGTGGATAAATAAATTGTGCCATATCATACAAGAGAATACTATATGGCAATGAAAGGAACAAACTATAGCTACATGTCTCTTGGGGAATCTTATACACATAATGTTGAGACAAAAAAGTCAAATTCAAAAGGATATTAACTAAGTTCAAAAACAGGTAAAACAAATCTCTGGATTAGGAATGAGGATAGTGGTCACCTTTGGGGAGGACAAGAAGGGAGCTCAAGGGTGGCTTTTGAGTGTTGGTCATACTCTGTTTCTTGAACTGGTTTGTAATGTTTACTTTGTGGTAATTCACTGAGCTTATATTTGGGATTTGTACATTTTTCTCTGTGCGTGTAACACTTTAATACTTAAAATTAAATTTTTTATTGTAGAAAGATGAAGTATATTATGCTTATACACTATATAACATATAAATTAAGTGAACCATTTCCTCATGCAATGTCACAGATGAATTTCACAAACATTGTTCAGTTAAAAAACATCTGTGAATAATATATATTACTGCACTTATATTAAAATGTGTAAAACCTAACAATATATTAGGGCACATTTAATATGTGGCAAAATTATAATGAAAAGGAAATAGTTAATATAAATTCAGGACAGTGGATACTTGTGGAGGAAGGGAGATGGTAGCAAGGAGGGGCACATGGGGACTTCAGAAGTATTGTTAATAGTCTGTGAAGCTGGTTGATAGGTACTCGAGTATTTATTCTTGATACCCTGCACCCATATACTATATAATCTTTTGCATATACATATATATCCTTACCCCCACCCCCAAAACCTGGGAAAAAGTAGCTAATGTCCCCAAACTCAATAATGTAACAGCATAAGAAAAGTCCTCCATCCAGCATAATCGAGGTATATTCATTCACTCAATAGTTACTGAATTCCTATTTAAAGTCAGTTTTTGTTATAATACTTGTTTTAAAAATGTGAAATTGACACAATGATATATGATGGAATACTTTGACCCTAACAAGGTTTAAAAGAGAATGGGAGATAAGGAAGTGAAAACAGGGGGTATAATTTTCCAATGATTTTTACTATAATGAGTAAAATAAATATGAGCAGGTAGCTATCAAGTGGGGCAGAGAAAGACCAAGGGGACCAGAGGGGATTAATTTAACCTGGAAGCTTAAACCAAAATGTGTTTGCATGCTGACAGTAATGATAGATATAGCACAGAGGGAGAAGGTAATGATATAGGAGAGAGATAGGATAAGTGGAAAAGCAAAGTCTTTGTGTAATGGAGAGTGAATGGAATCTAGTGAATAAGTAGAGAGGTGGAAAGGTTGGTCTTAGAAACAACTTGGTAGATTTGGTGTTGGGAAGATGGGCTAGTTCTCTTCTGGTTGCTTCCAACTTTTCAGTAGAATAAGAGGTAAAGGGAAGGGGTTTTGGATTTTTTAAGAGAGCAGAAGGTGTGAGACATGAGGGAGTCAAAGAATAAACTGATTAAGGAAATGCAGAGTGTTACTGGGGAGTGCTGAAGGCCCCATGTGAGATAAGTTAAAATGGGTATGTAGGTTTCTCTAGTTATATTCTGCTGCTCAGATGCAGCCATGGCATAAGTGGACAATTGAATTTAACTAGATGAGTATGACGGAGGAACAGAAAGGCAAAGGGCCATGGCATATTTAAAGGAATGATGACTGTGATGTTCCTCAAATCTAAGCTGGGTAAGCTGGGAAGATAAGAACATGTGGTGGTTAAAGAGCAATCAGTTCTACTAACTGATTATGGGGCCAGTTGATGAAGAATCCTGAAAGGGACAAAGACTCATTGGAGGGTGTGTACTGAAAGAAAGAAACTGGCAAGAAAAAAACCACTGTCAAAAGAGTGGAATGTGTGAACCAAGATTTTTGAATGTGTTGAAGTCACTGGTAATGACGAAGGCTGGCATCTGAAGTAGGAACAGTCTAGGACTGAGCCCTTAACCTGTGGGATATGGCTAACTCTTAAGATTTAGTGTCAGAATTGAATTTTTTTTTTTTTTTTTTTTTTTGAGACAGAGTCTTGCTCTGTCGCCCAGGCTGGAGTGCAGTGGTACGATCTGAGCTCACTACAACCTCCGCCTCCTAGGTTCAAGCAATTCTCCTGCCTCAGCCTCCTGAGTAGCTGGGATTACAGGTGTGCACCACCACGCTTGGCTAATTTTTTTTTTTTTTTTTTTAGTACAGACAGGGTTTCACCATATTAGCCAGGCCGGTCTTGAACTCCTGAACTTGTGATCTGCCTGTCCAGGCCTCCCAAAGTGCTGGGATTACAATCACAATCCACTGTGCCCAGCCCAGAATTGAACTGTTAAATACCTAGTTGATGTCAGAGAATTGGAAAATTGGTTGGTATGAGAGTAAGACTTCTCAGTTGATAGTAAGACTAAAGGTTATGATGATGGATTATCTAGAAGTTATGGATTTCTGGAGATGATTTAGCTAAATACATACAACGTATAATGTCATTAGTCCTTATGGTCTTTTGACGGTGTCTTAGTTCATTTTCTACTGATATAATAGAATACTACAGACTGGGTAATTTATAAAGTACAGGAGTTTATTTGGCTCAAGGTACTGGAGTCTGGGAAGTCCAAGAATATGGTGCTAGATTCTGGGAAGGGTCATCTCATGGTGGAAGACATCACATGGATAGCTAGCAAGCCTGTGCACAAGACAGAGAAAATGGCAGCCAGACTTATCCTTTTATCAAGAGCCCACTCCTGCAATAACTCACTCCCACAATAATGGTATTAACCCCTTCAAGAGGGCAGCACCTTCAGGGTCTAGTCACCTATTAAAGGCCCCACCTCCTAATACTGTTCAATGGCAATTAAGTTGCCAACATATGAACTTTGGGGAACACTTTCAAACCATAGAATTTTGCCCTGGCCTTCAAAAATTCGTGTCCTTCTCACATGCAAAACATATTCATTCCATCCCAATAGCCCCAAAAGTCTTAACTCATTCCGGCATCAACTCAGAAGTCCAAAGTCCAGAGTCTATCTAAATCATATATGAGCCAGAGTCAAGGCATGATACATCCTGAGGCAAATTACCTTCTTGCTATGAGCCTGAGAAATCAAAACAAGTTATTTACTTCCAAAACAGAATAGTGAGAAGGGCATAGGATAGATATTCTCCTTCCAAAAGGGAGAAATAGGAAACATAAAGGATAAGAGGCCCCAAGTAAATCCAAAACCCAACAAAGAAAACATTAAGTCTTTATTTTTATTTTTATTTTTTTTGAGACGGAGTCTCGCTCTGTCGCCCAGGTGGAGTGTAGTGGCGCGATCTAGGCTCACTGCAAGCTCCGCCTCCCGGGTTCACGCCATTCCCCTGCCTCAGCCTCCTGAGTAGCTGGGACTACAGGTGGCCGCCACCACGCCCGGCTAATTTTTTGTATTTTTAGTAGAGGCAGGGTTTCACCATGTTAACCAGGATGGTCTCCATCTCCGGACCTCGTGATCCGCCCGCCTTGCCCTCCTAAAGTGCTGGGATTACAGGCCTATGCCACCGCGCCCGGCCGAAAACATCAAGTCTTAAAGCTGGTGAATAATCTCCTTCGACTCCATGTCCTACTTTCTGGATACACTGGGGCAGGAGTTGGGCCCGCAAGACCTCTGGCAGCCCTGCCCCCATGACTTTGCTGGGCTTAGCCCATGCAGCTCTCACAGGTTGGAATCTTGTGCCTACAGTTCTGACAGGCTGACGCTGCACACGACTTGCACTACAGTTCTGTGGTTTTTGGGGATGGCCCCATTCCCATGACTCCCCTAGCCATTGCCCTAGTGAGGGTGCTCTGTAGTGCTTCTGCCTCAAAACAAGTTTCTGCTTGCCCCCTGTGCTATCTGCAACAGTCTTACAGTAGAAGGTAGCCATGCCCCCATAACTCTTGTAGTTTGCAAGCCTGTAGACTTAAAATCACATGGCCAACACCAAAGCTTACTACTTGTGCCTTCTAGAGTAGCAGCCTGAGCCACATCTGGGCCTATTTGAGCCACAGCTGGGGCAGCTACACTAGAATGTGGAGAGCAGACTCCCAAGGTGGCCATGGGCAGTGAGCACGTGGAGGGTGTCCCAGGCTTATCCCCCAAAACCCTTCTGCCCTCCTAGTGTTCTGAGACTACTATGGGAGGCACAGCCTTGAAGATCTTAAAATGCCTTCAGGCCTTTCTCCCATTGTCTTGACTAGTACTTGTCTCCCTTGTAACCAGTCATCTCTTCAGCACACATCCTTGGTTTACTCTCCTAAAAGATACCTTTTCACTTTTTACATGGTCAAGCTGCTAATTTTCCAAGTCTTTCTGTTCTGCTTACCATTTAATTATAAATTTCATTTTTAAATCATTCCTTCCCTCTTGCACCTTACTATATGCAGTTAAAAGCAGTCACAAAGCAGTCTGAATGTTCATTGCTCTGAAGTTCTGCATTCCATAAAGTCCTAGGACACTGATGTAATTCAGCAAAGGTCTTTGCTAATGTATAATGAGGATGGCCTTTACTCTCAGTTTCTGTTTGAGACCTCATCAGAATAGCTTTACTGTGCACATTTCTATCAACATTCTGATCATGCCCACTTATCTCTAAAAAGTTCCAGAATTTCCCTGTGGCTCTCTTTTTTTGAGCCCTCACCAGAATCACCCTTAACATTATTCTATTCACAGCAATCTAGGCTTCTTCTGGACTCCTACTTAAAATTCTTCCAACCTCTACCCATTAACCAGTTCCAAAGCCACTTCCATATTTTCAGATATTTGTTATAACAATGGTCCCACTTTTTTGTGCCAGATTTCTGCCTTGGTACATTTTCTGCTGCTATAACAAAATACCAGATAATTTATAAAGAATAGAAGTTTATCTGGTTTTCAGTTTTGGGGGCTGTAAAGTCCAAGAGTATGATGCCTGCATCTGGGAAGGGTCATCTCATGATGGAAGACATCACATGAAGTGCAAGCGAATATGTATGTTAGACAAAGAGAAAATGGAAGTAGGACTTACCTTCTTGTCAGGAGCCCAATCCTAAGATAACTAACCTACTCCCACAATAACAGCATTCATCCCTTCATGAGAGCAGGGCCTTATGGCCTAATAACCTTTTAAAGGCCCCATCTCTTAATATTGTTAAAACAGCAATTAAGTTTTCAAAACATGAATTTTGGAGGGACACATTTAAACTATAGCAGAGGGCAAATAATAATCAGTTCTAATATGAGTTTCATTCTTGACTTAGACCTGTGGTTTATAGTATTGAGATGAGTGATGTGGCTGAATGTCCATGAACATTTAACATATTTGCACAACTAGTCAAAAAATGCTTTCAATATATTGCCATCCTTATGACTCCTTATGTGTAAGTAGAAACAATACAGTTCTCAGAGCTTCCCCAATTTTCTTTTCTCTTCTTTTTTTTTTTTTTTTTTGAGATGGAGTCTTGCTCCGTCACCCAGGCTGCAGTGCAGTGGCGCAGTCTTGGCTCACTGCAGAGCTTCCCCAATTTTCTTAAGCTATCTACCCAATCTCCACTTTCTTCTCTAGCAGGCCTCCTTTCTTAATTAAAGAAAACTAAAACCACTGGACAAGTACTGTTTTAAACCCTTGCTTTCACCCCTCCCCCAGTCAGTAAACCTCAATTGTCTTGAGGCATAAAGAGTCTCTCTCTCTCCTATTCACAACTTTCTATCCTCACTTTTGATATCAATCTCTTCTATTTCCTCTAAGATCTTGCTCCATCAATAAGCATTCATCTATCTTATATCTTTACCCTATCCCTCTTTACTTATCTCTTTACTCATCTAATTATAAAAATACTTGGAAGCCTGAGGCGGGTAGATCACAAGGTCTGGAGTTCAAGACCAGCCTGACCAACATGGTGAAACCTTGTTTCTACTAAAAATACAAAAAGTAGCCAGACATGGTGGCATGTGCCTGTAATTCCAGGTACTCAGGAGGCTGAGGCAGGAGAATTGCTCGAACTCAGGAGGCGGAGGTTGCAGTGAGTTGAGATCACGCCACTGCACTCCAGCCTGGGCAACAGAAGGAGACACCTGGGCGACAGAGCAAGCCACTGTCTCCAAACAAACAAACAAAAAAAAACCTCGTGTCTTCAAGAACAAAATAAAACCAAACAAAACTTCCCCTGATGCTATAAGTTACTGCCTTAACTCTCTCCTTCCTGTCTCTAGCAAGATTCTTAAAAGTCTTCATTCAGTTTATTTCCTTAGTTTGTATTCACTTCTCAGCCCATTGTAATGTATCTACAGCATTTCTACAACTCTGCTTGAAATTACCCACCAAGGCCGGGCACAGTGGCTCACGCCTGTAATCCCAGTACTCTGGAAAGTCGAGGCGGGTGAATTACCTGAGGTCAGGGGTTCGAGACCAGCCTCAACATGGAGAAACCTCGTCTCTGCTAAAAATACAAAATTAGCCGGGCGTGGTGGTTCATGCCTGTAATCCCAGCTACTTGGGAGGCTGAGGCAAGAGAATTGCTTGAACCTGGGAGGCAGAGGTTGCGGTGAACTGAGATCACGCCACTGCACTCCAGCCTGGGCAACAAGAGCGAAACTCTGTCTCAGAAAAAAAAAAAAAAAAAAAAAAAAAGAAATTACCCACCAAAAGTCATTATGTTCTCCATAACGCCAAGTTTAAAAGCCACCTTTCCATTTTTTATCTTTCTGGATCTTTCCAGTGCATTTTAAATAGCTGATCACATTCCTTCCTTCTTGACACACAAATTCCTTGGCTTTTATGACGCTATTCACTTGGTTCTCCTATCGCTAAAAATGTTCCCCAGATTTTCATTCACAATCAATCCTTTTTCCTCTCTATATTTTCTCACCAGGCAAAAGGAGGAACATTTAACTGTCAATAACTCCATCAAAGACTTCATAGTTTTAATTCATACTTCTAAACTATACTATATGCTGATGACTTTCAAATTTGCAGCCCTGAACTCTTCTTTGAGCTGTGCACTCATATACAGCTACCACAGAATATCCTTTACCTAGATATTTCATGGGCATTTCAAACTCAATGTGTCCAAAACTTTTCCCCTGAAAGTGGCTTCTCCTCCCATATTCTTTCTCTCTCTCTCTGCATATATGAACCACCCATGTAATCATCTAATCAAAAGAACTCATTCATCTTGGATTCCTCCCTCTTCCTCATCATGCCTCTCTCATATCCATTCAAACACCAAATCCTGTCAATTTACTCTCTTAAAACATTTTTAAAAATGAATGTCCCATTCTCTACCTTCACTACTTCTAGGATCTCATCATCTCTTGCCTATATTAGATAAGAGGTTCTACAACAACATCTTATTTAATCAATCTGATATTAATCCTGGCCTCTCAATTTTTCCCATAATACAGCTAGAATGATCTAATATACAAATATGATAATTTCACTAACCTCCTTAGAATGGTTTTGTAACCCATATAAAAGTCTTTTTTTTTTTTAAATCATGGCATACAATATCTTCTTTGACTAGGTTCAAAGACCACTGCTTGACACTTCTTGGTTAGAACACTCTACTTCTGAATACCAATCAGCTTTTAGTTTCCTGAATATCCCATAATGTATCGTGCCATTGTGTCTTTGCATATTCCCTGTGATCTTTCTTCTTTCTCTGCTTGATTCTTGCTTAGCATTCAACACTCAACTTGTACATGAAGTTCTCTACAATTTCTCTTCCCTAAATCCCCTAGATGGGATAAATGGCTGTCTTTAATGTTTCTATAAAATTATCTTGATCATTGCATAAACATTATGTATTATTTTCTATATGTCTCCTTTACTAAATTATGAACTTGTTGAAGGTTAATTATCTAGCAGTGTATCTGATGCACAGGTGTTTAATATCTTTTGTAGAGTTAAGCCGAATGATCACTCAGGTTGGTTTCAATTTTTCCAGAGTTATAATAATGCTGCAATAATCAGTTCTGTGCAAATACTTTTAATTTTAAAAATTTTATTATGATAGATTCTATGATAAAAGATTACTGTGTCTAAAGATATGAACAGGTCTTATTAATCTTCAATAATTTGTTATTTTTAATAGTTGAGAAAATAAGAGGCAACTGCTCAAAAATTTTTACACTATAGGCCAGGTGCAGTGGCTCACGCCTGTAATCCCAGCACTTTGGGAGGCCAAGGCAGGCGGATCATGAGGTCAGGAGATGGAGATCATCCTGGCTAACACAGTGAAACCCCGTCTCTACTAAAAATACAAAAAATTATCTGGGCATGGTTGCAGGCGCCTGTAGTCTCAGCTACTCTGGAGGCTGAGGCAGCGGAATGGCATGAACCTGGGAGGCAGAGCTTGCAGTGAGCCGAGATTGTGCCACTGCATTCCAGCCTGAGTGACAGAGACTCCATCTCAAAAAACAAAAAATTTTTTTTTACACTATAAATACATATTTGGAAATTTTTGTCATAATATTTACTAATATAATTTACTTTATGCCAGTAACCAGTGTTTCAGAATAAGAGTTAAACAATCAATTCGTGTAGCTAACATAACTAATGTTCTATGTGTAGCCCAGTCTCAACACTACTAGTTTTAGATTAAAGTTAAAATGTACTATGAGGCTGGGTGCGGTGGCTCTTGCCTGTAATCCCAGCACTCTAGGAGGCCGAGGCGGGTGGATCACCTGAGGTAAGGAGTTCAAGACCAGCCTGGCCAACACGGTGAAACTCTGTTTCTACTGAAAATACAAAATTAGCGGGGCATGGTGGCACATGCCTGTAATCCCAGCTACTTGGGAGGCTGAGGCAGGAAAATCACTTGAACCTGGGAGGCAGAGGTTGCAGTGAGCTGAGATTGCACCACTGCACTCCAGCCTGGGCAACAACAGCCAAACTCTGTCTCAAAAAATAAAAAATAAAAAATAAAATAAATAAATAAATAAATAAAATGTATTATCAGACTTCTTTTTTTTTTTTTTCAAGACAGGGTCTCATTCTGTCACCCAGGTTAGTGTGCAAATGTGCATTCATAGCTCACTGCAACTTCAAACTCCTGGGCTTAAGCAATCCTCCCGCCTCAGCCTCCCGAGTGACCGGGACTACAGGAGTGCAACACAGTGCCCAGCTAATATTTTAAATTTTTTGTAGGGACAGGATCTCGTTATATTGCCAAGGCTTGTCTCAAACTCCTTCCTCAAGTGATCCTCCTGTATAGGCCTCCCAAAGTGCTGGGATTACAGGTATTGCGAGACTTTTTAAAGATGCAGAATTTATCAGTTGCCATTGATGAAACATCAAGTTTCCTAATACTGGAAAGGGAAAAGCAATATACCAAATTTTTGGAAATGGTCAGAAATCCACAGTATTAAAAAATATATATTAAACACAAAAGTTTTCATGAAGCCATTCTATCTAAGAAAAGCAAAAATAACTTTAAGCTATATTTTCAATGTATAAAAGTTACTAGTATAATGCACCAAATTAAGGCGAACTATCACCATGGGCCAAATTTAGCCCACTAGCTATTTTTATAAATAAAGTTTTATTGGAACACATCCATGTTCATTCATTTATGTATTATCTATGGCTGCTCTCACACTACAATGGCAGAGTTAAGTAGATGCCACAAAGATTACATGGCTCACAAAGTCTAAAATATTTACTGTTTGGTCCTTTATAGAAAAAGTCTGACAATTCCTAATCTAAGTTATTGGGGTGGGGGCGGGGAACATACTTCTTAATGCTGTCTTTTAAAAATACTTACACTGAAGAAAACTAATTGCACTTAAAGTACATAATTTATATCAGTATCCTGTTTTTTCTCATTTCTTTGGTAGCACTTCTAATGAACTGTTTTTATTCAAACCCATTCCTGTCACCAGTTCCCTCACCACAGGTTCCTAGTTCTCTTCTTTGGTATCTTCTGATATAATTGACAATAATAATAAAGTCTCTTCTGATGTGGTCTGACTCAAAGATGTAAATGGTTCCAGAAAAAAAAAAAAAAGACATAAAATGGAGTAAAAGTTTGTGAGTAACCAGGCAGATAAAGTGTGCACTTGGGGAGGTGGTTAATAATTGAGAGTATTGTAGAGAATGAATGACAATAAAAACAATCATGTAACTATTTTAGGAAGAAGAAAAAAAAAACTAAAAAGGAGGAAAGAAAAGTAAAAACGAAAATCAAACTATTTTTAAACTATAGAAAATCTGCACATTTAAAAGCATAAAAGCATCATTCATTTAGGAAAGCCTTCTATTTACCTATCCAAACAGGCAAAGAGTCCAGATTTCCCTCCTACTGCACAAAGTACTTTGGGAGCACAGCGAGGTCGTGTCATCAAGACTGTCTGATGAGAGAGTCTATGTTCAGGCATAAAGTGGTACTTTAGGGCTTCATTCAAAAGATGTTTACAAGTACGATCATCACGAATAAGATGATTTGCTTCATATAGTCTAGTGAGAAACTTAACGCTTAACAATGGTAATCGTACACTGTTTAGTAACTGTGCTAAGTATTTCTGGCGTTCTTGTACATCATACTTGATCCAAGACTCTAATGCATAAAAAACAGTCTCTTCAGTAGCTACATTCAAACAGTCATTGGAAACAATTTCATCCAAGTCAGCATGTGTAAGCTCAAAAAACTCTTCAGTCTGGCAAACAGCTTCAAAATTCTGGCATATGTATTTAGTGGCTGCCAAATAAAGGTCATGGCAACCATACGTTTCTGCAAAACGAGAAATTCCAATACAATTACCAGGATCAAGTTGGCTTTCAAGAAATGCACAACATTCTTTCAGGACAAGTTTTATCTGGAGTAGGTTTGCTGCTGGCAGGAGAGATTCAACTGTGTCCTGAGATATAAAAACAGTCCCTGTATAGGCATATTCCACAATGGCCTGGAGAGCAGTTTCATCAATGCATTGAAATTCAACCTCACTGTTCTCTTTTTCAGAAAGGTTTCCAGTGAACATAGCTTTGAAATACGGGCTGACGCTAGCAAGTACCACTTTGTGAGCATGAATTTTAACATCACCTACTCGAAGAATGATATCACAGAGTTCGTGATGTTGGCGAAGAAGATTCAAGCCCTGCAGAAGTTGTTCAGAATGCAAGTGGGTTAAGTTAGCAAGCATGTAGGTCGGGGATGTGTGGTCCATCTACAGAAAAATAAAAAAGCATAGACAGTTATTTCAAAGTAATCTTGTCAATAATACTGCTTTTCAAATAGTACAGAATAATCAGATTCGTAATTTATTTGCCTGTTCATTGGTTTTTAAATACTTCATAGGAAATACTAGAACTAGAGGCTTTCAGAGTTAGAAGGGATTTAACAATCATATAATTCAACGTATTTATTGTAGATATTAGGAAATGGAAGCCCAAAAAGTTACATGAGATGCCCCAAACCATAAAAATCTCTGACAATGGACTTTTGGATCAAAACTCTACCAACTTTTTCATTTTGTTTCCCTTGCATTAAATTCAAGTCTGAGCTACCACTGAAATAAAATGAAAATATGAGGGGAAAAACTTGCTTAAAGTAAAATTATATGTAGAACAAACAACACTATTTGCCAACCAACAGATGCTTTAATTGGACAGAAATTTCATATTAACACACTTTACCCAAAATTCCAATAATTGCTTTGATAGAGGGTACTGAATTTAATGAAGGTACCATTACTACCAATTAATTTAATTACTTATGAACAGAATCCAAAGTTTCATAACGAGGGCAATAAGGCTCACTTACTGATCTATATATATCATACCCACTCAACTTTTTTTTTTTTTTTTTTTTTTTTTTAGATGAAATCTCACTCTGTCGCCCAGGCTGGAGTCCAGGGGCACGATCTTGGCTTACTGCAACCTCTGCCTCCCAGGTTTAAGCAATTCTCCTGCCTCAGCCTCCCAAGTGGCTGGGATTACATGCACCTGCTAACACGCCTGGCTAATTTTTATATTTTTAGTAGAGATGAGGTTTCACCATGTTGGCTAGGCTGGTCTCAAACTCCCAACCTCAAGTGATCCACCTGCCTCAGCTTCTCAAAGTGCTGAGATTACAGGTATGAGCCACCACACCTGGCCTCAACTCTTGATCATTAATTCAGATCATGCCCACTCAATCTACTTGCCACTTTGTGCTTCTGGAAGATGAAAAAGAATAAAAATAGCAGGGAAGAAAAAGGATGAGAAAGAAAAGAAAGTGGAGAGATAATAAAGACTATGGTAGGCAGAATAATGACTCCCCAAATGACATTCACATCCCTATCCCTGGAACTTGTGAAAATTACTTTATATGGCAAAAAGGGACTCTGTAAAGGATTAAAAATTTTGAGATGGGGAGATGATACTGGATTATCTAAGTAGGTCCAAAATGCAATCAACATGTACCTTTTAAGAAGGCACAAGGAGACGTGACACAGACAGAAGAGGAGGTCATGTGACTAAAGAGGCAGCGACTGGAGTGCTGCAGTCACCAACCAAGGAATGCTGGCAGTCACCAGAAGCTAGAAGAGGCAAGAACAGATTCTCCTGTAGATCTTCTGGGAGGAGCATGGTCCTGCCACCTTAATTTTAGCCCACTGACACTAATTTCAGACTTCTGGCTTCCAAAACTGTGAGAGAATACATTTCTTTTGTTTTAAGCAACTGAGTTTGTGTAATTTGTTACAGCAACCTTAAGAATTAATACATGAATATTTCAGAATGGACTGTAGCAGTTGCTTAGATGAGACCAAAGGAATATAGGACATGTATATAATATAAGCTATTTCCTTCCTGTCTCATTCACATTTCAGTCACAAATTATGGCAATAACAAAAAAGTACATTTGGTTTCCATCTTAAAACCATCAATTCCATCAATTAAAACATTTTGAACACTATTGAGAGAGTAAAGAACGTCATTCTTGTACATTTTTAAGCGGAAAAAATCCAACTCTTGAAATTTTTATCTTCGTCAAGTACGTGGTTGTTTCATACTTATTTCACACTGAATTTTAAGTCAGTTAATAAATTATGTTAATATGGCCACTTTACGGCTGATAACAGCCTCTATTGCTGATCTCTGCAAATAATCTCACACCTATCTACCAGAAAAATTCTCAAATGTTATTGCAGTCATGGTATAAACAAGTCCCAAGAAGCTTCTGGGTCTTCCAGTAGATACTCTTTTTCCAGAACATAATACATACTAGTAAGACGATGGCAATCAGAAGGCATAAGTTTAGATCTGTACACCTTCTGTTAGTTACTCCAGTGTTCACGTTTTTAACCTATGTAACTTCTTTTAGCCTCAGTTTTATGAAAAAGTTAAAATCTAGACTTAAAAGTGAGGAATGAATAATAGGAAAGGCAAGTCGATAGAAAAAACAGGTAATGGGGTTAAGAAAGCAATCCTTGTTAACTTTACCTTCTCAATCTTTGTTTTCCTTATTTGCAGAATGAGATCAAAATAATACCTGTACTTTATTATTCAGGTATTAATGTAGCTGAGGTTTTTGAGGATCAAATCAGACAATGTACATAAAAACATGATAAACTATAAGAATAAGTGATATTGTACTACAGTAGTACTATGCTAGTAGTGAGGCAATAGAGATAAAGCAATATCAGTGAAGAACACAGACTTTGGAAATATAAGGTAATGAGTTTTAGTCCCATCTGGATCTTGAATTGTATTATTAGGGGGAATAATAGGTACCAGCCTTTCTTAATCTAAGTACTAACTGTTTGATTCATAAAATAAGAATACCCCACTTATCTCAGAAGTTTAACTGAAAGTGATTCTCTAAATTATAAAGTTCTACACAATGTACAGCTTGAGGTGTTAAGAATATAGTATTTACGCTTCAGTGTACTAAACTGCCGCTTCCCAATATCCCCACTTTCACTAATTCCCATTCTTTCCCACAATGACCTTTTACTCTTATGATGCTCATGTAATGACTATAGCTCTATATAAAACTTGCTATCTCCCAAATATTTTCTTACCACACGTTAGATTTTGTCTATAACCTTCTCCTCTCATCTTCCTTTCCTCCACTTCAAATTCTCAAAACTGAAGATCAAAAATTAACTTTACCTGGATGTCTATAAGCATTTATTTACTATATTCCTTTTATTTACTAATTTACTATATTCCATTTATTTACTAATTCCTGCAATTAATTCAATTATATGAGTTGCTCTGTAAAACATACTCCCTTCAACTC
The DNA here is from genome assembly GCF_002776525.5 of Piliocolobus tephrosceles. Lineage (NCBI taxonomy): Eukaryota > Metazoa > Chordata > Mammalia > Primates > Cercopithecidae > Piliocolobus > Piliocolobus tephrosceles. The sequence continues at coordinate 62,287,238 of NC_045439.1, read as the reverse complement.
TCATTTTCTGATTTAACAAGGAGAATGGTAGACTAAAAAGTGAAGGATGAACAACAGAAAAGGAAAATGTATGGGAAAAATAAGAGAAGGGATTGAAAAAGGAGACCTAGTCACTTTGTAAATTCATCTCTCTCTCTCAGACTAAACAATTATGTTTCAAGATATTTAAAAGAGCCTGAAAATGGGATTCTTGAATCATTACCAATGCCACAGGACTGAAGACTATTTTCAAAAATAAGACAGTAAATTCTATAATATGGTAAGATTTCTGTTAATTTCAGATAAGATTCTAAAATAAATTATTAAAGATTTGACTTGCGAATACCAATAAGAAGATGTAGAGATCTTCAGGATTAGGATGTATGAGCTAAAAATAATAAGACATGTTACAGACTAGGTTTGTTTCTTTTTAAAAATGTATTTAGAAGACTTGTAGATCAGAAAAGTAAACTTGATATTTAACTAGATATTAGTAAATAATTTTATAATGCCCTTCATGATTTTTCAAAGAACAAAACTAAAAAATATATAAGCTAGTTCAGTTAGCTAAATTAGCAACTGGTGGAACAAATACCCCCCATTAAGTATACTACTTAATGGAATGAGGCCTAGAGGGGTGTTCCTAGTGGTATTCTATAAGGCCAAGATGAAGATACATAAGTCCTGAACTTTGAAGATGACCTGAAGCTGCAAAGGACAGCAAAAGCATTGACTAACACAATAAGGATCCCGAAAGACCTGCTATCTAACAAGAACAAATTTAAAAGGGATCAACGTAAAAATTCTATAGCGGATTCCAAACCAACTACCCAAAGTATAGAATAAGAGAGAAAACACGCATCTGTAGGACGTGTTTAACAGGTTTAGGGATTTTAATTGCAGTACTATTTTAACACCATAAACTTATGTGGGTTTAAGCTGCATTAACAGAACTATAATAGACAGAAATACAGAGGAGAAATTTTTGCTTTGCTCTGCAAATGTCAATCCATATCTGTAGTACAGATTATGGGTATCATCCTTTGAAAGGGATCTAAACAAACTGTAACACCTGATGAAGAGAAGAAATTCAAATCAGGTCTTACAGGTAATGGAACTGAGGTACTGAGTCTGGGAAAAAAGAAGGTCTGAGTCATCACACAAAAAACCAAGGAATGAAAGTTAACAACAACAGGAATAACAATTATAATATAGGGTTGTTCTGAGGATTAAATGAGTTTACACATAAAAAGGGCTCAGAATAGTGTCTATCACTTAGTAGGCTCCTAATAAATATGAGTTATTACTAGTAAATTTTTTGATTTGTCCCTTGAGAGGTATTCAACTTTCTATGTTGCACTACCTCTCACTATTAGATAAGAAATCCACTCTGCCTTCTCTGATACCCTGGGCAACCACAAGTACCGCAGAATTGTTGATTCTCAAATTAACGTTATGAATTATTGACTAGATTCATTTTTAATATAAGTAAGAATCACATAGTGATAGATCCTATATTGCTAACCTAATTTTTGTGTACTCAATTCAAAACTGGTAAATTACCATCAACATATGACATGCATGCATGACACAATATAGGTCTGTAAATACACATATACATATATGTACACACACAACACGTGAATATACACACACGCATATATTTGTATGATACGCAGTATGGTTTTAAGAGGCTGGGCTTTCGTATCAGGCTTCCCAGGTTACAGTACAATGGTATGTATTGTTTAACAGCTATGTGACCTTGGGAAACTCAGTCAAAAGTCTCAGTTTTCCCATTTGTAAAAAAGCAGACAAAACTGTATAAAAAGTAGTTGTAAATATGCCTTTCTATGTGCTGGTACGTAAGCACTCAATAATTGGTAGATGTGATTTATTTTTATTGTTCATCAACCTTAAAAAAGCTTGGTTATTGCCAACCATATCCATGAAACGCCTTTCCTTCCATGCATACCAAAAAAGGAAGGAAGTTTGCTTACTGTCCAGGGAACAAATACCTATCAAAACCAGGCCAAAGCCTCATTAATTCTATCAGTAAAGAGACATATAAGCCATTTTAAAATTTAGATGGCTTATTAGATTTAGATAGTTTATTACTTAGAGAGTGAATAGAAGATTAGCCAAGGAGTAAACTGCCTGGATCCTTGTCCTGCACATCAAAAATGGTAACACAAAAAAGGGGCTGGCCCAATGTAAACTATGGCTAAGCAGTTTTCTATTCTGTAGCTCTATTTTAAGGGTGTGGGGTGGGGTCAAAAGTCTAATACCTAATCACAACCAGGGAAGTGAAGAGAAACTGTCTCATGACACACTTCTAGGGGAAATAGAGAGGTGAGTGGGAAATTCGGAGATGACCTCATAGCAGCTCCTTAGAGGCCTCTCACCCTCTCATATTCCAGGAGAATCACCAGGTGTGTCAAGCCACAGATAAGCTGCAGTCCTGAGGTCCAAGTCTTTGCCTATATGGATACATGCAAGGTGACCAGAGTACCACGACAAAGTTGTTCCCCTACACTTATGCCCCTATTTCTCTATCTCACTTTTCTAGATCTATGTTGTTAAAACCTTTTAAATAATTTCTGACCATTCCAACTAGTGAGTAAAACATTCTATTCATTTGAATCAGCAATGGTTCATTTTACTTCATGATAATATAAATTATCAAAGTGTTTAAAATGGGCCAAAGAAAAGGCACTGATAAAGGTAACTTCATAAAAAAAAAGCCTATGCATATGTTTATAATTGTATTAGATGCAAATGACATACTTTCATTCCTTGTAAGAAGTACTGAGAATAAAGTTTAATTTTAAAAATTATAGTTTTAATGCTTAATCAAAACAATGTCAACTAGTAACTTCAACAAGGCAAGGTAAAAATAGGGAACAACTTAAAATGAATTACACTAGCAGTCTGCCATAACATAATTCTTTTGCTTTGTTTCATTTTTGTTTTTAAGACAAGGTCTCATTCCTGTTGCCTAGGCTGGGGTGCAGGGGCAAGATCTTAGCTTACTCACTGCAGCCTTGACCTCCTGGGCTCAGGTGATTGTCCCACTTCAGCCTCCCAAGTAGTTGGGACTACAGGCACACACCACCACGCCTGGCTAGTTTTTGCATTTTTTTGCAGAGAAGGAGTTTCACCATGTTGCCTGGGCTAGTCTTGAACTCCTGGACTCAAACGATCACCCATCCTGGCCTCCTAAAGTGCTGGGATTGCAGGTGTGAGCCACTGATCCTGGCCAAATTAATTCTTAAAATTTTTAATTTGGCCCCTTTCCTCTCTCAAAAAATATGACTTTAGAAAAATGCGCAGAACTCTAACATTTTCGAATACAGAGTTTTTAAACCAGTGATTTTCAAAATATGTTCCTCGCACCAAGAGCATTAGCAACATTTGGGAACTTGCTAGAAATGTAAATTCTTGAGCCCCATCACAGTTGTAAGCAATCAGAAACTACATGGGTCATTGGGGTTGCAGGAAATGGACAAACTGTGTTTTAAGTCCTCCAGGTTATTCTTAGGCAAAAGTTCCAGAACCAGTTAAAATATTTATAGCTCAAGTTTAACAGCTTAAAAATGACTGAAAATTATTTCTAAGAAATATTTAAAATAATTTTTTTTAGAGACAGGGTCTTACTATGTTGCCCAGGCTGGAGTGCAATGGATATTCAGAGGCATGATCATGGCTCAATACAACCTCAAACTCCTAGGCTCAAGTGATCCACCTGCCTCAGCCTCATCAGTAGCTGGGACTACACCACTGTGTTTGACTCAAAAACTATAATGCCTTCAAAATTATAAATGACAACTGTAACTATATTTGGTTCTCAGCTATCTACCCATAAATGGCTAAAAAACTAATTCAAAGAAGCAACACTTTCCAATCTTCAAAGCCCCACATTTGTCAAACAGTTTTACACTGGCAGTTTCATTTACCTCAGTAACCACTTTGCGTAAAAGGACGTGTTTGTACCATAAAAAACAGGAAAGAACAGTGAGTAAAAGCATTAATTTTAGAGTTGGAGACACTTGGATTTAAGTCTACATTTGCTACTTAATAGCTGGGCTATTTGATACTTGGGCAAACTACTTATTCTTAGCTTAAACATTCTTATTTGTAAAATTTGTTGTGGATTAATAGGATTAAATGAGAAGTATGTAAGGAAAAATAGATCAATGGAGAGCAGAAAATATAAAAGTAGATCATTTAGATATGCAGGTTTAGTATATGATAAAAGTGGCATCTAAGCAAGGGAAAATAGAAACGTTTAAATGTGTTGAGATAACAGAATGGCCATATGAAACAGGTAAAACTAGATTTCTGCTACATACCTACACCAACAGGATAAATTCCAAATGAATCAGAGGTATATATATGAAAAATGTAATTATATAAATATTAGAATGAAATGGGGGTGAAAACATGTTGAAATTTAGTCCCCAATGCGGCAGTATTGAGAGGAAGGGCTTTTAAGAAGTGATTGGCAGAGTCCTTATGAACGAATTGATCCACTTACGGATTAACAAATTAATGTGTTAGCAAATTAAAGGGGATTTATCACAGGAGTGGGACCAGTGGCTTTATAAGAAGAAGAGAGAGAGCTAAGCTAGCACACTCACAGCCCCCTCACCATGTGAGGCCCTGTGCTGCCTTGGGACTCTGCAGAGTTCCTACCAGCAGGAAGGCTCCCACCAGATGCAGCCCCAAGAAAGCTCGCACCAGGTGTGGCCCCCTTGACCTTGGACTTCTCAGCCTCCATAACTGTAAGAAATAAATTCCTTATATTTATAAATTACCCAGTTTCAGATATTCTGTTACAAGTAACAGAAAACAAACTAAGACAACCTGAGATTAGGGAACAGTTTCCTAACTTTGAAACAAAATCCAGAAGACATCGATGAAAAAATAGGTAAAACTGACTACATTTTAAAAACTTGGAATAAAGAAATCATAAGTAAAAATATAAATGAGACTGGGAAAAATATTTGTAGCATATATAAAATTTTTATCAGTAATTATAAAATATTTCTAAAATTCTCTAGCCCTATAGGAAAAATTGGTTAAAGAAATGAACAGATGTTTGTTAAAAATATAAATGGTTTTAACCATACAAAAATTGCTCAACTTCACTTAAAATCAAATAAATTAATACATAGAGTTAACAATTTTCTCTTGACAGCATACTCTCTGTTGGTGAGGATGTGAGAAACAGGGTATCTCACTGATTGCTGTGTGAATAGAAAATGATACAAAACCTCTGGAGGTAAATCTGTCAAAATGTAGCAAAATTACATTTGGATTTATCCTTTGACCCAACAACCCTACTTCTAAGAATCTATCCAAAAATTACAAAGGCAAAAATGTATAAAGACACATTCATATGGCTAATAATAATTGCAGGTCCATTTATAAAAACAAAAGAATATACTCATGTTTCTTATTCCTCATATTTGAGAGACCAAAAGGCAACTGACCAAGAATTTTAAAACAACTCTCACGTCCAGCAACAAAAGAATGGTTGTGAAAACTATAGAGCAGCCACACAATGGAGTACTATACAGCAATGAAAAGGAACGGGGAATCTCTGTATGGAATACTCCGCAGTGATCTCCCTGATCTAAGCAAAGTGTGTTTAGTGTGTCACCATTTATCTATGAAAGGGAAGATTACTTGCTGGGCGCGGTGGCTCAAGCCTGTAATCCCAGCACTTTGGGAGGCCGAGACAGGCAGATCACGAGGTCAGGAGATCGAGACCATCCTGGCTAACATGGTGAAACCCCGTCTCTACTAAAAAATACAAAAAACTAGCCGGGCGAGGTGGCAGGCGCCTGTAGTCCCAGCTACTTGGGAGGCTGAGGCAGGAGAATGGTGTAAACCCGGGAGGCAGAGCTTGCAGTGAGCTGAGATCCGGCCACTGCAGTCCAGCCTGGGCCACAGAGCAAGACTCCGTCTCAAAAAAAAAAAAAAAAAAAGAAAGGGAAGATTACAAGTATACCTAATCATTTCTATTAAAAAAAGGAAATATTATACAATATGTACTTTTAAAGGTTACCTACAAGAGGAGGTATGGAATAAACTAGAGAAGACAGAGATAGAAGGCAGACATCTTTGAATATACTCTGTTTTATAGATTTGATTGTGGAATCAGAAAAGTATTTTACGTAATTACAAAGCACAATTAAATCTTAAACACACGATCCGTAAGAAATTTGAAAATACAAAGGAAGAAAATATGTACCTAGATAGTGGCTTTACCATATCATTCCAAATAACTTTAAAACAGTAATCTGATAGTCTCTATTGAGATATGCCCTAAAATATACATCTTACGCTGTTTTCAGTAATGCATTGTTGATGAGGACACCATTTATTTGTAATGTGACACTGTTAATGTGTGCATTGTGCTATAAAGCAAATGAGTAATGATATAATATTCTATCAACCCTAGGGTCACTGTGATCTAGGATTCTTGGTATGGGAAAAAGAAGATAAAGATATAACACTAAGATGTTAATTATGAGCCTCATAGTCTGTATTTGAATAAAAAGTATCAGAATAAATATATGTATATAAATAACAGTAAATATTCATAATACATAATTTCTATATAATCTATAATATATATTATGATGTATATTATTATATAATATATAAATATAATATATAAATATTATAATATATAAATGTATATTGTAATATGATATATAAATGTTATATATATTAATATTATAAATATATATTAATATAATATATAAATAAATATATAAAATACATGTGAGCTATACATACATATTAAATCTATGTAATATTAAGGAAATATATGTAATATTACATAATATATGTAATATAAGTATTATATTTATAAATATTTATATAAATATAAATAAATATAAATGAAATATATGTAATACTAAGGAAATATATGTAATATTATTTTAAGGAAAAAAAATTATATTTCCTAGCTCTGTCTATTGAAAAGGTCTAGAAACTGACCATCCCAGTAGCAAAGAACATTTCTAGCATTCAGGTGTAGTCCTTAAATACCACTTCCCTCAAAGAGCACAGAACTCCTTGGGCAAATAGCTGATATCATGTCTGGGGCAGAAGATGTCAAGACAAATTTGGAATCTAAATCCTAGGTAGTGTAATCCTAGCACTTTGGGAGGCTAAGGTGGGAGGATAGCTTGAGCCCAGGAGTTTGAGACCAGCCTGGGCAATACGGTGAAACTCCGTCTCTACAAAGAAAAAAAACGAACAAAAAAATTAGTTGGGTGTGATGGCACACACCTGTAGTCTCAGCTACTTGGGGGGCTGAGCTAGGAGAACTGCTTGTGCCCAGGAGGTCAAGGCTGCAGTGTGCAGTGATCACACAACCGCACTCCAGCCTGGGAGACAGAGTGAGGCCCTGTCTCAAAATAAATAAATAAATAAATCCTAGGTAGCAAGAAAGCTATCAAATACTACAAGAGTCGTATAAAAAATATTCAGGGGCCAAAATGAATAGGCTTTCACTAGTTAAAGACAGGACAAACTGATCACCAATAATAATAACTGCAATTGATTAAAAAATATCAGATATGTTAAATGCGTGAGTTAATAATGATACTTAAAAAAAGTCCTAATGGTCACCACTGGAGGATGCTAATGTACCAACTCATTATTTGAAACCTAGTAAACAAAGAGAAAGAATCAAACATTTATTATGTCTTTCCTATGCTGACTGTACTACTGGGTTTTGAAATAGATGAGTTTGTATGTTTTTGTTTTTTAAGAGATAGGGTCTAACTACCTTGTCCGGACTAGTCTCGACCTCCTGGTCTTAAGCGATCCTCCCACTTTGGCCTCCCAAAGTGCTGGGGTTACAGGCCTGAGCCACTACACCTGGCCAAATTTCTGTTTTTAAAAGTATCCCTGTTAATAAAGAAGGAATAATGGAATATTACCATTTTGCATCCTTAATAAATATTAGGCATTGATTGTGAAGGGCTGTTTATATCACAGAAAGAGAGACAGCTAGATAATTGGACCTTCTGATGGAAAAACATAACACCCATGAGTATTCTCACGTCCCACCCCCAACACACACCAAAGTCAAGCCAATTAAACTACAGTCAATTCTCTAGCTCCAACTATTAATTTACACAAAATATAGAAAATAGAAAAATCATGTTAAACAATACCAGAAAGATGCAATTAGCAAAAACATACTGACTGTGAAAAATCTTGTAAAATAAATTAAATTCTTCAACAAATAAACTGCAAGAAATAAAGAGAATGCAACTATAAATTTAAAAGACATATCAATCAAATACAACCTGTGAACCATACACTTGTGTGTGCACCCACATATTTAGAAAACAGCTGGAAATTTACAAACTGACTGGATTATTAATATATTAATTAGTCACTGCTATTTTTTGTTGTTAAATAGTGGCATTGTGGTTGTGTTTTTAAGAGCTTTTTTCTTTTACAAATACATACTGAAATTGGTGTACAATGGTGCAATCACAGCTAACTGTAACCTTGAATTCCTGGGCTCAAGGGATTCTCCCTCCTCAGCCTCCTGAGTAGCTAGAACTACAAGTGCATGCTACCATGCCTGGTTAATATTTATTATTTTTATTTTTTGTAGAGATGGGATCTCACTATGTTGTTCAGGCTGGTCTTGAACTTTTGGCCTCAAGCAATCCTCCTGCCTTGGCCTCCCAAAGAGCCGCGATTACAGGTGTGAGACCCCATAATCAGCTGTATTGAAATATTTGTAGATGAAATAATATGTTGTTAGGATTGCTGCAAAATAATAAGGGATGAGGGAACGGAAGGGGATATAGATGTCATCATGAGTTGATAACTACTGAAGACGTGTGATAGGTAAATAGATATTCATCATATTATTCTGCTTTTACATGTTTTTGAAATTTTGCACAGTAAGAGAGTTTTTTCTTAAACAACAAAAACATAAGGCACTACATTTTGAATAAGACTTACAGTTTTAGAATCCTAAGTTCAGAGAGGTTAAATGAATTAGCAAGATACATAATTAGTAAAAAACATTACTGGGACTAGAATGTTTTCTTAATCTTAGAACAATGCTCTCTACACAGTACATTCAAAAAAGTAAATGCCAAACAATGTTGAGCTGCTTAAAATATTCACTGAATCAATTTATAATTGTTATCACTTCTCATAAAATGAAATTATTCTACAAAAGAGCATCTAGAATACCTTTGACTGTCATATGTAGCAGTTGATGTTCTAAGCTTTTTACATGTATTAATTCCTTTCATCCTCAGAGCAACAATATAATAGGTACTGTTATTATTACTACCATTTTGCAGATAAAGAAATTTGAGGCACAGAGAAATTAAGTCCGAGGCAAGATTTAAACCTTGGCACTCTGTCTACATAATTCTTAAATATTCTATTACACTAACTCATAATAAGCTCAGAGTTTCTTAATTGTATTAAAATTTTAACTCAAACAAGAAATTAAAAATGTTCAGAACAGAAATCCAAAGAGGATAGATCATTCATATAAAATCTTTAAGAAAATATACACACATTAGATACAAAAATACATCAGGGCTTTAAAATGAAATAAAGAAGGATCCATGGAACAATCATTGCCTTCTGGTATTTGTCTAAAAGCAGATTTGGTATAGCAGGTTTCTCCATATCGCTGCCATAGTTTTTGTTCTTTCTTTTTTTTTTTTAACGATAAAACACTTAATAGTATTCTGAATCTTGGTAACTGCATTAGTCAATATCGAATAAAAAGTATCTATTGGAAATTAAAATAAAATCAAACTTTCCATAGTCTATAGTAACTTAACTTTAGCCTCTGAAACCAAGTTAATAAAGGTCAAGTTTTGAGTTTAGTCCCTATCTACTTAATTGACACTAAGCCACAAAACAGTGGTGCTGAAATCAGTTGGGAGGCAATTATCTGCCACCATATAAATATAGATCACACCCAGAGTAAATAAATGGTGAAATCAAGATTACTACAAAAAAAAATTCAAAGAGACAGTTTTCTTTAAAAGGAGAAAATAACTGATTTATGAAATTAGGAGAATATTTTATCACATCCGCTCTTTTCTTAAATTTCTTTCCCACAGTTCAACTTTCCTCATAGGATAATTCAACTAATAATGGTATATAATTTTATCAGTGAGCCTATGGAACAACTTAGGATATTTTCCTTTTATCTGAGATTTGACTTTTATTATTACTTGACAAACAAAAGTAAAATCAGAAGCCTGTTAGAACTCTTACTGGATGTGGTAATGACTTTAGGAACTTGCTTTCTTCTGTGTCATTTCTGAATCCATGTTATGACAGGCGTCTAAGTTACATAATTAATACCTGTCCACTGAAAAACTGTTTGCAACAGACGTGAAATTCTGTTAACTTATACATAGTAACTAATATGCAACACAAGTTGGATTTTTCTTTAAAATTACAGTTTTGACTGAAGACAGAAATATGTAATGGCTTTGGAAGATAAACCTAAGTAGATGAAAATATATCACTCATCTACATCAAGAAAACTGATTCAATGCTGTATAAAATAAGCTCATAATTTCTTAACTTATTAAAGTGTTACCTCAAACAAGAAACTAAAAAGATTTTGAATAGAAATCCAAAAAGGATAGATTAAAATATATATAATCTTCAACCAAACAAGGATTGAAAGAAAAAATAATGAATTTAAAAATATATAATCAAACGATACATAATAAAATATACGAATGGAAAAAATCTTAATTTTATCCTAAAGTTTCAACACTGACCTCCACCAAAACCTTCTCCAAGCTCTAAGCAAATGTGAGTTTTACTTTCTTCCTCTATCCAATTACTCTTTTGTGGAAACATCCATAAAATGTTCCACAGTCCAAATGTAGAAGATGTAACCTCAAAAAATTCTTGTGAGGATTAAATGACTTAATATTTACTAAGTACCTAGCATGGTGCCTGGCACATAGCAAATACTCAAAACATGGTGTTATTATAATTGCTTGTTAATAGTAATAGCAACTTTCATTTGCATAGCATTTCTTCACAATAACTTCTCAAACTATACAAAATTCTTACTAGTTTACAGAATTCACACTGACGTTCAATATTCCTGGATGTCTGTAAAATCTGAGTAAGAACAGAGAAAAATCATAGTGATTTGCCCAGGTAACTACTGTGTTACCTGATTCTGAAAATAAAGGAGGTTTTAGGGCAATTGTGTTTACCCTTAAGTTCAACTAAAAAAAATTAACATACGTAGCACACACATTCCTATAATTCACTAATTTAACCACACTCTTGAAATTATTGAAATTTTAAACTTGTTTTAGCTGAATTTGCAATTTTCAATGTATCCTTAACCACTTTTTAACCTTCTGAGGCGTACTATTAATAAAACACCTGATAGTGTATTCTACTATTCTAAAAATTGATTATAAATTTGTACTCTCTCTATATATGATTAAATACGAAAGGCTTTTTAAGTCAATATACGAAGAATTCCTAGATTTCCAAAGATTTAAAAAAAAAAACTGCTTCGTAATAAACAGAATACACACTCAATGAATGAGATTTATGTTCCACAAAATAGCTCTAAAAGATAATCAGTAAGACGTGATGCTGATGAAGTCCCATTTCCTAAATATCCACTACGGAGATTAATGCATCTTCTAAGTCTTCAATCAAAGAGACAAAATATAACAGATATAAAATAAATTGCAATCTGTAATGTATAGTGATTCACAGGGACCTAAAAAAAGAGTCAAAAGGAAGACTCATCTTGCTTTGTTCCCAGGAAAAGGGCATGATAACTGCTTAAGTATCCACGTCTCTCATTTAAGACTTTCGAAGCTCCTTTTCTGTGATTCCATGATTACCACACAACCTCTGGTTATTAACTTGGCTTCCCAAGTTCTTGGATACAAGAAAGACTGCACTGGATTTTCAACTTGAAAATTCTGATTCAACATAAACTGGCACTGTAATGTGTACATCATTCTCTAGGTTAGTTTGAACTGGGTTCCTCAAGTCTGGGCAATACATGGGTCTACACATTTGAGCTTCTTAGGTTGGGACTACGAGAAACAGACACTTTCTCATTGACAACTGCTACAATCATTTCTTGTTTTTCACCTCCTTGTCTTTAACTTGTCCCTAAAATGAAACATGTTAGCCAAATCTAATTTAGGCAGATTCATTTAAACACGAAAATGGCTTATTAAAACCCAAGTAACAGCCTAGAATTTAAACCAAAACATAGGATGTATATTTACACAGCCTCATTTACATTAAGTCTATTCCCCATCCCCACCCCCCAAAAAACAAAACTGATATTCAAATCTTACTTTAAGGCAAAAATTCAGAAATTATTTTTGCGCTCGCATCAGCTGGCAGCATTATTTATAAAGCTGTTTAGCATATGTGACTCAATTATCCCAAGACTTTAAAAAGTATTTAAGAGAAATCCCACCTGGTACAGAGAAGGGTAGGAATACTTGCATTTGAAGTGCATAAATTTGGGTCTTCAAATAATAACTTAGACTTTTCGCACGAGTCATTCAAAAGTAATTGTATTAATACTCCTTCAAAAAAAAAAATCTCTCTTCCACACTCCAAAGCATTCAGGCTCACACTAGACACACAGCTCTTCCACTGTGTTCGTTTAAGTATATTTATGATAAGGAGAAAATGCACACAAAATTCTCAGTTCGCCTAAAATAAATAAATGTCTACTATTATTCCTAAATCCACAGGGCAGAATTCTCTTAGAACCGTGATGCCAAGAACTTCCACCGCAAGTGAAATTGTCTTCGCAATCTCTGTCTCTAGGAGACTGAAAGGCTGCAGAGATGCTTGAGGATCCTGCAGGGAGGCTAGGGCGGCAGACGGAGGGGGCGGAGGGAAGGGGAGAGTCCCACAGAGGAACTGCATTAGAAGGAAAGACTTTGATAACGTCTAAGGGAGAGGCGGTTAGCTACAGGGGAAAAAACAAAAAACAAAAAACAGACCTATTTCCAGATTATGTACGTTGTAAAGAAAACGCAAAGTGATGAGGGTAAGGAAACGTGGTCAAAAACAAACAAAAACAAAAACAAAAATTAACCCTCTACGGCCGGAGGGTTAAGAGAAGTCGACAAAAGGAGAAAGGGGAGGAGGGCGGGGGCGAATAAAGGCCCCAAAGACCAGGAATTGAAAAAAAGTACCCGATTTGTGAGCTCGGCCGTGGTCCGGATCTTCTGTCCTGATAAGCAGATGGCAAGAGGAAAGGATCACAGTTACTCAGGGTGGCAGAGAGTAACGCGTTTACAAGGGTAACCAGCCCTGCACAAGAAGATGTCGTCTCTCCTTCCACCTGCTCCGCTCAGTCCTTTGCCTCTTACTCTTGCACCAGTGGCATTCAGGCAAAACACTGCCAAAGTCTGCGCCGCTGGAGGACAGCAAAAGGAAAATACCTGAGTCCCAGTAATCACACGGGAAGCGACAGGAGGAGGAGCCGCGGACAACTGGAGCCTGGGCTGGATCCTCACTAGCTCCGGTCAAACCCCAACTCTTACGGGTGGGGCGGGCAACTTCCGCCCAGAGCAAGGAAAGCGTCACATCCGTCTAATGTCTTCACCCCTCCTCCCTTCTCCGCTCTAGCTACGTTTGCAACGTTCTGACTTCCTCTTCCAGGAGACTTTGGCCTAGTCTCAACACCTGACGTGGACTACATAACCCAGCATTCATCACGGCAAGTGGATTTCCGGGTCAAGAGGTCCGCGCTGGGTACATCACCATGGAAGCAATCGGTTTGGTCACGTGGTGCCCTTGGTTACGCCCGGTGGCAGCGGTGGGGTCTACGGCTGAAACGGGGGCCATTTTGCCAGAGGCTGCCTCCCGGAGTTGGGGGCGGCCTGGCGGCGGGCTGAAGCTGTTCTTTTTCCTCTTCTGCAGCTTGGGGCTTGGAGAGGATCTGGAAGTCCGGGCTCCATCGAGCCCTTCGGAGACGGCAATGGTTTCTTCCAACCACCGCCACCTGACGACCCTGCATGGCGGCTGCGCCCTCCGCGCTGCTTCTGCTGCCGCTCTTTCCAGTTCTCTCTGCCTATCGGCTCCAGAGCCGCAGTCGTCCTTCCGCCCCAGAGACTGATGATAGTGGAGCTGGGGGCATTATGAGAGGAGAGAAAAACTACTACTGCCGTGGAGCTGCGGGGGACCACGGTTCCTGCCCCACTACAACTTCGCCTCTGGCCTCGGCCCTCTTGATGCCCTCGGAGGCAGTCTCAAGCAGCTGGTCTGATTCTGGAGGCGGTTTGTCTGGGGGAGATGAAGAGGAGACTCGGCTCCTTCAACTCCTCCGCACCGCGCCGGATCCTTCTGAGGCCTTTCAGGCTTTGCAAGCTGCTTTGCCGCTGCGGGGCGGTCGACTTGGCTTCCCCCGACGCAAGGAAGCTTTGTATCGGGCACTGGGCCGAGTGCTTGTGGAAGGAGGTAGTGATGAGAAGCGACTCTGCTTGCAACTTCTCTCAGACGTTCTCCGGGGTCAGGGGGAGGCAGGCCAGCTGGAAGAGGCCTTTAGCTTAGCACTTTTGCCTCAACTAGTTGTCTCGTTACGGGAAGAGAATCCAGCCCTGCGGAAAGATGCGCTGCAGATCCTGCATATATGTCTGAAACGTAGTTCTGGAGAGGTGTTGAGAACGCTTATACAACAAGGACTGGAAAGTACCGATGCCCGACTTAGAGCGTCCACAGCACTACTGCTTCCCATCTTGCTTACTACCGAGGACTTGTTGCTTGGTCTGGATCTCACCGAGGTGATAATATCCCTAGCCCGAAAGCTTGGTGATCAGGAAACAGAAGAAGAATCTGAGACAGCTTTCTCCGCACTTCAACAAATTGGGGAGCGACTTGGCCAAGACAGGTTTCAATCTTATATTTCTCGTCTCCCCTCTGCCCTGAGGAGACACTACAATCGCCGCCTGGAGTCCCATTTTGGAAGTCAGGTTCCTTATTATTTGGAACTTGAAGCCTCTGGATTTCCTGAAGATCCCCTTCCCTGTGCAGTGACTCTTTCCAACAGCAATCTGAAATTTGGGATTATTCCTCAGGAGCTGCATTCACGATTATTGGATCAGGAAGACTATAAGAACCGAACCCAGGCCGTCGAAGAACTAAAGCAGGTGCTGGGAAAATTTAACCCTAGTTCTACTCCTCATTCTAGTCTTGTTGGCTTCATTAGTTTGCTATATAATTTGTTAGACGATTCTAACTTCAAAGTGGTTCATGGCACACTTCAAATCCTGCATTTACTGGTTATTCGCCTTGGAGAGCAGGTACAGCAGTTCTTGGGACCAGTTATAACAGCTTCTGTCAAAGTACTGGCAGACAACAAATTGGTGATCAAACAAGAATACATGAAAATCTTCCTCAAGCTAATGAAGGAAGTAGGACCTCAGCAGGTGCTTTGTTTACTCCTGGAACATCTCAAACATAAGCATTCCAGAGTGAGAGAGGAGGTGGTGAACATTTGCATCTGCTCCCTGCTGACCTATCCTAGTGAGGATTTTGACTTGCCCAAACTGTCCTTTGATCTTGCCCCAGCCCTTGTAGATAGCAAACGCAGGGTACGCCAAGCAGCTTTAGAAGCTTTTGCCGTATTGGCATCATCAATGGGCTCAGGTAAAACCAGCATCCTTTTTAAAGCTGTGGATACTGTTGAACTGCAAGATAATGGAGATGGAGTGATGAATGCTGTGCAGGCCAGATTGGCTAGGAAAACCTTACCAAGGCTAACAGAGCAGGGATTTGTGGAATATGCAGTACTGATGCCATCTTCTGCCAGGGGTAGATCAAACCATTTGGCACATGGAGCAGATACGGACTGGCTTTTGGCTGGTAACAGAACTCAGAATGCACACTGTCACTGTGGTGACCGCGTGAGGGATAGCATGCAAATTTATGGATCTTACAGTCCAACTCTCTATACCCGAAGGGTATTAAGTGCAGGAAAAGGAAAAAATAAATTACCGTGGGAAAATGAGCAGCCTGGAATCATGGGAGAAAACCAGACCTCCACTTCCAAGGATGTAGAGCAGGTATGCTTCTCTAATTTTCTTGGTTCGAAAGTGTGAAGAATTTAAATGAAAATATGCCTGCGATGACTGAAGGGTGAGTCTGCTTGAGGGAAACATGTTATGCTTTGTTCTAAATCAATTTTAAATCCACTGAATGTTGATGTGGGTACTCATAATGGTACAGATCACAAAGGACCATTTAATAGGCTTCCTGCTTGATAGATTTAATTAAATTTGAGATACGTGATATAGACAATACCTAGATTCAGTTTGAGTTTGTTACTGTGGCATGTCAGTTTATCTCATCATACAACAAACATTGAATACCTAGTAGGTGCCAGATAGAGCTAAATTCTGGGAATGAAGATGAGGCCAGTTTCACACAGTATAGGAAAAAGGTCAGACCTAGGAATTAGCAATTAACAAATTCGCTAAGTGCTGAAGTAGAAATATAAAGAGTCCTGCAGGAATACTGAAGATAGAAAAAATAATTCCACTAGAAAAGTAAAAAAAAAAAAAAAAAAAGCATCCACAGAAGATACGACGTTTGAACTGAGATTTTACCCCTAAAGCTTTTATTTAAAAAATTCCAAATCTATAGGTAAGAGTACAATGAATACCCATATACTTCATCTATATTTACCAGTTGTAACATCTTGACATATTTCCTCCATATTTGCTGAACCTTTGAAAGTAAATTGTGGATATCTTGAGATTTCACTCCTAAATATCTCAGCATATATCTCCTAGGAATGACATTCTCTTTTATATCCATAAATCATTATTGCACCTCAGACTATCAGTAGTAATTCAGTAATATGTAGCAGACAGCCTGTACTTAAATTTCCCCAATTGTCTCCAAAAGTGTTTTATATTTCTTGTTTTACTTTTGTCATCCAGGATCTAGTCAAGGTTCATGTGGTTAATGTTCCTTGTAATTTTATCTAGAATAATATCCTGCTTGTTGTTTGTTTTTTTGTTTTTTCATGGCTTTGGCCTTTTATAAAAAGAGTTTGGGGTAGTTTTGTAGAATGTCCCAAGTTTTAAATTTATATGTTTACTTGATTAGATTCAAAATAAATATTTTTAGGAAAATATTACATAGGAGATACGTATATATGAAGGAGAAGCTAAGTAGTGTGAACTTCACAGTACATTACATTATGAGGCAAATGATATCAGGTTGTCCCATCGCTGGTGATGCTTAATTTTACTGTTTGGATAAGGTAGTAATAGCCAGATCTCTCCATTGTAAAGGTATATTTTTCTCTTTAGAATTAGCATATAATCTTAGAATTAGTACATAGAATTAGCATATAGCATAATAGTAAAATGATACTTGGAGACCGTAAGAATATCCAAACAACTTTTCACCCACTGTGTTTAGCATCCACCAATGGTCTTTATCTGTATTATTTATTATACTGGGGACTTACAAATTGTAAATTTGTTTTTGTTTTTGTTTGAGATGGAGTCTTGCTCTGTTGCCCAGGCTGGAGCGCAATGGCGCAATCTCAGCTCATTGCAACTTCTGTCTCCCGGGGTCAAATGATTCTCCCACCTCAGCCTCCTGAGTAGCTGGGATTACAGGCGCCCACTGCCATGGCCAGCTAATTTTTGTATTTTTAGTAGAGACAGGGTTTCACCATGTTGGCCAGACCTGTCTCAAACTCCAGACCTCATGATCCACCCGCCTCAGCCTCCCAAAGTGCTGGGATTACAGGCCTGAGCCACCGCGCCCAGCCCAAATTGTAATTTTTAAATTTGGCCAGGCAGGGTGGTTCACACCTGTAATGCCAGCACTTTGGGAGGCCAAGGCAGGCAGATCACCTGAGGTCAGGAGTTCGAGACCAGCCTGGCCAACGTGGTGAAACCCCCATCTCTACTAAAAATACAAAAATTAGCTCGGTGTGGTGGTACACACCTGTAATTCCAGCTACTCGGGAGGCTGAGGCAAAAGAATCACTTGAACCCAGGAAGCTGAGGTTTCAGTGAGCTGAGATCGCATCACTGTACCCCAGCCTAGGCAACAGAGGGAGACTGTCTCAAAAATAATAATAAGAAGAAGAACAAATTAATTGCAAAAAGAGTAATTTAAAAACATTGTAACATTTCTTCTCTACTATCTGCAATTCTTTTTTTTTATGTGTAATAATTATGTATTATTTTTTGTTACTAAATTTTTTTTAACTTTTTTGTGCTAAAAGTGTCCCAAATTTGACTAGTGACTGGCTCCTGTGTCCTTTTAACATGACTGTTCTTTAGTCTTTGAGCACTTCCTTAACATAACATTTGGGATGATTGCTTGAGGCTAGGAGTTGGAGACCAGCCTGGGCAACATAGTGAGATCTCATCGCTACAAAAATAAAAAAATTTAGCCAGGCATGGTGGTGCATGCCTATAGTCCCAGGTACTTCGGAGGCTGAAGTGGGAGGATTGCTTGAGCCCAGGAATTCCAGGCTGCAGCAGTGAGCCATGATTGTGCCACCGCACTCCAGCCTGCTCAACAGAGCAAGACCTAGACTCAAAAACAAAATGAAACAAAACAAGAGTAACATGATGCCTAGCCTTACTTTGGTTTTTTCTTGCTTCAGACTTGGAATCAGCAATTTTTTCAGAAGTCCTAGTACTGCCTTTTTATTGGGCAGTGGTATTTGAAAACAAAAGTCTGAGTATAGATTTGCTCATTGCTATTTCTTGCCATTGTGGTTTCACCCTTTCAGTGGACAGAACCAAGGAGTATCTGTTTTTTGTTCGCTTGTTATTTAATGCATTTAATACCTCCAGTTCAAAACTAGTACTACAGGGTTCTTTCTCATCTTCCTTTATTCCATATCTGAATCTCCCTTTGTTCACAATAAAATCCCTGCTTCCCAACACCAGCAATATTTATTCATATGCTGTATCCTACAGTAACCCCCCCCCAAAAAAATTGCTAGACCAGTAATAGCAACCAACTACCTACTAAATAAAGTTTAAGATTTCATTACAGTTCTTTTTCTATTTAGAATTATTCCACAGTCAGAATTTTGTGATCAAACTTTTCTTAAATTAAGTCTTTTGTCTACATAATTATTATTCAAACAGTGTGATGAAAGATGACTAGGCACTTGCTAAGTGTGGATAGATCTCAGTGAATTTCAGACTAAAGGAATAGTGTGTTTAGAGACACTGATTATATGAAAGAACTTAGTAAATTAAGAGAATGGGGAGTTTTTGCACAGCAGACACAAGGGGCCTAGTGGGAAGTAGCAGATGATACTGGAGATGTAGATGGGGTAAAGTATGGAGATAATATCTTGCAAATAATGAGTTTGGACCTTCTGCAATAGACCTCAAATGGGAGGAGGTGAATTGAGTGTTCTCTCTGGTTCCTTCCAATGCCAAAATGTGTAGAATTTTTGGAAATAATTTTCAGATTTATATAATCTGGTTATATGTTATATCCTTGTATTATAAGCATTATCTGGCAGTGGTGATTTTTTTTAAGCATTACTCTTAAGACTGATTGTCATGTGTCAAGTCTAAGATGTCAGTGTATATATTATTAAAAAGATTCTGGTGCTGGCCAAAGCAACAAGAATCTGAAGATAAGTGCGTTTCTGAAATGCCAGCATAGACATATTTTGCTTTTGAAAGATGCTATGGTGAAATCAAAACTTTATCCAGAAATCAAGTTGTAATTACTTGTTCAAAAAAGGTCTTAGAGGAACTATTTTAATAGAGGACAGGGAATAAATATCTAAACAGTTTATGTGTGCAGGTTTTAAAACCATATATACATACATATTTTAAATTATTGGACTTTATGTTTTATTTTTTATTTATTTATTTTTTTGAGACAGAGTTTCACTCTGTCGCCCAGGCTGGAGAGCTGTGGTGTGATCTTGGCTCACTGCAAGCTCCATCTCCCGGGTTCACGCCATTCTCCTGCCTCAGCCTTATGAGTAGCTGGGACTACAGTAATTCTTCTGCCTCAGGCTCCCAAGAAGCTGAGACTGCAGGCTCGTACCATCATGCCCGACTAATTTTTTGTATTTTTAATAGAGATGGGATTTCACCATGTTGGCCGGACTAGTCTTAAACTCCTGGACTCAAGAGTAGGTGGGACTACAGCTACTACAGGCACCCACCACCATGCCCGGCTAATTTTTTTGTATTTTTAGTAGAGATGGGGTTTCACCATGTTAGCCAGAATGGTCTCTGTCTCCTGACCTCGTGATCTTCCCATCTTGGCCTTTGCCCAAAGTGCTGGGATTACAGGTGTGATCCACCGCACCCGGTCTGGACTTTAATTTTTAAAGCAGTTTTAGGTTCTCAGCAAATTTGAACAGCGAATACAGATAGTTCCCATATACCCCTGTCCACACAGGAACAACCTGACCCACCTCATCCTGTACTTTAGGGGTACATTTGTTATAATCCATATTATAATAAGTGAACCCATATTAACATGTAATTATCACCCAAAGCCCATAGTTACATTAAGGTTCACTCTTGTGTTGTACATTCTATGGGATTTTGGCAAATGTATCCATGTCTTATGTTCAGTACATTCTATGGGGTTTTGACAGTGTATCCATGTCTTGTATCCACCATTATAGTATCATAACAGTAGTTTCAGTGCCCTAAAAATTCTCTGTTCTTTACATGTACATTCTTCCCTTCCTCACCCCATTCCCAACCCTTAGCAACCAGTGGTCTTTTTTTCTGTCTCCATAGTTTTGTCATTTCCAGAATGTCACATACTTGGAATTATACAGTATCTTGCATTTTCAGATTGGTTTCTTTCACTTAGTAAAATGCATTTAAGTTTCCTTTATGTCTTTTCATGGTTCCTTCCTTCCTCCTTTCCCTTTCCCTTTCCCCTTTCCTTTCCTTTTCCCTTCCCTTCCCTTTCCTTCCCTTCCCTTCCCTTCCCTTCCCTCCTCTCCCCTCCCCTCCTCTCCCTTCCACTGCCCCCCCTTCCACACCCTTCCACTCCCCTCCACTCCCCTTCCCTTCCCTTCTTTCCTTTTTTTTTTTCTTTTTTGACAGAGTCTTGCTCTGTTGCCCAGGCTGGAGTACAGTGCGATCTCGGCTCACTGCAACCTCTGCCTCCCAGGATCAAGTAATTCTTCTGCCTCAGGCTCCCAAGAAGCTGAGACTACAGGCTCGCACCATCATGCCCGACTAATTTTTTGTATTTTTAATAGAGATGGGATTTCACCATGTTGGCTGGACTGGTCTTGAACTCCTGGACTCAAGCAATTGCCCACCCTGGCCTCCTGAAGTGCTGGGATTACAGGCACGAGCTACCGCGCCTGGCCTATCAGATGTATCTTTTGAAAATATTTTCTCCCAGTTTGTGTCGTGTCTTCTCATTCTCTTGACATTAACTTTCTCAGAGCAGAAGTTTTAAAATTTTCATAAAGTCCAATTAATCAGTTTTTTCTTTCATGGATCATACCTTTGGTATCATATCTAAAAAGTCATCACCATACCCAAGATCATCTAGGTTTTCTCCTGTGTTATCTTCTAGGCATTTTATAGTTGTACAATTTACATTTAAGTCTATGATCCATTTGGAGTTAATTTTTATGAAGGGTGTAAGATCTCTTTCTAGATTCATTTTTTTACGTATGCATGTTCATCAGCACCATTTGTTGAAAACACTGTCTTTTCTCCATTGTCCTTACTTCTTTGTCAAAGATCAGCTGACTGTATTCATGTGGGTCTTTTTCTGGGCTCTTTACTCTGCTCCATTGGTGTGTCTATTTTTGCCCATAACACATTGTCTTGATTACTGTAGCTTTATGGTAAATCTTGAAGTTCTGTAGTGTCAGTCTTCTGACTTTGTTGTTTTCCTTCCATGTCGAGTTCACTTTTCTGGGTTTTTTGCCTCTCAGTATAAACTTTAGAATCAGTTTGTTGATGTCCAAAAAATAACTTGCTGAGAATTTGGTTGGGATTGCATTGAATCTATAGATCACATTGAGAAAAACTAACAGCTTGACAATATTGAGTCTTCCTGTCCACAAACATGGATTATCTCTTCATTTATTTAGCTCTTCTTTGATATCTTGCATTGGAGTTCTATACGTTCCTCATATAGATATTGTACCTATTTTGCTAAATTTATATTGAAGTATCCTACTTTTGTATGCTAATGTAAATGGTAATTTTTTTTTTTAAATTTCAAATTCCACTCGTTCATTGCTGGTATAGAGGAAAATGCTTGACTTTTGCACATTAACTTTGTGTCCTGCAAGCTTGCTATAATATAATCATGTATTAGTTGCTGGAGGATTTTGTTGTTGTTGTTAATTCTTTGAGACTTTCTATGCAGACAATCATGTCATCTGTGGACAAAGACAATTTTATTTCTTTCCAATCTGTATACTTTTTATTCCTTTTCTTGTCTTACTGCATTAGTTTGGACTTCCAGTATGATATTGAAAAGCAGTGATGAGAGAGGACATCCAGGACATCCTTGCCTTGTTTCTAATCTTAGTGGGAAAGTTTTGAGTTTCTCATAAATATGATGTTATCTGTATGCTTTTTTGTAGTGTTCTTTATAAAGTTGAGAAAGTTCCCCCTGTATTCCTAGTTTACTGAGAGTTTTCATCGTATGTGGATATTAGTTTTTGTCGAATGCTTTTTCTGCATCTATTGATATAATTATGTGATTTTTCTTAAACCTGATGATGTGATGGGTTATATTAATTGATTTTCAAATGTTGAGCCAGCCTTGCATACCTGGGATAAATCCCACTTGGTTGTGGTGTATTATTCATTTTGTATATTGTTGGATTCAATTTACTAATATTTTGTTGAGGATTTTCACATGTTTGTTCATGGATGATATTGGTCTGTGGGGATTTTGTTTTGTTTTTGTTTTTGTTTTTTTTCTTATAAGGTCTTTGCTGGTTTTTGTATTAGGGTAGTGCTGGCCTTGTAGAATGAGTCAGAAAGTATTCTCCCTGCTTCTATATTCTGAAATTAATTGTAGAGAATTGGTATAATTTTTTTTTTAAATGTTTAGTAGAATCCACTAGTAAACCCATCTGAATCTGGTGCTTTCTGTTTTGGAACATTTTTAATTACTCAATTTCTTTACAGATACAGACCTAGTCAAATTATCCTTATTTTCTTGTATGTGTTTTTGCACATTGTGTCTTTCAAGGAATTGATCCATTTCATCTGGGTTACCCAATTTATGAACATAGAGTTGTTAATAGTATTCCTTTATTATCCTTTTAATGTTTCTGTGATTTGTAGTAATAGTCTCTCTTTCATTTCTGATACTGGTAATTTGTTTCTCTGTTCTTCTTAGTTAGCCTGACCAGAGGCTTACCAATTTTATTGATCTTTTCCAAGAACCCACTTTTGTTTTTGTTGATTTTCTGTTGATTTCCTGTTTTCAGTTTCACTGATTTCTGTTAATTTTTTATTTTTTCTTTTTCTCCTGCTTACTTTGGATTTAATTTGCTCTTCCTTTGCTAGTTTCCTAAGATGTGCACTTAGATGATTGATTTTAGATCTTTCTTCTTTTCTGATATATGCATTCAATGCCATAAATTTCCTCTTTTAGGCACTGCTTTCACTGCATACCACAAATCTAGATACATTGTATTTTCATTTAATTCAAAATATTTTAAAATTTCACTTGAGATTTCTTTGACTTATATGTAACTTAGAAGTGTGTTTAATCTACAAATATTTTGGGGTCTTCCATCTGTATTCTGTTCTCACATTGCTATAAAGAACTACCTGAGACAAGGTAGTTTATAAAGAAAAGAGATTTAACTGACTCACAGTTCCTCATGGCTGGGGAGACCTCGGAAACTTAAAATTATGGCAGAAAGTGAAGACGAAGGAGTCACCTCTTACATGGCTGGAGAAGGAGGAAGAGAGGGCAAGGGGAGATGCCATACAGTTTTAAACAACCAGATCTCTTGAGAACTCACTATTATGAGAACAGCAAAGGGGATATCTAACCCCATGATCCAGTCATCCCCCAGTAGCCCCTCTTTCAACATTGAGGATTACAATTTGAAATGAGATTTGGGCCAGGACACAAACCCAAACCTTGAAATGAGATTTGGGCCAGGACACAAACCCAAACCACATCACCATTTTAATTTGGTCTGAGAGCAGATATTGTATGATTTCTATTCTTTTAAATTTGTTAAAATGTGTGTGTGTATGTGTGTGTGTGTGTGTTGCCATAGAACGTGGTGTTTCTTAGTGTTCCATGTGAATTTGAGAAGAATGTGCAATCTGTTGTTGGATAAAGTAATCTATAGATGTCGATTACATCTAGTTGATTGATGATGTTGTTGAGTTCAACTATGTCTTTATTGAATTTTCTGCCTGCTGGATCTGACCATTTCTGATTGAGGGGTAATTAAGTCTCCAACTATAATAGTGGGCTTGTCTATTTTTTCTTGTAATTCTATCAGTCTTTGCCTCATTTAATTCGACACTGTTGTTGGGCATACATTAAGAATTGTTTTGTTTTCTTGGAATATTAATCCTGTTACTATTATGTGATACCCTTCTTTATCCCTGATAACTTTTCTTGCTCTAAAGTCTGCTCTGTCTGAAATTAATATAGCGACTCTTGCTTTCTTTTGATTAATGTTAGCATGGTGTACCTTTCTCCATCTCTTTACTTTTAATTTGTATCTATCTTTATATTTAAAGTGGGTTTCTTGTAGACAGCATATATAGTAATTACTCATTTAAGTTCCTCGATAGGCTCTTGGAAACCATGACTTTCAGTGAAATGACATACAGTAAGTCCTCAAATAATGCTATTTTGTTCAACATTATTTTGCTATAATGTTGATGAGAAAAACAAATTGGTTTTGTTATACATTGTTGTGCTTAAAGTGGCAGTCTTGAATAACTTATCGGTGATGTTAAGTGAGAACTTACTGTACTTGGGTCTTGTTTTTTGATCACTCTGGCAATCTCCGTCTTTTAATTGTTAGACATTTAAAGCGTTTATTGATATAGTTGGATTAATATCTACCATAACTGTTGTTTTCTATTTGTTGCTCATGGTCTTTGTTCCTGTTTTTGTCTTCTGTTTTTTGGCTCCTTGTGGTTTTAATTGAGAGTTTAACATGATTCAGTTTTCTCTTCTTTCTTAGCATATCAATTATACTGCTGCTTTTTTTTTTTTCTTAGTAGTTTCCCTAGAGTGTGCAATACACATTTACAATTAACTAATCCATGTTCACTTTCAGGTAACAATATACTACTTCACAGGTAACCCAAGTACCTTATAATAACAGAATATTCCTAATTTCTTCCTCCTGTCATCTGTTTAATGCTGTCATTAATTTCATTTATACATAAATACACAGACACCCACAGAAGCATACATAATCAAATACATTGTTGCTATTATTTTGAATGGTTTTCTGTTAGATCTGTTAAAATATGAAAAATAGGTTGTTTTTTTTTTTTAACCTTTACTTATTCTCCTCCAGTGCACTTCCTTTATCCAGGTTTCTGACCTATATAATTTTCCTTTTCTCTGAAAAACTTCAATGTTTCTTACAAGGTAGATCGTACTAACAACAAATTCTCTCAATTTCTGCTTGTCTGAGAATGTCTTTATTTTTCTTGACTTGTGAAAGATTGTTTCCCAGGGTATAGAATTCTAAGTTGATTTTTTTTTTCTCTCAGTACTTTAAATATTTCACTCCACTTTCTTCTTGTTTGTATGGTTTCTGAGAAGTTAGATGTAATTCTTATCTTTGCTCCTTTATAGGTAATTTTTTGTCCTTTAGCTTCTTTCAGGATTTTTCTTTATTTTTGATTTTTTGTAGTTTGAAGATGATATGCCTAGGTGTAGTTTTTCTGGCACTTCTCCTGGTTTTTCTCTGAGTTTCCTAGATCTGTGGTTAGGTTTCTAACATTAATTGGGGGAAATTCTTAGTAATTATCGCCTCAAATATTTCTTCTGTTCTTTTCTATATTCTCTTCCTAGTAATCCAATTATACATATGTTACACCTATTGTAATTTTCCCATAGTTCTTGTATATTCTCTTCTCTTTTTTTCAGGCTTTTTTTTCTTTCAGTTTTGGAAGTTTTTATTGTCATATACTCAAGCTCAGTGATACTTTCCCCAGCTATGTCCAGTTTACTAATGAGCCCATTAAAGGCATTCTTTCTTTCTGTTACTATGTTTTTGATCTCTAGGTTTCTTTTTTGTACTTTCTTAGAAGCAATGCTTCATGGCTTACATTATCCTTTTGTCGTTGCATGTTGTCTACTTTTTTCACTATAGCCCTTAGCATATTAATTATAGTCTTAGAAAATTCCTGGTATGTTAACTCCAAAATTCCTGCCATATCCAATGCTAGTTATGATGCTTGTTCTGTCTTTTCAGACTTCATTTTTCCCTTTACTGTGCCTTATTATTTTTTGTTGATAGGTAGACATAATATACTAAGTAAAAGGAACTGTGGTAAATAGTTCTTTAGTAATGTACTATCAAGGTGTGAGAGGTGGGGAAGTGATCTATAGTGCTTTAATTACACTTTTGATGAATATAATTTTATGGTTGGCATAAAATATCTTAGCATTTTAAAAAAGAGAATTCCTGATACCTTTACCCCTTTCGGTGTGTGTGTCTGGAAAAAAAGTTAATACAACATTTCTGCCATATCCGATGCTGGTTCTGATGCTTGTTCTGTCTCTTCAGACTTTGTTTTTACCTTTTACCGTGCCTTTTAAGTTTTTGTTGACAGGTAGACGTGATATACTAAATAAAAGAACTGTGGTAAATAGGTCTTTAGTAATGTACTATTAAGGTGGGGAGGGGCGGGGAGTGTTCTTTAGTGCTTTAATTACACTTTTGATAGTGTAATTTTATGGTTGGCTCTCCCAATTTCTTCAGCATTTTAACAAAGAGAAATCTTGTTTCCTTTACCCCTTTCTGTGTATATTTTTTAAATACCAGAAAGCAATAATTTTGCTTAAAATTGCTAAATGATTTAAAACAGAATTTTTGCCCCTTTCTGTGTATGTTTTTATTAGCCACTCTCACATAGATCAACTGAAAACATCCAATAACTGCATTATACTGGAATTAATGAACTCAATGGATGCCCTACCAGGTGAAAGCCTAAACATAATGTAAAAGTAAATACTAAGTTGAAGCAAGTTTTATTTTCTGTTAGAGGGAATAGCTATGTCTAATGTAAGTTAATAGATTGTATTAGTTTTAGTGTCTTTGAAGGTCAGTGTACATCTTGTTAAAGGACTTAGGTTCCACATTTTCTCCATATTCCATATTCTTTATTTCCTAAACCGCCTTTTCCTTTTTTTGGGGGGGGTGGTGGTGGGTGGGATGGAGTTTCACTCTGTCACCCAGGCTGGAGTACAGTGGTGAGATCTTGGCTCACTGCAACCTCCGCCTCCCAGGTTCAAGCCATACTCCCACCTCCCAGGTAACTGGGATTACAGGTGCGTGCCACCACTTCTGGCTAATTTTTGTACTTTTAGTGGAGACAGGATTTCACCATGTTGGCCAGTCTGGTCTTGAACTCCTGACCTCAGGTGATCCACCTGCCTCAGCCTCCCAAAGTGCTAGGATTACAGGTGTGAGCCACCACTCCTGGCTTCCCCTGCCTTTTTTTTTTAATGAAGTGAGTTTGAACCTTTTTTTTTTTTTTCTAGTGACTCAGAACAACACAGCTTTGGTATTAGGATAACTCCCTTTTTAACAATATAAGAACATTGGATATAATATTTTGGTAGTACTGAGAGTGTCATGATTTATAAAATCTTAGTGAAGTCAACTGGTGACTATATTTAGTTTTCTAGCCCTGTTTATAGATTTTTTCAAAATTATGAGATATGATAAAGATAAAATGATTCCTGGATCGACTATACTAACTTCAGAATTGGTCTTTCTAAGAACGAATCTGATCTTGTAACCCACTTTTCAGAGTTCTCAAATCTCACCCTGATTACACTCACTTTGGTTAAAATCCTTCATTGGCTCCAACAATCTTCAAGATAAAATACAGAATTCAGTAATAACCCCCTTTCCTCTTACTGCTTCCACAAAAATTGCCCTATCCTTATTCCTCGCCTGTGTACATTTAACCTATTGAGTTTTCTGGCCTTACATATACTGATCATTGCCTAGATTGCCCTTCCATATCCATCCTCTGACCCCCTCTTCCGGATAACATCTAATCCTTTGTTGCCTTATCTGAGGTCTTCTTTCATCACATGCTCCATTTCATCCTAAGCTTTCCCTATCACAGTGCTTCTTATTACAGTGAATTGAAATTTATTCTTCACAAGTCTTCTTTCCCACTATACTCTGAGCACATTGAAAACAGAGATTATTTTAATCTTAGTATCCAGTATCTTTAGCACAGTGCTTGGCACACAGGAGGCACTTAAAGATGTTTGTTGAGTGAATTAAAGTTATTTCAAGTGTAGATCATTTGTTTAATCAAGCTTTACGTTAAAAAAAAAAGCAAAAAGCTCTGAAAATAATACCTGAAATGTAATGTTATTACGTATTTTAAACTTTTTAGCTACCGGTCATCATGTGTATAGTCAATAAGACCAGCACATGATACTGGGGTTCTTATGCCTTATGTGAAAATCAGTAGTGAACATTTTGTTTTTAATAGTAAATTTAAGAATATGAAAGTGCTTCTTTGGTCCTGTATTCTTAACAGTTTCCTTCAGAAATAGTTTCGATATCAGTTTCTCCCGGAAGTATCTCTCCTTGCTAACTAGATTTGTATACTAGCCCTCTACTTTTAAACCTAAAAATTAGTATTTTAAAAATACTGGAAAGCAATAATTTTACTCAAAATTGCTAACGACTAAAACCAGAACATTAAGCATACAATTATGTTAAATTGTTTTATTTCTAGTAATTGAGTTAAATTATGTGACTTCATTTCTAAACGTTTTTCTAAAACAATGTAGCCATCAAATGCATCTAACTCTTCATATTCTGCTTTATATATATGATTGATTGACTAGAAATAAAATAATAATTTGGGCCTTCTGAAGCCTTAGCATAAATTGAAGAAAATTAGACTGCCTTTTTAAATAGAAAAATTTGTAGTTCTTCCTATGAGACCCCACACAGAGAAATTTTAAATATGTTGGCCTTCTTAAAGGTGTTAAATGTGTGACATGCTTTAGCCTTCTTTTTTTGAAACAGGGTCTCACTCTGTCACCCAGGCTGGAGTGCAGTGGCAGGATCTCAGCTCACTGCAACCTCCACCTCCTGGGCTCAAGCTATTCTCCTGCCTCAGCCTCCCAAGTAGGTGGAACTACAGGCATGCACCATCAAGCCTGGCTAATTTTTTTTTTGTATTTTTTGGTAGAGACAGGGTTTCACCATGTTGACCAGGCTGGTCTCAAACTTCTGAGCTCAAGCAGTCCTCCCGCCACTGCCTCTGAAAGTGCTGGGATTACAGGCGTGAGCCACCGTGCCTGGCCTAGCCTTCTTTTTGAAAAGAACTGGGCAGTACCATCTGAGCTGATTTAAGGGAAATATAAATGATTTCCATTTTTATAAATACTAACATGAAAATTTGAGAATAGTTTGTGATTTGTGTGCTTTAAAACTGTAATGGCGACATTCACAAAATCATTATAAGTTTTTAAAGATGTGTGCATGGGTATGTGCTTTCTGGAAAAGGGCACTGATTGAGAATCATGAAGAATTAAGTTACCTTATTGGAGCAAAATATGAGGTAAAGTTAGTTTTCTCCTCTCCTCCCAAATTCCACTGTGCCCTCCAAAAAGGGTGGAGCAGATTACAAAGGACAATTGGCTGTTCGGGAAAAGAAAAAAAAATGTTTAGCTGATATTATAATTGAGCCTTCCTCAGTGAATACTAACCATACATGTATGACATAGATATAAAAATGAGATTTTTGTGCCTAAATGTTTCTAATTTACTTAGACAAAAATGTGAAGATTAAAAGGTAATATAGCAAATTGAAGAGTTAAACATCAAATTATTGATAGAAGCAGTAGTTACTAAAAGAAGATCAAAGCCAGGAGCAGTGGCTCATGCCTGTAATCCCAGCACTTTGGGAGGCCAAGGCAGAAGGATTGCTTGTGCCCAGGAGTTTGAGAGCAGCCTGGACATATAGTAAGACTCTAAAAAAATACAAAAATTAGCCAGGCACGGTGGCACGTCTGTAGTCCCAGCTACTTGGGAGACTCAGGTGGAGGATCACTTGAGCCTGGGAGGTCGAGGCTGTAGTGAGCTGAGATCATAGTGTCACTGCACATTGGCCTGGGGGACAAAGTGAGACCTTGTCTCAAAAATTACAAAAAAAAAGAAAAAAGATGATCAAGAGCCAGGCATTGGTTAGTGACATTAAATACGAAATTTCCAGAAAAAAAATCATATATATTTCAATTACATATTCCTGTAGCCCATTTTGGAGATATATAGACCAGTTTGTTTGGAAGGATGATTTTTTAAATGTAGTGGTGGCAGGACGGGCGGGTGGCTTACGCTTGTAATCGCAGCACTTTGAGAGGTCAGTGGGGGGGGGCGGAGCAGATCACTTGAGATCAGGAGTCTGAGACGAGCCTGGCCAACATGGTGAAACCTCATCTCTAGTAAAAATACAAAAATTAGCTGGGCATGGTGGCACGCACCCATAATCCCAGCTACCCAGGAGGCTGAGGCAGGAGAATCACTTGAACCCAGGAGGTAGAGGTTGTAGTGAGCTAAGATGGCACCACTGCACTCCAGCCTTGGCAATAGAGCGAGACTCCGTTCCCACCTGCCAAAAGTAGTGGTGGGAAATATGATTACAAGAGAGAGGGAGGAGCTAGATTGGAGGCTCTTGCATACCATACTAAGGAATTTAACCTGTTATTTTGACAGCAATTTGAGACTACTGGATGGTTTTTGTTTGTTTCTGTTTTGGGGGAGGGGGTCTTTTCTTTTTAAAACACTGTTTAGAAAAATTAATCACAAAAGCAGCAATGTGTAGTTTTTTTTTTTTTTTTTTTTTTTAAGAAAAGCTAGAGATTGGAGACTGGAAAACCAATTACCTGCTTATTAGACTGATTTAGATGTAAGTTGTTCATTTTTATGAGGATTAGCAGGGTATCAGGATTAGGAAGAAAGGGATGGATGCAAGAGATATTTCAAAGGATTTAGTGACTAAGTGTTGGAGGAGGGGGAGAGAAAGAGGAATAACTAAAATTTGAACAAAGTAACTAAATGCATCATAGATCCATGAAGAGATAAGAAAGCCTAGAAAGAGGAAGTTAATTTGGGGGGAAATATGAATTTTTGGTGAAGGAAGATAGAATATTCTACTTGAATTGGAAGACTGTTATTTAAGAGATATGAATATAACTGGAGATGTAGATTCTGGAAGTCATGTGCTGAAGTAATTGCTGAAACTGTGAGAATGGATGGTCTCTCCAGTGAATGACTTACAGAGCAAGAGAGAGAGGGTAGGATCAAATCTTGTTATACAGCCCCATTTAGCGAATAGCAGTAGGAGATATAACCAAATAAAGCAAAGCGAAGTGTGCCCACAAGTTGGAAGAGAGCCAAGAAAAATAGGTTTTAGAATCAAAATGATGAGGGAGTTTCAAGGAGTCATCAGTGTTAAACGCAGCACAGAGCTTGGGGAAAATGAAAATTGGAAGGCACCATTTGTTCTTATATATTACAGCCTACTACTTGTAAAGTGGTTTTTGAAGGTACTTTTCTCTTAATTTTAATCTTTCTTAATGTCCTCTTAAGTTTTCTGATTGTAAAAAAGTTATACATGCTCATTATAGAAAATTTGAAAAATATGGAAAAGCACAGAGGAAAAGTTTGTGCTTTTTTGTATTTCAGAAAATTAATCTCACTCCTAGAGGTCTACAATTAATAATTTGTTGCTTATACTTTCAGTATCATTTCAGTTTATGAATACAGGTGTAGGTTCTTCTATCCATCAATGAAAGTTTCCCCTTTACACTTACATTTTTTTTTTTTTTTTTTTGAGAGGGAGTCTCCCTCTGTCGCCCAGGCTGGAGAGCAGTGGCACCATCTCGGCTCACTGCAAGCTCCGCCTCTCGGGTTCAAGTGATTCTTCTACCTCAGCTTCCCAAATAGCTGGGATTACAGGCTCACGGCCACTATGCCTAGTTAATTTTTGTATTTTCAGTAGAGGTGGGGTTTCGCCATGTTGGCCAGGCTGGTCTTGAACTCCTGGCCTCAGTGTGATCCTCCCTTCTCTGCCTCTCCAAGTGCTGGGATTACAGGCCTGAGCCACTGCACCTAGCCTGAACATTTTTTTCTTTAACATAAAATAATCTGTAGTGGGATTTTTGATAGCTACTTAATATTATATCAGATAATATCATGGTGTGTTTAACTGATCTCTTACTTTGGAATATTTAGACTTTTAATTATGTTTTTGTTTCTGCTATTTAGTGGATTCTTTTTGTGCTCTGACATATTACAGATTGATAACCAGATTACTGTGATATTTCAAGTTTGCATTTCTGTGTATTTAGGAGTGTTTTAATGGATTAGTGGAGTCAAGTAATCGGACATCATTAGCTGGCTACTATTTAGCTTTATTTTTCCTAACAGATTTCACTACAAGGTGGTAGGAATCATAGTAGTCAGTAATCTAGACTAAAAAGTAAGGAGTATACTTGCTTCATGTGTATGTGGGTACTAGATCTGTAGTTTTTTCAAGGTAGAGGAATTGATTATTGGAAGGTCACTGGGGCATATAAAGGGGCAGTTTTAGTAGACTGTTACAGGCGGAAACCAGATTTGAAAGTTTATGAGGTTATTCAGCATCTGTCTTTTTAATCATCTAATCTGTCCAAAACTGAGTGAGAGTTTATAAACTACTCTTTATTGCACTGCCCTAGGATTTTTGCCTCATTTAGTATTTAGCACATGTAAGTGATTTATTCCTTCTCCTCAGTGATGGTAAACAGTATGATGGTAGGGACTGTCTTCTTTTTTGTTTAATTAGTTTTTGTTTTTGTAACAGTACTAACTACAGTGCTCTTCCCACAAGTATCAACAAATATCTGTTAAATGAGAAAACATTTAAGGGTTTGACAGTGAAAGAAAAGACCAAGCAAGATAACAGCACAAGGATATAACAGGATAAGTTAGTACTGTGCTTTATTTTTAAGTAAGGAACACCTGATTTGGAAGAGTCAGAGAAAGGAGCCATCTGTGAATTACACATGCCTGCTCTGTGTCTTTATTGTGGTAGGTGTTAGACATGCAAAATGCAGTGATTCAGTCCCTGCAGTCATACTGGAGAGGGAAAGGAAAGGAGATAAGTTCCTAAGTAAAGATTAAATGGGTCAAGAACACAAGCATAGAGAGAGGTTAGCTTTGGGATAGAGAAGGAAGTCTTTTTCTCTGAAGCTAAAGGAAAAACAAAGAGAAGATGACTTAAAATATTAAAAATTTTTGCTGGGTGTGGTGGCTCACGCCTGTAATCCCAGCACTTTGGGAGGCCAAGGCGGGCAGATCACGAGGTCAGGAGATTGAGACCATCCTGGCTAACATGGTGAAACCTGGTCTCTACTAAAAATACAAAAAATTAACTGGGCGTGGTGGCAGGCGCCTATAGTCCCAGCTACTGGGGAAACTGAGGCATGAGAATGGTGTGAACCCTGGAAGCGGAGCTTGCAGTAAGCCAAGATCACGCCACTGCCCTCCAGCCTGGGCGACAGAGCAAGACTCCATCTCAAAAAAAAAAAAAAAAAAAAAAAAAATTGAGGTAGCAGGAAACAGTGTGTGTTTTAAGTCAAAAGAAAGGAAGATATGAGTTAAGTGCAGTGTTTATCAAATTTTAATATGCAAATGAATTACCTCAGGATCTTGTTAAAGTACAGATTCTGATTTAGTTTGTCTAGACTGGGGCCTGAGCCTACATGTTGAGTAAGCTCCTAGATGTTGCTGATGCTGGTGGTCTGTGAACCACTTTGTGAGAAACAGGCTTCCAGATTCTGTTAAACTAAGGGGCAATTAAAAATGAAAAATAGAACATCAGAGATTTTAAGAATGTGGGATTTAGAATAGTTAATATAACAAATTTGATAAGAAATTAGAAAAACTAGAATTATTAAATTGTACTAATGTGTTCAGTATGGGTTAATCCTAAAACTTGAGATTTTCCTTGGATGTTGGATTGTTTCCGTTAAGATTTAATTTTCTTTTTAAAATTGTGTTGTGATGCATGAAGAATTTTAAAAACTTTTATTTTTTATGCTTGTGAAAATTGCAAACAACACAAAAGCATATCTACTCTTAGGGTAGATGTTGCTTATGTCAGCTATATAGAACGAACTATTGGTAACAGGATATTTTACAGCGGAAAATGTAGAAGCTACTACCAGTATGTATGTCTTTTGAGGCATTTGTTTTAGTCACCTTGCATGAATAATGGGTAAACTAATTAAAATTTGGGGAGCAATAAGAATATTAATTGGTATTTTATTTTTCATGTGGAAATTGAATTTAAGAGAGTTTATAGTACAAAACTTGTTATTACCTTAACATATGATTATGAGATATGTGTACAGATAAATGTTAGTGTTTATTAAGAGTAACAATATTTAAAGCAAAGTAAGAACGTGAGAATATCCATATCTTTTAGAAGAAATAAAGCAGTTAAAATGATTTAAAACAGGCTAAAGACGTGGAAAATATTTTAATGGTATATAATAATATTAAAAATACATCCATTTTTGTGAACTCTTATCATTTCTGTGGTAATATACCTTTAGACACATACAAACATGGAATTAGATGATAACATTTAAAATTTCAAAAATTTTAAATAAATTTAAACATAATTAACCTTAAAGTATGTTAAATAAGACAATGTATATATTATAATTATTGTTATCATCTTAAAAAAACTAACAGCTGAATTCAGTGGCTTGTGCCTGGAATCCCAGAAATTTGTGAGGCTGAGGCTGGAGGATCACTTGAGGCCTGGGCAATATGTGACCCTGTCTCTAAAAAAAATAAATACAAATAAATTAGCTGGGTGTGGTAGTGAGTGCTTGTAGTCCCAGCTACTTGGGAGGCTGAGGTAGAAGGATCGATTGAGCCCAGGAGTTCAGGTGTGTGGTGAGTTATGATCGTGCCACTGCACTCCAGCCTGGGCAACAAAGTGAGACCTCATCTCTACAAAATATAAAAATAATAAAAAATAAGAAGAAATAAATTGAAAAAAAAAAAAGCGATACCAGTTCCCTTAATAATGGACAAAGCATATCGATTACCTTGTATATATATTTCTATTTCCCTGTAACTTGTACCTAGGACGATGTCAGCTTTATATATTAAATACAGCCTTACCCAAATAAACCAACTTTTGTTTCCTCAGACACAGAGAAAACCAAAAATCATGTAACCCAAAACTATCTTTTTTTTTTTTTTTTTGAGATGGAGGTCTTGCTCTGTCACCCAGGCTGCAGTGCATTGTCACAATCTTGGCTCACTGCAACCTCTGCCTCCCAAGTTCAAGTGATTCTCCTACCTCAGCCTCCTGAGTAGCTGGGACTACAGGGACGCACCACCACACCTGGCTAATTTTTGTATTTTTAGTAGAGATGGGGTTTCACCATGTGAGTCAGACTGGTCTCGAACTCCTGACTTTGTGATCAGCCCGTCTCAGCCTCCCGAAGTGCTGGGATTACAGGTGTGAGCCACTGCGCCTGGCTTTCAGATCCTTTATAAGTGGCAAAAATAAGCATGTGTGTTAACATCATCCCAAAGCATATATATATATCCTTTAACCCAGCAGTCCCCAATCCTTTTGGAACCAGGGACCAGTTTCATGGAAGATAATTTTTCCATAGACTTTGGTGGAAGGGGAATGGTTTCAGGATGAACCTGTTCCACCTCAAATCATCAGACATTAGATTCTTAGAAGGAGTGTGCAACCTAGATTCTTTGCATATGCAGTTCACACTAGGGTTTGTGCTCCTATGACAATCTAATACCACCGCTGATCTGACAGGCGGCAGAGCTCAGGCAGTAATCCCAGTGATGGGGAGCTGCTGTAAATACATTTGAAGCTTTGCTCCTTTGCCCGCCGCTCACCTCCTGCTGTGTGGCTGGGTTCCTCACAGGCCAGGACCAGTACCAGTCCATGGCCCAGGAGTTTGGAAACCCTGCTTTAACCTATTCATTGGTTATTCTATGATGTATAAATATAAGACACAAGGGTAAATTATAAAAACAAGTTTGATGATCAGTGATTTGCATTTTTATCTTAATTAGAAATTGTTCGGCATCTAAAGTTTTCATTAATTCAATTTTAGTCTAAAATCTTAAAGTTAGCTAAGGGTCTGATAATTACAATAGAAGTTGATATATTAAGCATTATTAGATTTACATCATTATAAGAATTGACCTATTTTTATAAAGGTATTGTCTTATTAAACTTAGTTGAGAACATGATTTTACAATTTTGTATTTTGAAAGTAATGATGTTAATGTATACAACCTGTGAAACCATTAGAGGAAATTTAAGAAATTTAAGTTAGTTAGGTTTTTCTGACAAAAACCTATGGTATAGTTTGCACAGCTATATCATACTAATGTTATTCTTATGTGGTAGTAAAATCTAGACAAATAACTGTTTTTAAGCAAGTATAATTTGTCCAAAGAACTATCTTAATTAGACTTATTATGTGAACTTTTTTGTTGTTGTTAGAGACACAGCTTTGCTCTGTTGCCCAGGCTGGAGTGTAGTGGCATAATCATAGCTCACTACAACCTCAAACTCCTGGGTTTAAGCGATCCTCCTACCTCAGCCTCCTGAGTAGCTAGGACTATAGGCTGGAGCCAACACACCCAGCTAATTTTTAAATTTTTTATAGAGACAGGATCTTGCTCTGTTGCCTGTTGCCTAGGTTGGCGATCCTTCTTCCTTGGCCTTCCAAAGTGCTGGGATTACAGGCATAAGCCACCACTCCTGGCCCAACTTTTTCTAAACAATTATATACCAGTTACTACAGATACTAAAACTTTCAAGTTTGTTAAGAATTGTTTTTTTCTTCTTGTTTAACCAAGTGACTGAGGTATTTAAACTCAAAACTAAGCTGTGTTGGCTGGGCACAGTGGCTCACGCCTGTAATCCCAGCACTTTGGGAGGCCAAGGTGGGCAGATCACGAGATCAGGAGATCGAGACCATCTTGGCTAACACAGTGAAACCCCGTCTCTACTAAAAATACAAAAAATTAGCCGGGCGTGGTGGTGGGCGCCTGTAGTCCCAGCCTCTCATGAGGCTGAGGCAGGAGAATGGCATGAACGCGGGAGGCAGAGCTTTCAGTGAGCCGAGATCGCGCCACTGCACTCCAGCCTGAGCAACAGAGCAAGACTCCGTCTAAAAAAAAATATATATATATATATATATATATATATATATATATTCCATACTGTAGAATTATTTCTGGATTACTCACTATTTTAGCTGTGTTAATACGTCATCTTTTAATAAATCAGAAGTTGACTATAATTGGTTTTGTTTTTTATTCCATTATATCCTTTTAATGCTGACTGCTGTGTAATCAATCATGGATGTTAACTGGGTTTTGAGAAAGTAAAGTCAATCCTTTTTTATTCGGGCGTTCTTTTTTTTTTTTTTTTTTTTGAGACAGAGTCTCACTCTGTTGCCTAGCCTAGAGTGCAGTGGCATAATCTTGGCTTACTGCAACCTCCATGGTCTGTCAGGTTCAAGCAGTTCTCCTGCCTCAGCCTCTGACTCAGCCTCCCGAGTAGCTAGGACTACAGGTGTGTGCTACCATGCCTGTCTAATTTTTTATTTTTACTAGGGATGGGGTTTCACCATGTTAGCCAGGAAGGTCTTGAACTCTTGACCTCAAGTGACCCACCCACCTTGGCCACCCAAAGTGCTAGGATTACAGGCATGAGCCATCATGCCCAGCTGAGGGCATTCTTTTTTTTTTTTAATGTAGGGTCTCAGTCAGTCGCTCAGGCTGGAGTGTAGTGGTGCAATATCAGCTCACTGCAGCCTCTACCTTTCAGGCTCAAGTAATACTTCTACCTCGGCCTCCCAATTAGTTGGGACCATAGGCACATTCCACCATGCCTGGCTAATTTTTGTATTTTTTGTAGAGACGGGATTTCACTATGTTGCCAAGGCTGATCTCAAATTCCTGGGCCCAAGTGATTCACCTGCCTCCACCTTCCAAAATGCTGGGATTACAGGTGTGAGCTACTGCATGTGGCCTCATCTGGCCATTCTTAATTTTGTTTCTTATCATTTCTGGGTTAATTTTTGAAGGAAGTAATAGGTTTTTCACAAAATTTGATAATAAATAACGTGTGTACCTGAGGCATAATAGACATATCTTTAATTTTATTTTTTTATTTGATACTTGGCAAAGTTTACAAAGAAACATACTGACAAGGTTTATCACCACATCTATATTTGATTGTTTCTATCAGCTCCAAATAAATATATAGGAAGTATAGTTTCCTGTCAATTCATTTAGTTTTTTTTAATGTTTTATAGTCATGTTGAGTGTAAAATGATCTGGGACAACTGAGGTTATCATTGGTGAAGAATTTTGAACACTTGAATCATGCTCTTAATTAGTTCTTTAACTGATTATGTGTAACTTCAAAATTGTATCCTGGCACCTTGTTCCTTAACGATCATATGGGGTTTATGAGAAAGGACTTGAAAACCATGAAGTACTAGACATATATAAAGTATTATTTACTGGTTTTAACTAAGAGACCTAGTGTAAGAAAATCTCCTAAGGGAACTGTGACATAGGTTGCCATATCATTTACATTGACATTTGGGCTGCAGAATATGGATAATAGATTTGCCTCAGTAAGAACAGTATAGTAGAATGCTTGCTTGTTCAGTGACCTTCAATTGGTACTTATTGTCTAGTGCTCAAACAAAGATAGCATAGTTTGAGGGGTTATGGTGCTCAGTCAGATCATCCTTTTTGTCATTTGTATTCTCTCCTTCCTTGTCGCCAGAGTATACTGTAGGATGGTAAGGAACAGTAAAGGGTTGGGGTGAAGTAGTAAGAAAAAAAAATTAGCATTTCTGTTCTGGAATGAAATGTACTGTTGGTGTACCGTACTAAATATGGATGTTTATCTGTATCATTATATATTTGATAAATTAAAATGTATTCTAACCTGAATTTCATAATTGGATCTAAGTTATTTTGTCATATTTATTACCAGGAAGAATTAACACAAATTTGCTAATTTATGATTCTGTTCTTCTAGTTTTCAACATATGATTTCATCCCATCTCCAAAATTAAAGCCCTCTCAAGGAATGCCAGTCAATGATGATTTATGTTTTAGCAGAAAAAGAGTATCAAGAAACTTATTTCAGAATAGTCGGGATTTTAACCCAGATTATCTTCCTTTACGTGCTGCTGGTAAGTACAAGTTGCTGATGATGGTCATGTTGAACTAAGTTAAAGACTTCTCTTAACTTCATAGTGCATTCAAAGACTCATAGAACTTTTAATCTAGTAGGCAGTTCAGATTCAATAAGTTATTTATTGAAGATCTGATAAGAATGGACACTTAGACATTATTATCTTATAAAACCCTGGAGGGTTTCTCATTGAAATTGTTTAAATATTAATATAGGGCAATATTTGCTTAATACATCACCCATATTTATTAAGTATCTTCTATGTGTCAGGTGCTTTTTTAAGTCCTGGGGTTCTGCCTAGTAGAGCTTGCATTTTACTTAGGAACGAGAACAGACATTAAATAAATAGAAGACATAGTAAGTTAGCTGGTAGTAAATGCTATTAAGGAAAACAGAGCAGAAAGAAGGCCATATTCAGGAAAGAATATTTGAAACAAACCACAATATATCAGGAGAAGAGAATAAATAATTTCAGGAAGAGGGAACAGTCAGCACAGAGTAACTAGGAGAGAAGTGTGTGGGGAACATGTTTGAGAAATTATCAAAAAGACTAGTATGTCTGGAATGAAATGAGAAATGGGAAAATAAATAGAAAATTAAAGATATAATAGGGGTCCTTATTTAAGGCCTAGTGGACTTATAAGTGAACTTTACTTTTTACTCTGAATGAGGAGCATTTTGAAGAAAGAACTGACATCATTTACTGTGTTTCCAGGCTCATTTTGGATTTTACTGTTAAAATAGATGAAAGGAGAGTGTATTAGTTTGTTTTCACACTGCCATAAAGACATACCTGAGACTGGGTAATT
The DNA here is from genome assembly GCF_002776525.5 of Piliocolobus tephrosceles. Taxonomy (NCBI): domain Eukaryota; kingdom Metazoa; phylum Chordata; class Mammalia; order Primates; family Cercopithecidae; genus Piliocolobus; species Piliocolobus tephrosceles. The sequence continues at coordinate 62,246,917 of NC_045439.1, read as the reverse complement.
TATGAAGAAAAGAGGTTTAACTGGCTCATGGTTCTACAGGCTGTACAAGCTTCTACTTCTGGGGAAACCTCCAGAAATTTACAATCATGGTGTAAGGCGAAGGGGAGACGAGCATGCCTTACATGGTGGGAGCAAGAGGAAGAGAGTGAAGAGGGAAGTGCTACACACTTTTAACAACCAGATCTTGTGAGAACTCTTATCATGAGAACAGCTCCAAAAGGAGAAACCTGCCACATGATCCATTCACCTCCCACCAGGCCCCACTTACCTCCAACATTGGGGATTACGAATTCAACATGAGATTTGGGTGGGGGCACAAAGCCAAACTTTGTGTATTGGAGAGCAAAGTCAAAAACAGGAAGACTGATTAAGAATCTGTTGTAGTAATCGTGACTGGAGTTGATGGAGGCTTTAACCAGGATAGCAAGAATGTGGTAAGAAGTGATTGGATTCTGGCTGGGCGCAGTGGCTCACATCTGTAATCCCAGCACTTTAGGAGGCCAACACAGGTAGATCACGAGGTCAAGAGATCGAGACCATCCTGGCCAACATGGTGAAACCCCATCTCTACTAAAAATACAAAAATTAGCTGGGCATGGTGGCACATGCTTGTAATCCCAGCTGCTCAGGAGGCTGAGGCAGGAGAATCTCTTGAACCCAGGAGGTGGAGGTTGCAGTAAGTCGAGATCGCACCACTGCACTCCAGCCTGGTGACAGAGCGAGACTCCATCTCAAAAAAAAAAAAGAGGTGATTGGATTCTGATTTTATGTCAGAGGTAAAGTTGATATAGTTTGCTGGTAGATTGGGCATAGAATGTGAGAAAGAAGTGTCAATAATGCTGTAAAGATTTTTGGCCAGAGCAACTGAGAACATGGACTAAGTGTTACAGAAAGTAAATATGATGGTACTTCAGAGGAAATGCTCATTGTCATTGACCATAAAATTTAGAAGAAAAAGGAGAGCATAGGAAGAAACTGCTTTTGTGGATATTCTTCAACATACCTGTCTTTATAAATGACCATATCATTTAGAAAGAGGTTGAGGCCAGGCCCGTGCCTCATGCCGAGATCACACCACTACACTCCAGGCTGGGCTACAAGAGTGAGACTCCGTCTCAAAAAAAAAAAAAAAAAAAGGTTGAGCTTGAGTTCTAAGTGATTGTTTAGGATTTCAAGATATAGCACCCAGGTAATTTGAAAAATTGTAGTGTGTTGGCAAAGAGATACTGTTAGAAGGGAATATGGTTTAGAAGGCAAAGATTTGACAATGTTTTAGATTTAAAAATGTATTTAACATCTAAATAACAGTTTTTAAAATTTGTTGGGTTTGAGTTCAGATATATTATTCAGTAAACATTGTTCCCTAGGAGAATTTATAGACCTTTATGCAGTGAAATTCTATAGTATTTTCATACAAAAATGAAGTGACATAATGACTGCATAGTTTATTTTGGTGTTTAACAGAGAAGGAGAAATGCAAGAATATGTCCAGTTATGTTTGTAGCAGTTTTGATTTTGATTTTGATTTCTCTGTACCATTGAGAAGCTCACTTCCTAGTTGTACAGATTTTAAACAACTGGAGAATAAGGCAATATATAACCTAATGCTTGATTGGATGATATAAATTACAAATACTGTAAGGATTCAAGAAAGGAAAACATAGGTGTTGAAGTGGTTTCAGAAAACTGCGGGAAAGAGGTTGAGCTTGACTTTAAATGAGTAAGAGGCTGGGCACTGTAACTCACGCCTGTAAGCCCATCACTTTGGGAGGCTGAGGCAGGTGGATCACCAGAGATCAGGAGTTCGAGACCAGCCTTGAATAGCTGAGGCAGGAAGATCACCTGAGCTCAGGGAGGTCGAGGCTGCAGTGAGCCAAGATTGCACCACTGCATTCCAGTCTGGTCAATAAGAGAGAGGCCCGGTCTTAAAAAAAAAGAAAAGAAAAGAAAAGAAAAAGACATCCAGGACGTGAAAGATAAATAGACTTGATATGATAGGGAGAGAATTTTTTTTTAAATCATACAGTTTCAGAACTACAAAGGATGGGCTCATTTAATAGATGAATACACTAAACGCCAGAGGAGTCATTACCACCTTTTTTTTTTAGACTTATTCACCTTCCCAGGAATAACCTTAACCAGACACAGGAAGGGAAATGGGAAACATGTCTGGATAAGCTTAGAATCTACGTGAATACTGTGTGGTATATTAGAAAAGAAAAGAGGTTGCGGTGAGCCAAGATCACACCACTGCACAAAAAAAGTAAAATGGAAAAGAAAAGAGTTTGGCCATAGAGATTTTTGAATAGTGCATATACTACAAATACTGGGAAGAAGGAAAGCCAGGTCTGGAGAAACATTCCATGCTGAGAGAAAGAGTTTAGGAAGAAGCTGCTTTTGCGGGTATTTTTCAACATACCTATCTTTTCCCTGTTATTTGCTAGTCTGTCTTCTGTCCTTTAACTCCTGCCACTAATCAGATTTTCTAATATCAAAAGCTTTATCCCTTTCTTGCCTGCCTACCTCAGTGCACTTATACACTTATATTTATTTCCACCTAAATTGCACCAATATTTATGAAATAAGATGTATTTATGAAATAAGGTTAACTTTTGCTTTTATGTTTTCTCCCCTCCTTTCTTCAAAAGGTACTACTGGTACTCATCAAACAAATTTTTCTGGGAAATGTGCACAACTTGGATTTTCACAATTATGTGGTAAAACTGGCAGTGTGGGTTCTGACTTACAATTCCTAGGGACAACTAATAGTCATCAAGATAAAGGTATAAGTTCCAAATTTGGAAACAAATGATTTGTAAATATTATATGGGGATTCTGACACTAACTTATATGATATTTTGTGTAATCAGACTCATCACAAAAAAAAGGATTTTGTTATATTTTTAATAACTTTTTTCATAATTGTTACCTTAAAGTATTAGGTTTTATAATCTTTATGTAAATACAATTGATTAAAATTAGAGTTTAGATACTCATGGTGGAGATGAGTGTTGCATTTGCTTTAATATATGCATAATAGTGGTACATATTTGTGGGTTACATGTGACATTTTGATGTACAATGTGTAATGATCAAATCAGGGTATTTAGGATATGCGTCACCTGAAACATTTGTCGTTTCTTTGTGTTGGGAACATTACAAACCTACTCCTGTAGTTATTTTGAAATATAAATTATTGTTAACTCTAGTCACCTTATTATGCTATATTGAGCACTAGATATTTTTCCTTCTTATTTTATTTTATTCATTCATTCATTCATTCATTCATTTTGAGATGGAGTCTTGCTCTGTTGCCCAGGCTGGATGGAGTGTAGTGACAGGATCTCAGCTCTTTGCAACCTCCACTCCTACCCCTGGGTTTGAGCAATTCTCCTGTCTCAGCCTCACAAGTAGCTGGGACTACAGGTGCACACCACCATGCCCAGGTAATTTTTGTATTTTTAGTAGAGACGGGGTTTTACTATATTGATCGGACTGGTCTCAAACTCCTGACCTCAGGTGATCCACCACCTCGGCCTCCCAAAGCACTAGGATTATAGTCATGAGCCACTGTGCCCGGCCTCTCATTTTATTTTTGTACGCATTAACCACCTTCTCTTTATTAACCCCTTCTCACTGCCCTTGCCAGCCTCTGGAAACCATCATTCTGCTCTCTACCTCCATGGGATTAATTTTTTTTTTCTTTTTTAGCTCGACATAGGAGTGAGAACATGCAATATTTGTCTTTCTTTGCCTTACTTATTTCACCTAAGATAGTGTCCTCTATTTTTATCCAGATTGTTGCAAACAACAGGATTTCATTCTTTTTATGGCTCAGTAATACTCCATTGTGTATATGTACCACATTTTCTTTATCTGTTCTTCTGCCAATGGACACTTAGGTTGATTCCATATCTTGGCTATTGTGAATAGTGCTGCAATAAACATGAAAGTGCAAATACCTCTTTGATATACTGATGGTAGTTGTATTTTTAGTTTTTTGAGGCAGGGTCTCACTCTGTGGCCCAGGCTGGAGTGCAATGGCATGATCATGGCTCACTGCAGCCTCAACCTCCTGGGCCTAGGTGATCCTCCTACCTCAGCCTCCCAAGTAGCTGGGACTACAGGCATGCACTACTATGTCTGGTTCATTTTTAAATTTTTTGCAGAGATGGGATTCCACTATGTTGCCCAGACTAGTCTCGATCTCCTGAGCATAAGCAATCCTGCCTCAGCCTCCTAGAGTGCTAGGATTATAGGTGCAAGCCACCATGCCCAGCACATTTTTAGTGTTTTGAGGAACTTCCTTGCTATTTTCTATAGTGTCTGTACTAATTTACCTTCCCACTAGCGGTGTACAGGCGTTCCTTTTTGTTGCCATCCTTGTCACCATTTGTTATTTTTTATCTTTTTGATAAAAGCTATTTAACTGGAATGACATGACATCACATTGTGGTTTTGATTTGCACTAGACCTCTACCTTTCACTGTATAGAAAAATCAAATCAAAATGTATTAAAGACTTAAATGTAAGCTGAAGTTATAAAACTGCTAGAAGAAAACATTAGTGAAATATTTTAGGACATTGGTCTGAGCAAAGATTTCTTGAGTAAGACCTCAAGAGCACAGGCTACCAAAGCAAAAATGAACAAATGGGATCACATTGAGCTAAAAAGCTTCTGCATGGCAAAGGAAACAGTCAACAAAGTGAAGATACAGCTTACAGACTGGGAGAAAATATTTGCAAACTATTCCACTGTTGAGGGATCAATAACCAGAATATATAAGGAACTCAAACAATTCAATAGCAAAAAAACAAAAATACAACGTGAAAATGGGCAGAAGATCTGAATAGGCATTTCTTGAAAGAAGACATACAAATGTCTAATACGTATATGGAAAAAATTGTTCAACATCACTAATCATCAGAAAGATGAGCATTTTAATACCAAGTCATTGAAAATAACATCCATTAAAGAGTGTTGTGTTAGCAGATGACAATTATTTTCTATAGCAGTTTTAAATTTTAAGATGATTTAGAATGTATTATGTCTCTTGTTAGGAACCATAACTTCCTAAATGCTGACCTTTCAGATAAGACATTAGATACAGTAGAAGAGGAAGGATTTGAGGCCAGTTATCTGTCGGGAATTTGGGGGTTGAAGGTGTTCTTAAATGTCCATGCTAATTAATAGCTCTAACAATTATTAGATAGAGGTAGGATCAATTTAAATATTTCTTTAGGTATTTTAAATTTTATTGTATGTCCTTTACTAAAATTTTTTTGAGTGATAGGGATATACTTACTTGTTATGAAAAATAATGATTTGAAATTAATAGAGAAGATTTAGTGTATTTAGCACTAACATTTTAACTACCCTTTTCTGCACTCACCCCAAAGACCCACATAACTCCTTAAAGTTATCCTTTGTGGTATTATCTACACCACAATAAAATAATCCATCTTTCTTAATAATGTGGGTATTTCCTAAATTTTGACTCCTGAATATCTTTGGGACTCATAATTGGTATAATCAGAGAGAGCTTGCTGTGCCACTTAACTTGTTCCTGTTTAGGCTATCCCTGAATGATTACATTGCCTTTGAGGACTATCCACTCTTAGTGTTTAATCATACTGCATAGTGGCTCTGGTTTTCTATTGGAATAGTTATTAGAGAAGCTGGTATAAAGGGATATCATGTTTTTCTGAACCTAATAGAATTTAACTTAATGCTTGGTTATGCATTAAAACCACTACCATATCAACTAATATTTCCCTTGTGATCTCTGAAGGACCTGTGGTATGGATGCCAAACAATATAGATGTCTGCATCCCAATTTAAATGTTGTAGTGATCCACACCAAGTATTGGAAATTTTGGTGTATGTTGCATCGCATTGTTCTTATGTATATGCATAATATGATAGGATGTTTGATTTCTTCATAAGAAATATTGTTAAATCTCAGCTGGGCATGGTGGCTCATACCTGTAATCCCAGTACTTTGGGAGGCCAAGGCGGGTGGATCACGAGATCAAGAGATTGAGACCATCCTGGCTAACACGGGTGAAACCCTGCCTCTACTAAAAATTACAAAAAAATTAGCTAGGCGTGGTGGTGGGCGCCTATAATCCCAGCTACTTAGGAGGCTGAGGGAGGAGAATGGTGTGAAACTGGGAGGCAGAGCTTGCAGTGAGCTGAGATTGCACCACTGCACTCCAGCCTGGGTGACAGAGCGAGACTGTCTCAAAAAAAAAAAAAAGAAATATTTTTAAATCTCTAGGAATATATGAGACATTGTCATAAAAGCATTAGAACCTGTTAATAGAGCACCGTAATTGAAATGAGGAAACTGAAAGTTTTAATTCTATATGTAAATCTGTGACTAAGTCTCCTATATTTCTCTACCTAGATAAGATTTTTTTATAAGTAGAGGTTTTAACCGTCAGATATGAATTAAAAATAAAGGATATATAATATATACAGTTGTTTAAGTCTTCAGAAGAATGTTTGCTTTATTAATATACATAAGCTAGGTATTTTGTCATGGAAAACCTTTTTAAAAACATTAAAGGAAAATGTAAGGGAACCCCTAAAAGATTGCAAATAGACTTTTTATATTAGTTGAAGAATAAAAAGATCAATAAAAGACAAGGAAGAAGTAATAAAGAAGAAAAACAATAAATAGCACAAAATAAGATGGTAGAATTAAAATCAAATGTATGAATAGTTTCCCTAAGTATAAATTGGCAGAACTTACAACTTAAATGACAGAAGTGATCAGATCTTATTTTTTTAGTTTTTCATTGAAGTGATCTTTTTAAGAGCATTACCTAAAATACATCAAAATAGGTTGAGAGAAAGTGAAGCATGGAAAAGTTACACTAGGCAAATGTTCAGAGAAAAGCAAATAGAAACATGTTGATGATAGGGAAAATATGCACACCAAAACTAAAAACATTTTTAGTTCTAAAGAGGGTCATTGTAATGAGAAAAAGAAAATTCACCAAAAAGACAAGACTTTTCTGACATATATATGTCCACATATATATGCACATATGTATGTATGTAATTGATAAAATTACAAGGAGAAAGTTAATTATAAATGTTAGTACAACATTTTAATGGGATAAAGAAGTTTTGAATTAGAAGATACAGAATATTTGAATAACAAATGAAATTAGTCCCTTACCTCATGCCATACAAAAATATAAAAATTTATATTTTTGGGAATGGGAAAAGCAAAAAGCGAAAAAGCTTTTAACTTTTAGAGCTGTGTATACATAAATAACATATTATGTTTTGTTTTATTACAGTGTATGCTACCCTCAATTTTGGCAGTAAGACACAGCAAACATTTGGTAGTCAAACAGAGTGTACTTCCTCAAATGGTCAAAATCTAAGTCCAGGAGCCTACATCCTTCCATCCTATCCTCTGTCATCACCTCGAACTAGTCCAAAGCATACATCTCTTATTATATCTCCAAAGAAGTCTCAAGATAATTCTGTTAATTTCTCAAATTCCTGGCCTCTTAAAAGCTTCGAAGGACTGTCAAAGCGAAGTCCGCAGAAGAAGCTTGTCAGCCAAAAATCGCCTGATCCTACGAGTAGAAATGATGGTAAAAGTCAATACTTTGTTCAAATTTATTTGTGTTTGAATTAGTACTTTGAAGTTAATGCATAGGGCTGTTAGATCTTTAAAAGCTAGTAAATAACATTTTATCTGTCTGAATTTAGTAAATATTTAGGAAAATATTTAATAGTGTGTTAAATAGATCAAATGTATAAAATTCAATTGAAATTCTCATTTCTTACATTGCCACTTCAGAATCCTTTTAGGAACCAGGAAAATACTGATGCTTTTGTTTGTTTGTTTGTAAATAGAGATGGGGTCCTACTATGTTAACCAGGCTGTTCTCAAACTCCTGGTCTCACATGATTCTTCCATCCCATCCTCCCAAAGTGCTGGGATTACAGGCTTGAGCCACTGTGCTGGGCCAGAAAATAATGTTTTATAATGAACATGAATAGCATATGTTGTTTGAGAACCTACTAACAACTTTACAAATATAAGTAATAATGTTTTATAATGAACATGAACAACATATGTTGTTTGAGAACCTACTAACAGCTTTACAAATATAAAATGTCATTCATATGCTTATTGCAATTAATGCCTGGTATTCATTTATTCAATATTTATTGAATTTTTATTGTATGTTAAAATTAATTTGAAACTTTTTTTTTTGAGACTGAGTTTCGCTCTTGTTGCCCACACTGGCAACCTCTACCTCCCGGGTTCAAGCGATTCTCCTGCCTCAGCCTCCTGAGTAGCTGGGATTACAGGCATGCGCCACCACACCTGGCTAATTTTGTATTTTTATTAGAGATGGTGTTTCTCCATGTTAGTGAGGCTGGTCTCGAACTTCCGACCTCAAGTGATCCACCCGCCTCAGCCTCCAAAGTGCTGGGATTACAGGCCTGAGTTACCATGCTCAGCTGAAACATTTTTTATTATTTGCTATAAACTAAAATATTCTTTTCTTAACAATAACCCATTCCAAAAATCATGAAATTAGCATATGTAAGTTCATTCAGGACACATTCAGTCTTAAAGTAAAAAGTCGACTGAGCCTGGTGGGTCATGCCTGTAATCCCAGCACTTTAGGAGGCCGAGGTAGTCGGAGATGAGTTTAAAGATGTTTCACCTTTAAACTACCCTACAAGTCCAGTGTTCAATTTATCGCATATTCAGTCAATTTTATTACTTTCTCTTAGCGCTATACTTTGATTCTCTTCTATTAATTCCTTTCTGTATTTGTTTATTGTACATGATCAAATATTATATCAGAAGCTAAGGCTTTATGCAGCCTGTTCACCCCAGTGGCCAGCTATAATGCGCTTTTCTTTTTTATTTTAAAACATTGTATTTTAAACATTTGTGACTGTAACTCCTTCTTCTCTAAAATTAAAAAAAGAAAAAGAAAAGTAAAATATCTATTTTTCATGCAGGAGAAAATTCTCAAGAAAAACCTCCAGTTCAGCTTACACCTGCCTTGGTGAGATCGCCATCTTCCCGACGAGGCCTAAATGGGACAAAGCCTGTTCCTCCTATACCAAGGGGAATAAGCCTTTTGCCTGATAAAGCTGATTTAACCACAGTGGGACACAAAAAGAAAGAGCCTGATGATATTTGGAAGTGTGAAAAAGATAGTCTTCCAGTTGATCTTTCAGAATTAAATTTCAAGGATAAAGATTTGGATCAAGAAGAGGTTAGAACCAAATATTTTTAATGACTTAAAAATATTTGCAATTTTCTATAATATTATAATTGCTATTTAAGGAAAAATCAAGTTCTTTTTATCCTGTAATATCTTATTTCTAAAATATATTATTTCTAAAAATATGTTCATTATAGAAAATGTGGAAAATACCATGAATTATTAGAAAGGGAATTTATCATGCCAGTTCCCACTACCCAGAATAATTTACTGTTAACACTCTACTGTATTTTCTTCAAGTATTTTTTTCTATGCATACATTATTCCTTTCTAAATTGAAAGTATGAATAATAATATAGCAATACACTCATGTACTGACCCCTTCCAGTGAACAATTTGTCATATTTGTTTCCTTTATTAAGGAAATGAAACATAGCATAGTTCTCTCCCCAGTTCAACATCTCTTCCTTCTTCACCAGAAGCAATTACTATTATCATTTATTTATGTTTTATGTATTTTTGTACTTTTTATATTATTTTGTGTATTAATTTACTTATGGTGTATTTATACCATTGATTTTAGCTTATGATCAGTCTTTTGCAGTTGCAAACAGTGAACTGCAATGAACATATTTGAACCTGTCCTTTGTGCATATGTGCAAGCTTATCTTTATGAAATTGAGATCCTATTGTACACTCATCCTTGAATCCTAGATCACTTTGTGCTGTAAAAATGTGTTACCAATATGATAACTGTACGTAATAACTATGTCAGAGAAGGAATATGGTTGCTGTATTACTTTGGTTTCAGAGTACTATTTCCATAAATGCCTCCTTTTTATCATTTCAGTTTGTCTCAGGTCAGGTTAAAAAAAAGTTTTATATTAAATATATAAATGCAAATAATTATGATATTTTACCGTCTTGTTTTAGTCTGTTTTTAAGGTATAAGCATCAATCATGTAATGATAATTTGCTCAATAAAATAGAGTTAATATTACTGTATATTCATTTTTAAAGTATGTCTTTATGTTAAACACATGTAAAACTAACCTATAAAGTACCAAAGTTGGTTTTTAATGATTTAATCACTCCAACTTCTAACTGCTTGTGAAATCTTTCCTTTTTTTTTTTCCCCAACACATTTGTATTTTAGCAGTGCTAGGAAGGGAATTCATTTGAAGGGAAGACACATATAGAAAAGACATTTTCCTATATAACTTATAAATTTCACCTGATCATACATAATTTTGCTTTGTTTTTATAATAACTTAAAAATAGTTCTTTTTTTAGTGGGTAATTGAAAGGTGAGTTTCTTTTATGTAATTATTAGTAAATACAGGAGGATACCATTGCATTTAGATATTCAGCTTTTCACACTTTTAATAGAGAAGTGGCCCTACTACTGTTTCAACTAGTATAGTTGTTGAAAATTACTTATCCTCTCTTATAGTTGCTAATATGATACTTCTTATTTATTATTTTGAATGGGTCACTGTTTATATTCTTTGGTGTGAGTTGACTTTTAACAAAGGCATAAGTGCTTAATGTGCTTAATAATGTATCAAACACTTTCATTTTCATTAATTCATTTAATCTTTATGGTAACTCCCTGAGTTAATAAGCAAGTCAACATCTATTTTGTTTTTTGTTTGTGTGTGTGTTTGTTTTTACAGAAGGGGCTCAGTGATGTTATCTGTCTTGCTCAGGGTCAGAAAGTAAATGGCAGGACTAGGATTCAAGCCTTGTTCACCCACCTTTATGTTTATTATGTTTTTCACTGTACTACACTGCCCTAAATCCATTAAAGGGGCTTTTTGTTGAATTTGCCTTCCAACTATGAAGACTTAAGATATTTATGGATGTTTGCATTAATTGAAAACAGATACTTTCATTAAATAATTAATCTTATGAATCAAATGTAAACAAAGCAGTTTATGTATGTTTGTGTGTTCCTTAATTTGTTCAAAGTTTTGTTGCTAGCCTTACTATATTTTGCCATAACAATTTCTACTCTGGATTTCTTTCTTTCTTTTTTTTTTTTTTTTTTTAAAGACAGAGTCTCACTCTGTTGCCCAGGCTGGAGTGCAGTGGTGCAATCTCGGCTCATTGCAACCTCTGACTCCCGGGTTAAAGCGATTCTCGTGCCTCAGCCTCACAAATAGCTGAGACTGCAAGTGCCCACCCCCACGCCCAGCTGCATTTCTAAAAATATTTGGCTTCAGAAGTTATGTACAATGATCTGTAATTTTTATACTTGCAAGTTTGATGTAAATGTCAAATTTTTGAAAATTGATTTTCATTAATCACCTCCCAGAGCTAGCTTCTAAGCCACATCAGCACACCAGATGTACCTCTGTGACATCAACTCTGATATCTACCATCTGATTCAATGATTCATTTATTAAATAATTGAATGAATGCAATATATTTAGTCATTGTGCCCAGTGCTGAAGATACCATGATGAACAATAGCTGAGATTCTTCCTCTCAAGGAGCTTCCAACCTAGTAGGTTTTTTATAAATACCCAAGTGATAAAATCTGTGTATTTATACTATATACATATATATTAACATTCATGTTTTTTTAGTACGGGATTGGGAAGTGGTTAGCTAGGTATAGCTAATGGAGTTTAAAATTTAAGGATAACTTGTACCAATATAAGGAATTTATGTTATAAAGTTCATTGTTTTCATTTTTTCTTAGATGCATAGCTCTCTTAGGTCCCTTCGTAATAGTGCAGCTAAGAAAAGAGCAAAACTAAGTGGCAGTACTTCAGATCTTGAAAGCCCTGATTCTGCAATGAAGCTCGACTTGACAGTGGACTCCCCGTCTCGGTCTTCCTCACCAAACATCAGTTCTTACAGTGAAAGTGGAGTCTACAGCCAAGAATCATTGACTTCTTCTCTGTCTACAACTCCCCAGGGGAAGAGAATAATGTATTTTATTTTTTGACATGATAAATGAATGCTCCTCTGTAATTAGTGATTTAGAGCCCTAATATCATATTTGTAAAAACTTAAAACCATTTATGTTTTAGTTTTTAAATGTTAAAATATATTTAAAAGACATTGGAAACATTTACAGATATTACCTTGCTTGGCTTTGGTTTCTGGTGTGAGTGGAAAGAGAACACAACCCCAACTGTAAACCAGAGCACCTAAATTAGTATAAACCCTGTTCCTAAAGCCCTAGTTGTTCTTTCTGTCTAAGATTTATCCTAACGTTTTTTGTCCTTTAGCTCTTTTCTGGATTATTGACTCTTTTTCCAATTGATCTATAGCTAATATTACTGCTTTCATTTTAAGCTCAGTACCAGTTTCCTCTAATTTATGAATAAGTTTTGCCCAGCTATTATTTTCTTATATCTTATTTCCATTATCTTATAGAAGCTCAGGATTTCATTTCATGCCATAGCTCTCATAGCCTTGTTAGGAGTCTCCCTACAGCAATAGTGCTGGACTTAAAGGTCTGGCCACCCCATGTCAACAGAAAATTATTTTTCAGCATAGCAGTTGGACTAACTTTTTCAGATTACTTCTATTACCTCTGAGTCTTAAACCTTAACCTCATTTAACTGATAAGTGATCTCAAACTGCTTTCTGGGCATCTCTGTGACTCTACTGTAGGATTTTGGGAATCCCTTCCTCTTTTATTTTGGCAAAAACCTGGTAATAGAATTGATAGGGCACAGAGTAGATGTATATTTAACTTTTTAAGTAACTGCTAAACAGTTTTCCAAAATGATTATGTAACTTTACACTCCTATCAGCTACATGTGAGAGTTATACTTGTTTTACATTCTTGCTAACATTTGGTGTTGTCAGTCTTAAATTTTTTTCCTTTGTTTTCATCCTGAACCAGAAGTAAATATTTAAAATTAAAATTAATTTCACTTTAGTGAATTGGAATTTCTAAGAAATATAGATAAATAGAGATTGCATAATCAAAGGAGAGGTAGTGTTCTAAATAGATCATAATATTTTATTCCAGCAGTTCATAGAATTAAAACTGAATTCTTGTGTTCCATTCTTAGAAGTTTGTCTCAGCCTATTGTTTTTTCCTATACATTTTTAACTTGAATAGCAGCTTGTTTTGTACTTGGAAATTTTATCTTCCAACAGTTCCTTTGTTGTAATTACCTAGGTAGAATAATACGTATATTGACAAAATGAATTTGGAATAACAGCATGGTCTGGTGTTTATATGAAGTTATAAAACAAAATATATTTTTAGCTTTTAGAGCTAAAGTCCTTTTATGATCTTCCATGAAGATGAAAATTTATGTTATATAATCCTACAGTTGCAAGGTTGTGTAAATAATTTGAAACCTACTTAAGAAGAAAAGTTCATTTTATATGATTTGAATACATGATGTCCTATATTTTCTCACTGAGTTATCTTCTTCAGATACTGCATTCTATGAGAAGGTGGTTCGGCACACCTTCATTTATGGACTGAATTGCCTTTAACAAATTTAAGATTTCCACATTTAAGATTAGTGGCTTTAGAACAATTATACTTATCCAGCTTGCATCCTGCCTTAAGATTCATGGCCAAAGAAAGCCACTACTACCTGATTTAAAGATTTTGTCCTTAGGTGGGTTGGGGAGGAAAAATTGTTGAAAACCACTCTCCTAGAGACTGAAATTTCTTCTTTCATCCAAGTCAACTACACTTAATATAAATGTAGATTTATAGTAATCTATTCTAGAGAAACTGCTCTTTCAAAATATTTGACAACGATTTTTCACTAGGGCCACTCACAAATATATTTCTATCCATTTACTAAGAATTGTACTTCTTTGTAAAATCTCTTCTTTTTAATATTCATTACTAACTTATTGACATTGTAACACTTACTGATTTAAAACAGTTCCCTTAAACTCAGATTTAACAGTCTTCAGTTGGCTTTCTTAACGAAACAAGGCCTATAGGTCTTTATAATGTCAGGAAAGTACAGCAAAGAATAGTTTAAGAAGAAAGTGGCATTTGCCAAACTCACTCGTTGCTGATCTGTTATTTATAATATAGCCAAGTCTCTATTTTTGTGTTATCCTATATGAGGATAGATAGTAGTTATTAGATAATTAAGAATGATTTGATTTGTTATTTTTATTTATTTATTTATTTTTGAGACAGGGTCTCACTGTGTCACCTAGGCTGGAGTGTGGTAGCTCAGTCTCAGCTCACTGCAACCCCTGCCTCCTGGGCTCAGGTGATCCTCGGCCTCTGTAATAGCTGGGACTACAGGTGTGCACCACCATGCCTGGTTAATTTTTTAGTTTTTTTGTAGAGATGGAATTTTGCCATGGTGCCCAGGCTGGCCTCAAACTTCCTGGGCTCAAGTGATCTTCCTGCCTTGGCCTCCCAAAATGCTAGGATTACAGGCATGAGCCACCACACTTGGCCTTGATTTGGTTTTAGAATGGATTCTTGGATCAGTTTTTTTTTTTTTTTCCTTGGGGATTATACAGTATAAGTCAGAGAGTCATTTTCTGTGGCAATCCTCTCATGAGTAATTAAGAATTGACCATATGTTAAAAAGGTTGGCAGTTTTTAGCCAACCTTTTCAACCTTAATTCATCAAAAGATGAATTAAGAATAACTATATATATATGTATATGTGTATATATATATATATATATATATATACTGTTAGCCATATTTTTTCAAGTATCATACTTATTGCTCCCTTATTATCTGAAAGTTCTGTGAGTTAATAAGGAGAATAGAGAATATGTGATGTGAGTATTGAACAGCACTAAATCTTAATGTTTATTGAAATTACTTTGTTTCATTGTAGGTCAGACATATTTCCAACATTTGGGTCAAAACCTTTTCCAACAAGACTTTCTTCTGCAAAGAAAAAAATTTCTCATATTGCTGAACAAAGCCCCAGTGCAGGTATTCTATGTCTGTTTATAAACATAATTTATAAAAAGTATGATTTTCAAATGATGTAAAAAATGATAGCAAGTGCATTTCAGATTTCATGTTGTTGTGGATACCGGTTAAGATTAATCATTTTTTTACTCCTTAAAAGGTCCTTTTGACAAGAATATGATATTGTTTTGGAAGAAAAAAATATTTATTTACCTGAATCATTGATCTCTTTTAAAGCTCACTGGCATACCTTTGGCTGGCTCCTACACCCAGATTTTTTATGTAGTTGGTATGGAGTGTTACTTAGTTGGTGTTGGCTGTCAGAGTTTTGAAACTCCTCAGATGATTCTAATGTGCAGCATAGTTTGGGAACCACTGGACATCCTGAAAGACAATTTTCTTTAAAAACAATATTTAACTATTAATAGTAGTTAAATTCATGTGTATCTTGTGTTAAGAATTTTTGTGAACTAAGCCTGTAAGTCTCTAGTTTTATAACATCACTTCTCAGAAAATAGATTTAGTAATTAGTCAATTAGAAAAAGATTTGCAGTATGATCTATTTATGGTGACAACTGCATGTGATTCTTAGGATTAGTGAAACTACATTGGATTGTGAATAAATTGTAACAAATTGGGATATGATGTTAAGTTTCACATGATCTAACGTAAAAGTCCTAACAACTTTAAGGCTGCTTTACATTATAATTGCCTTCCTAAAAAAGTGTATATGTATTTGATTATTTGCTAAGATTTTAAATTTCTTGCTCTTAAATGTGTCTTAATCTCAACCCCTCTTTTTAATCCCCACTATCATGGCTTTAGTTCACACTTTTCTTTATTTATTACCTACTTAGCCCCCTAAGTTTTCTCCCAGCTTCGATTTCACTCACTTTGACACTGTTCCCCACAGTGCAAATCTGACTATATTGGCCAGCCTAAATTCATTCTGGACATCCTTTCATGATCTGGTCCCTGCCTACCTCTCCAGCTTCATTTTTCACTGCCCTCTTTGTATCTTGTATTTTCCCTGTTTGTATCCAGCTGAATCAGACCACCATCAGTACAATTTCCTATCTCTTTGCAATTGCACATACTGTTTTTTCTGGATAAAATCTAGAATCCATACCATACCCTATTTAGCTGTGAAAACAGCTCAGTTGCTTTCTCTGGGAAACCTTCCCTAATTCACAAACAAGATTATTACCTCTTTTGTTATACCATTACATCTTGCACTGACACCTTTTTTAATGATACTACCATTGCTTTACTTTTCTTCAACTCTCAGATTCTTGATCCCCGAAGATTATTTCCTGCTGATTACCTACCAAGGCTTATCATAATTGGGAATGTGTGACTTAACCAGGTGTGTTTCGTATACTGGCTTGCATAAAACTAGTGTTAACAAAGAGATAGCTGCACTTCTAGGCATGCAAAGACAGTATATACGTGCTTTGGAGTCCAAAAGATGAGCTGACACCCCAGTTTGATGTTTAATAATAGTATTCATACCTTATACAAGTTACTTAACTGCTTTGGAACTTCATTCCCTCATCTAACAACATAAACCTGGAGAAGGGTAGTGAAAATCTAAGTTCGTGACATATATAAAGCAGCTAGTGCATAGTAGGCACTCAATATGTATTTGTCCTCTAAGGGGAGAGAGTGACCCAAAGAAATACATGAACTTATTCTTAATCATTTTTCAGGCTGATCTTCCTAATCTATAATTTTTCAAGTATTTCTATAAAATTGAGGAGATATCTGATTTCTAGGTTGTATCTACTTTGTAAAAATGGAACCTAGTTTTGGAAGAATATCTTTGGAAATGGTAAATAATAGATTTTTAAAACCTGTATTTGAGTTCCCTTGTGACCCTAGTTGTGTGACCTTGGGAGTCATTTAAGTTTTAGCAGTGTGATTGATCTCGTAATAGTATAGTACATACTTATATATGCAATATTTAGTGTTTTCTAAAGTTGCCTAATCTGTTTTTTTTTTGAGTTGGAGTCTCGCTGTGTCACAGAGGCTAGAGTACAGTGACGTAATCATGGCTCACTGCAAGCTCTGCCTCCCGGATTCACGCCATTCTCCTTCCTCAGCCTGCCAAGTAACTGGGACTACAGGTGCCTGCCACCATGCCCGGCTAATTTTTTGTATTTTTCGTAGAGACAAGGTTTCACCGTGTTAGCCAGAATGGTCGTGATCCGCCGGGCTCAGCCTCCCAAGAAAGTTGCCTAATTTTAGGAATCACCCTTGAGTGCATGTAACATCTGTTGATTCTGGGCATCATCTTATGCCGCATGAATTTATCTTTCTGGTTAGAAATCTGTATTTTTAACAAGTAAATTAGGTATTTCTAGGATCAAGTTTTAGAAAAACTACTGTTATTGAATTCACTATATTAAATTTAACCTTTTCTCAAAATAAGTTGCTAATGTTTTGGATTTTATATATTTGGGTTTGCTTTACTTTCAGTAAATAAGTGATTCCCACAAATTTATTGTGGTTTAATTGGTAAAACATAAAAATGGTAATGCTCAGAATAAAGACTATTGGACGATAAACACAAAAAATAACAATTATTTTAAAATTCCGCCTATAGTCTGCCACTACCTATTAAAGCACATTGTGCTAAATTTTCTGAATGATGTTATAATAAACTTCTTCTAGTGTATTAAATTAGTTTTGCCTATTAATAGAAAACATTTCCACCCAAAGCCATTATGTTTATGGGTCTTATTTTATGAATTAACTGTCAAGACTAAGAATTTATAAAGATATGTGTGTTACTTCCACAAATTCTCTATGATTTAATATCGGATATTCTTGAAACTTTTCTCTATGAACTTACTTAGTACCCTTTATTCTACAGTCCTTTCTAGCCCAGTTTCCCTAGCTACCTCCTCTTCCCACCTTCCTGTTTTTATTCAAATACAACATTATTTTTTAAAAGTATATTTCACTGGGCACAGTGGCTCACACCTCTAATCCCACCACTTTGGGAGGCTGAGGCAGGTCAATCACTTGAGCCCGAGAGTTTGGGACCAGCCTGGGCAACATAGCAAAACCCCATCTCTATCAAGAAAATTAAAAAATAGCTGGGAATGATGGTGTGCACCTGTAGTACCAGCTATTCAGGAGGCTGAGGCAGGAGAATTGCTTGAGCCCAGGAGGTTGAGGCTGCAGAGAGCCAAGACAGCGCCACTGTACTCCAGCCTGGATGACAGAGCAAGAGCCTGTCTCAAAAAAAAAAATATATATATATATATATAAATATATATATATACACACACACACACACACACATATATACACACATCATTATTGCTTAATGGTTTACATTGGAGCTATATATAAAAATGGATAATGACTCAAATATATAATGCCTAGGATTTTGCATTTAGTGTATGTTTATGGTTGTAATCGCTGCAGAGTATTCATAAAGAGTGATTAGTTTAAACATTCAAATGTAAATTAAAATTTTTGTTATTCAGTAGAAGGAGGCCTACATTAAGGTTTTGCTTTTTTTTTTTAAATTACAGATATAATAACATTAATAACATTTGGGTACTTAAAATGTGTTAGGCACTGTGCTGAACGCTTTACATGTATTTTCTTCATTTCATCCTAACAACAGTTATAGAAGAGGTACTGTTGTCTCTGTTTCACAAGTAAGGTTAAGTGACTTGTCCAGGTTTTCTCAGCAGTTTGAGTCACAGTGCTATAATTTAAAGCCAGGAAACATGATTCCAGATACTGAGCTCTTTATCCCTATGTAGTTTACTGTCTCATCAGTGAAACCAGTATAGAAGGTTACATTTCATGGTGACTTACCTTTTAAGATTGAATATCTCTAAATCAGAATCTTCCCTAAGCATACCAATAAAGAAAAATTACTGAGTCTTCTCAGTTTTCAGATTTTTCATTTTTCATGGGAATAGGGGAAAAGAGAGAAATGGGGAAATAGGTATCTCTTAGGTCACAGTTTTTAAATTCTGGATTAAAAAAAATTTGTTTTTAGTGTAAAGTTAAAGATGTTGATTAAAAAAAAAAATACTTGTCAGGCCAGGCACAGTGGCTCACACCTGTAATTCTAGGACTTTAATAGGCTGAGATGGGCCGATCACTTGAACTCAGGAATTCAAGACCAGTCTGAGCAACATGGCAAGACCGTATGTCCACAAAAACTACAAAAAATAGTTGGAGGTGGTGGCATGCACCTTTGGTCCCAGCTACTAGGGAGGCAGAGGTAGGAGGA
This sequence comes from Piliocolobus tephrosceles, assembly GCF_002776525.5. Classification (NCBI taxonomy): domain Eukaryota; kingdom Metazoa; phylum Chordata; class Mammalia; order Primates; family Cercopithecidae; genus Piliocolobus; species Piliocolobus tephrosceles. Next base: position 62,227,550 of record NC_045439.1, on the reverse strand, counting down.
TTGCTTGAGTCTGGGAGGCAGAGGTTACAATGATCTGGGATTTTGTCACTGCACTCCAGCCTGGGGAGACCCTGTCTTAAAAGAAAAAAGAAGCCGGGTGCTGTGGCTTACGCCTATAATCCTGGCACTTTGGGAGGCCAAGGCAGATGGATCACAAGGTCAGGAGTTCGAGACCAACCTGACCAGCATGATGAAACACCATGCTGGGATTACAGGTGTGAGCCACTGCGCCCGGCCCACACCCAGTGAATTTTTTAATTTTAATTTTTGATGGAGGTGGCGGCTTGCTTTGTTGTCCAGTCTGGCCTTGAACTCCTGGGCTCAAAGAATTCTTCTGCCTCGGCCTCCTGAAGTGCTGGGATTACAGATGTGATTCACCATACCTGGTCTAATTATAATTTTAAAGCCTATTTATGAAATGTTGTAGTATAGTGTATAGTAAATGTTCTTAGCTGCTAAGAACAAGGACAGGGAAAAGTATTACATAATTTAAAATAGGATAAAACTTCAAAAAGTACTATAATGTTATAGTTCCTAATATTATGTTACTTATGTTTTTAAAAGGTTAGATGTTGAGATAAGTTTGGTGGGAGATATGTACCTACGTGTAATATTACTGGAATCATTCAAATATTTTAAAGAGTTTACAACATCCAGTGTAAGCATAATTGGTCAACACATGAACTATAGGTTTGGGTGGTGATTCTCAAGACGATAGGTTACTTGATATTTCATCTAGTGCATTAGGAATACAAAATAAACAATACCCAAACATTGTAAGCATACAAAAGGTTAGTAAATTTCATGACAAGTTAATTTTTAAGATTGAATATCTAAATCAGAATCCTCCCTAAGCATACCAATAAAGAAAAATTAATGAGAATTCTCAGTTTTGAGGTTTTTCATCTTACTCTGCTGCTGAACTGTTGTTGCTCAAATAATTTTGCCAAATAGGAGACTCAAGGCTTCGTATATGATTTTTGGGCTTCCCTGAGAAGCCACTGCAAGGAAGCAGTTGCTCATGAGGTTAACACTTCGGAATTTCTGCTGACTTCTGCCCCCAGGAAATGCACCAGATATATGCACACAAAACACACACACTCACACAGACGTTTTTCGAAGACATTTTGCCACTAAAATGGAATGCAAGATCATGTGGATTAATGACTCCCAGATGCCCAGTTACGTTGTAACCCTGGAATAAAGTTGAGGCAACAAGAATATAATTTTCCTGTGGTAGAGCCTGGGAAAGCTTTGCTGTTATCATTAACCATTGTTGGCCAGGTGCGGTGGCTCACGCCTGTGATCCCAGCACTTTGGGAGGCTGAGGTGGGTGGATCACCTGAGTTCAGGAGTTTGAGACCAGCCTGCCAACATGGCGAATCCCCATTTATACTAAAAATACGAAAACTTAGCTGGGCATGATGGCGGGCACCTGTAATCCCAGCTACTTGGGAAGCTGAGGCAGGAGAATTGCTTGAACCCGGGAGGTGGAAGTTGCAGTGAGCCGATATCATGCCACTGCACTCCAGGCTAGGTGACAAGAGTGAAACTCCGTCTCAAAAAAAAAAAGAAAGGAAAAAAAAAAACACCATTGTTAAGAATTTTTTTTTTTAAACTTAGTAGCAAGTAGTACCTTTGTGACTACTCTGTCCATTGCTTAAGAGATCCTATTACAGCTGCATTTTAAAAATGTCCCTTACAATAAAAAAAGTGGTTTTGAAGGGTATAAATCTTTAAATAAATATTAGGTTGGTGCAAAAGTAATGGTGGCATCTGCCATTTTTAATTGCATACTCCTTTTACACCAACCTAATAATTAGAAGGTGCACCTGTAATCTAAAATATATAAGTAAATAAGAAGCTGTTATTTTTATGTGCTTAGCAGCTGTGGTCACTATAAGGTCAACTTCTGTACTATGTTATTTCTGATCTTTTTTTCTTTTTTGAGACAGTCTTGTCTGTTGCTCAGGCTAGAGTGCAGTGGCGCAGTCTTAGCTCACTGCAGCCTCCACCTCATGGGTTCAAGTGATTCTCATGCCTCAGCCACCATGTAACTGGGATTACAGGTGCATGCCACCATGCCTGGCTAATTTCTTGTTTCAGTAGAGACAGGGTTTCACCATGTTGGCCAGACTGGTCTCGAACTCCTGGCCTCAAGTGATCTACCTGCCTTGGCATCCCAAAGTGCTGGGACTATAGGTGTGAGGCACCACACCTAGCCTGCCATTTCTGATTATCTTAAATTATGTATGAGCAGGCAGTCAGGCATTTTAGGACAGGAATATTTTTTGTGGACGTAACTCAAATTGAGTAAGATGGAACTTGATTAAAAACTTTTTTGGTAAATTTCTTAAAATTTAGTCTGTGATATAATTTAGTACTATTCTATTTGGTAGCAATAAGTTGTTCATTGTTTTACAAAAGAGAATAAGATTTTTCCATATTTATTTACATGTTTTATTTCCCATGTAAAGAAAATCAAAAACAACAAAAAAATGCTTTTCTTCTTAAAAGTAACTCATACCTTCATATAATTTTTCATTTCTTTTGTTTTTAATTGCTTTGAAATAACTGTTGAATATGTTCATTCACTGCTAGTGGCTTCCTTTTTTAGACGGCAGAATCATAAACATATTTATATCTTTTAGCCAGCAGTTAATTCTACTCCATAAAATTACATCACACTCACACATCCAACTCTGAACCATTTACTAAATCTGTCTTGGCAACAAGAACAAACACGTTGAAAACCAAATTTAACTTTCTTCCCAGACTCATTTCTCTTCCTTTGTTGTCCATTTTTATTAGTAGCATTACCATTTTCCCAGTTATGGAGGCTTAAAGCATTACAGTCATTTTTGTCTATTTCTCTTTACCTTCCAAGTTTAGGAGGTGGCTTACCCTATCATTTACTCTCAGTCTAACTTAATGTATCTGCTGCCACAGTTGTAATTTGGGCCCTCTTTACCACTTCCCTGGGTAATTACAAATCTTTCTGGTAAGGTTTCCCTCTTATTTTCATTCCTCTTAAATCCAGGCTGCATAATCTTCCAGAATTGTCTTTCTAAAATACAATCATTATCTCTTCCTTACTCAAAACCTTGATTAACACATAAACTAACCCCTGGAAAAAACAAAAACCTTGAGTGCTTCTGTTTTCTTTCTTTCTTTTTTTTTCTTATTTTTATTTTTTGCAGTTGCAAGATTTAATAGAGTGAAAACAGAACTCCCATACAAAGGGAGGGGACCCAAGGAGGGTAGCTGTTACCAGCTCGAATGCCTGGGTTTATGTCCTGATCAATGCCCCTCCCGCTGTGCTCTCAGGTGATAGATGATTGGCTATTTCTTTACCTCCTGTTTTTGCCTCATTAGCATTTTAGTGAGCTCTCTTTACTACCTGATTGGTTGAGTGTAAGCTAAATTGCAAGCCCTGTGATTAAGATGGATGCGGTCACTTTTTGAGCTAGGCTTAGGGATTCTTAGTCTGCCTAGGAAATCCAGCTAGTCCTTTCTCTCAGTACCCCCTCTCGACAGGAAAACCCAAGTGCTGTTGGGGAGGTTGGCTGATGACCACTCTAACTGCTTCCTGCTGAATTGGGGCATAGTAGGGGTTTTGCAGTTGAGATTTCCTTGGGAGGGGTGCCTTCGATGTCACCAACATGGGAGCGTGGGCTAGGAGTCCAGTCCAGGGGTTCACGGTATATCTTAGTCATGGACTGCATCTGGGGCTCCATTTGAAGAACCATTTGTAGCTTTACAGCTTCGATTCTGGAAGAGACAAACTTAATGAGGAGGTTAAAGATACAGGGTCCAAAGAGGAGTAATAATATTATAGCTGCTAGAGGTCTTAAGAAGGGGAGAATCCAGGGCATCCATTGGCTGAGGAGGCCCCAGAGGCCAGTGTTTTGAAGCTCCTCTACTCTGCGTTGTATTTGATCTCAAATTTCTTTAACTTTCTCAGTGATGATTCTGAATTGATTAACATAATAACAGCATTCTTCCCCTGAAAATCAACAGGTTCCCCCTCTTTCGGTGGTTAGCAAGTCTAAAAGCTCTTCGATTTTGAAGGACTACTGCTGCTAGGGAGTTAAGCTGATCTTGCAAGGTGACCAGGGAGTCGGCAACCTGTTCCTTGTCACCATTTAGTTCTTGAGATAGTTTGTAATAGAACTGAGTAGAGGTTGTGATACTGCCAATGCCAGTACCTAGTCCGCCTAGCACTCCTGTTCCAATAACAAAAGGAAGAATGGGTACTCTTGTTGCGGGGCTTAGGTACAACATAATTGTATAAATCTTGTTCAGTGTAGATGGCCATAGGTGCACTAAGCATGAGAGGAAGCACATAGATTCCGAAGAGTCATTCAAACAATGATAGGCTGAGGTACCACAGACAAAAAATACTTCTGAGGGTAGACAGACTATTCGTGTGGGAGGAGTTACCCACCTGATGCATTGGGAGTTGGTTGTGTCTACAGTATTGCTAAATTTTACACAGGAGAGGTTTGAGGTATGGGTTATTTCCAGATTGGAAACAAGAGGTCCTACTAAAACGGAAGTGGTGTTTATTTCTGTGCTGAAGTTATTCCATTGTTCAGGTACAGGGATTGAAATGTATGACCTGAAGTGCAGGGGGAGGCACATTCAACAGTTAGTAGGGTTTTGCGCCGAGGCCTCATGGAGCCCAGTGAGGATGGTATTAAATAGGCTTACCAGGCGAGTATGGGTATTGAGGGTTTCATGTAGTTTTGAGAGATCTAGTCCTTTGTAGGGGGTACGGGTGCTATGTACCCGGGTCAGTTGGGAGATTACTTCCTTTACATGTTTTTCTCTTGCCTGATCTTGAACTCCACCTCCATCAGACATACCGGTATGGGTGAAGTAAGTCCAACAGACAGTGGCTCTGAGTCCTCCAGGACAACTAGGATTAATTGTTTTCCCTGTCCAAAAACGAGTATTTGCATGCATACAAAGAGTGGCAGAGTTACAGCAGTTGCGGGGCATATGGGTGTGGGCGGTGAAGGTGGGGTTTCTCTTAGGTAAACTCCTATACGATGGGGCATCAATATTTCCGGAAAGCTGCATTCTCCATAGAAACTCTTGGTAAGGGGAGCTACTGGTCATACAGCGGCATGGAGAGGGTGCAGTGAGAGTGAAAGGGGCTAAGATAAAGAGAAAAATATAAGGGAGGGCCATGGGGATTTACGATTTTCGTTACTTCCCTCACAGTTGTTGCTTGAAGACCAGGCGCAGGTTCTCTAGAGGTTCACAGGAATAACTAGCGTTGTCTGCTGGATTTTTGGGTTCTTTTGGCAGTATCCAGGGTTTGACTCGAGTGTGATGTATCCAAGACTCCAATTTAGCCACTTTAACCACGATTTGGGTAGATGAAATGACTGGGTATGGTCCTTCCCAGGATGTGTGTAGGGATGGGGAATTAGAGGGAAGGGACTTGACTAATACCGTGCCACCAGGGTGGAATAATTCCTTTCCCTCTTCTCGGGGACAGGCTCCTTGTAATGTTTTAAGAACTTGTTGATATTTGGCTAAGGTGGTGATGTCTGCAGCTAAGTTGACCGTCTCTCAGTCAAGCACAAGTTCATTGGTTAGGAAAGGCCGTCCATACAGCATTTCGTATGGGCTAAGTCCTGCTTTTTGGGGACAGTTTCGGATTCTTAGTAAGGCTATAGGCAACAGAGCAGGCCATGTGAGGTGGGTTTCCTGGGTTAGCTTTTTTAGATGTCGTTTGAGTGTTTCGTTCATTTTCTTGACCTTCCCTGAGGATTGTGGCCTCCAGGCGCAGTGTAAGTGATATTGTATACCTAACACCTAGGATACTCCCTGGGTTACTGTAGCCTTGAAAGCGGGGCCATTGTTACTCTGTAAGCCTCGGGGAGGTTGGAATCTGGGAATTATTTCATGAACTAGTGCCGTTATTACCTCTTGGGTCTTTTCTGTCCTACAGCGGAAGGCCTCTGCCCAACCAGTGAAAGTATCTACCCAGACTAGTAGATACTGAAATCTCTGAGATTTGGGCATGTGGGTAAAATCTAGTTGCCAGTCTTCTCCTGCGTAATGGCCTATTCTTTGTTCTCCTGAAGGAGCTTGGTGATAAAGCAGGGGATTATTTCTTTTACACACTTCACAGGCCGTGACTATCTGCTTGATAGTTTTGAAAAGGCCTGGTCCAATAAATAATGATTTGGCCATCTGATGGGTGCTATCAATGCTATCAATGCCTAAGTGAAAGGTTTGGTGAAGGGTTTTAAGTAATTTCCATTGGTTAGCTACAGGCAAAAGTACTTTTCCTTCTTCGGTGACTAGCCATCTTGAGGGGAGAAAACTATGTCCTCCTGAGGTTCCCCATTCTATTTCTTCTTCTGAGTACTGGGGCTTAGTTTCCCAGAGGGGATTACCCCATACCAGGGATCCTTCTGTAAGCATTTCTAATGGAGGGTCCTGTCTTGCGGCTCTTTGTGCTTCAATATCCGCTTGGCGGTTCCCTTCTATTTCCCTTTCCTTTCCTTTCTGATGATCCCGGCAGTGTAAGACTGCCACCTCTTTAGGTTTCTGTACCGCCGATAATAATCTCCTAATGGCTTCCTGATGTTTGATAGGTGTTCCCTCGGAAGTTAGGAATTCCCTTTCTCTCCATATTGCTGCATGGGCATGGAGGACTAGGTAAGCATACTTAGAGTCTGTATATATGTTTACCCTTTTTCCTTCTCCTAATTCTAGTGCCCGAGTGAGAGCTATTAGTTCTGCCAGCTGAGCACTAGTTCCTGGAGTGAGGGGATTACTGTCAAGTATTCCATTATCACTGACCACTGCATACCCCTCTTTTGGAAGTCCTTTTTCTACAAAGGAACTTCCATCAGTATACAAGTTGAGGTCGGGATCAGTCAAGGGAACCTCTGGAAGCTCCCTTCAAGTGGCATAGGTTTGAGCAATTACTTGTTGACAGTTGTGTTCTATCTTTTCTTCATTGTCTGGAAGAAATGTGGCTGGGTTAAGAGTTGCACAAGTGTGCAGTTGCAGCATTGACCCTTCAAGTCATAGAGCCTGATACTGATATTGATACCTGATATTGTTGTCTGACAACTACAAGTCTCCTTTAGCAGTGAGAATGCCGTTCACATCATGAGATGTCCACACAGTAAGATCTCTTCCCTGTATTATTTTAACTGCTTCAGATACTAAGACTGCTAATGCTGCCACTACTCGTAAACAATGAGGCCAACTGTTTGCCACTATATAAATTTCCTTACTTAGGTGTGCCACAGGTTGCAAGCTTGTCTCTTGGGCCTGTGTAAGGACCCCTAGAACTATTCGTTTTTTTCTGTGACATATAAAGAAAAATCTTGCCCTGTTGGCAAGCTTAACACAAGTGGTTTTCTGTTTTCTGCAGAACAAAGTTCTTACTCCGTGGCGTAAATTTTTTTTTTTTTTTTTTTAAAGACGGAGTCTCACTCTTGTCGCCCAGGCTGGAGTGCAATGGCGCAATCTCAGCTGACTGCAACCTCTGCCTTTCAGATTCAAGTGATTCTCCTACCTCAGCCTCCTGAGTAGCTGGGGTTACAGGCATGCACCACCACACCCAGCGAATTTTTGTATTTTTAGTAGAGAAGGGGTTTCACCATATTGGCCAGACTGGTCTCGAACTCCTGACCTCAGGTGATCTGCCCACCTCAGCCCTGCAAAGTACTGGGATTACAGGCACGAGCCACCATGTCTGGCTCCGTAGCATAACTTTTAAGACCCTTAATAATCTTGCTAACTTTTAAGACCCTTAATAATCTTGCATCAGCTTCATTTCATTTTATATTACCTTTTACTGTTTTTCTCTTCATACCCTATGCTCTCGCACTTTTAATATTAGTTTTCTTGCCGGGCACGGTGGCTCAAGCCTGTAATCCCAGCACTTTGGGAGGCCGAGACGGGCGGATCACGAGGTCAGGAGATCGAGACCATCCTGGCTAACACGGTGAAACCCCGTCTCTACTAAAAACTACAAAAAACTAGCCGGGCGAGGTGGCGGCGCCTGTAGTCCCAGCTACCCGGGAGGCTGAGGCAGGAGAATGGCGTGAACCCGGGAGGCGGAGCTTGCAGTGAGCTGAGATCTGGCCACAGCACTCCAGCCTGGGTGACAGAGCGAGACTCCGTCTCAAAAAAAAAAAAAAAAAAAAAAAATTAGTTTTCTTAATTTGTATGTGAAGGACCTAGGTGCCCTTTCCTAATTGTAATGGTCCATATCATGTCTGCTGTCTCAATTAATGACTTGAGACAGTGGAGGGTGCTTGAAGTATTAGCAAACTAGAATCCATGATTTACTATTTACTGTCTCTGTATTTGAATTAGATGGAAGTATTATAACAAAGAAAAAATATGTAATGATATTTGTGTGTGAAGAACCTTTAGACATATTTTTCTATATATTTTAGAATTGAGACGTAATGAACAATATTTCTTTCAACATTTCTTTAAGAAAAAATAGTGTAAAAAATAAAAATATACTAAAAATGATTAATGACAGCTTCTTTTATAAATGAAAAACTCCTTGGAGATAACATGTCCTTTATAATTTTTTCTGATGAGACTTGTCTAACCATTTGTCTCTTGATAGTTTATGTATAGATTTTATGTTTGTGTGAACTGTTGAGCAAATTATTCCATTTACTGAGATTTTTTTCTCTTTGTCACAGAACACATTTTTGGGCTAACTGTGTTTCTGTTAGTTGATGTGTGCTGTATAAGTGTGTACTAATTTTGATTATTCCATACTAAAGAAGAAATACATGAAAAATGGTCATTTACGTGGATTTCTTTCTTTAATCTTTGCCATTTTCACATAAAGCCAGGTTGCTATTACCATTAGCAGTTAACAAAACAATCTATCTGCTGCTTAATTTTTAAAAATAAATTATTTCATTGAATTTACCACTGTTTAACTGCTTTTCTTTCGTAAAACCTAAAGTAATATATATTTCTCTTTTCTTTTTTTGCCTTGATACATTCATCTAACATGTATTTATGGAATACCTGGTATGTGCCAAACACTATACTAGACTCCGGGAAAGAAAAATCATCAAAACTAGACATAGATCCTATTCCCATGGAACTTACAGTCTAGTAAGAGTGTAAATAAAGAATCAGAAACTAAGATAAAAGTTAACCTAGAAAAGTACAGGTTGCTATGACATTGACCTGATCTATTTTCTGATGTCAGTGGATTTCCTTTTTGATTACCCTTTTGTTGCCTGATTATCATGCTGTGATAATTCACTCGTATGCCTCTCACACCTCATCCTGATGTGTAAACTCCTTAAGGAAAGGAAAGGGCCGGGCATGGTAGTTCACGTGTGTAATACCAGCACTTTGGGAGGCTGAGGTGGGCGGGTCATGAGGTCAGGAGTTCGAGACCAGCCTGACCAACATGGTGAAACCCTGTGTCTATTAACAATACCAAAATTAGCTGAGCGTAGTCGTGCGCACCTGTAATCCCAGCTACTCAGTAGATTGAGGCAGGAGAATCACTTCAACCCAGGAGGCGGAGGTAGTGGTGAGCCAAGATCGCACCAATGCACTCCAGCCTGGGCGACAGAGGAAGACAGAGCAAGACTCCATCTCAAAAAAAAAAAAAAAAAAAAAAGAAAGGTTTATTTTCTCTCTAGTGCCTAGTCCATTCTAATATTGCAGTTACAAACATTTATAATGAAATAATGACTTAATGAACATGTATGAATAAATGGTAAATTATTTGTATGAAATAAATTTTCAGTTTTAAAAGACCATGTTACAATATCCTAAGATACTACATAATAAGCAAATATTTTTAAGTATTTGTTTTGGGTTTTTTTTTGGAATTACAGGGTCATCATCAAATCCACAGCAAATTTCCAGTTTTGACTTCACATCCACAAAGACTTTATCAGAAGAATCAGTAGTAGTCGTTGGAAAAGGTATTTCAAAGTTATTTCACTTCTTAATTATATGTATTCACCATATAGAAGCAAAGCCTATCAATAAGGAATAGAAAAGAATTTGATTCAAGTGTTGAGCGGAACTTCTTTTTACAAATGTATTACACTATCTTCATTTAAAGAATTAGAAGTTAATACCTACCTTCATGTTTCTATCTTCTAAGGAAACTAGTAAATTCATGTCATTAATTTTCAGAGAGATGTATTATGTGACTGCTGCAGTTTAGGTACTTCTAAGACAGTTTTAGGATAGCTTACTTAGTTTTAGCATAGTTCAAATTCAAATAGCCCTTATTTATCAGCTTAATAATCAATGTAATTATCTCCCATACAAAATCTAGAGAAGTGAAAATTAAACTCCCATTATATATTTTAAGGGGGCTAAGGGACCTTGAACAAAATTATTGCAAGTATCCTTTAAAGCTATTTTCTTTTTAATTGAAAACTAGAATGTAGTGGTGTACATTGAGGGTATGCATCTTATTTTTGTTCAATATGATGAAATAGAATAAAAGTCTTGAAAATTTTTTCCTAACTTCTTAGCTTGATAGTCTCATTAAGATATTTTATTTATTTATTTTCTTTTTGAGACGGAGTCTCGCTCTGTCGCCCGGGCTGGACTGCAGTGGCCGTATCTCAGCTGCAAGCTCCGCCTCCCGGGTTTATGCTTTTCTCCTGCCTCAGCCTCCCGAGTAGCTGGGACTACAGGCGCCCGCCGCCTCGCCCAGCTAGCTTTTTGTACTTTTTAGTAGAGACGGGGTTTCACCGTGTTAGCCAGGATGGTCTCGATCTGCTGACCTCGTGATCCGCCCGCCTCAGCCTCCCAAAGTGCTGGGATTACAGGCTTGAGCCACCGCGCCCGGCCCATTAAGTTGTTTTAAAACCCTCCTCAGATTGGCTACAGCTTACTCTTGTAAACTTATTTTCTGTTATTCCTTTATTTGCCCAACCAAGCTCATTTATTCGCTCCACATAAATGCTTTATAAACGTTCAACTCTGCATGTAAACATCACGATCTCATAGATTTCCCTGTCTCCTTTACTTTATACAGATCCTTCCTGTCTTCAAATCCCAGCTCAAATTCTTGCTCCTTGAAACCATCTTAAACACCCAACTGTCAGGCGCAGTGGCTCACTCCTGTAATCCCCATACTTTGGGAGGCCCAGGCGGGCGGATTACTTGAACTTAAGTGTTCAAGGCCAGCCTGGACAACATGGCAAAACCCCATCTCTACCAAAAAAAAAAAAAAAAAAATTAGGCAGGCCTGGTACTGTGCGTCTGTAGTCCTAGCTACTCAGGAGGCTGAGGTGGGAGAATTGCTTCAGCTTGGGAGGTGGAGGTTGCAGTGAGCCGAGATTGTGCTATTGCATTCCAGCCTGGGTGACAGAGAGAGACTATCTCGAAACAAACAAACAAACAAAAAACAAAAACAGCTCACAGCAACCTTTTCTTTATGTGTGCTTACCACTTGTAATATGCAGCTCTCACTTATTATCATGAACTGCCTTCTGGCACCTCTTATATTGCCCTGTTAGGGTATTTGTTTTTATATTTTATAATTATTTAGCATGTTTTTCTTATTAATTGTGTTGTTTGATTCTTGAAGGCAAGAACCTTACCTTAAACTGTGTTATCTAGAGTACCATCACATAATTAGTTAATGACTATTTGGTGGTTGGTTGATTTCAGGTGTATTTGGAAGTTTAAGTTCAGCACCAGCAACCTGCAGCCAATCAGTGATATCTTCTGTGGAAAATGAGGATACATTTTCAATTAAACAAAGTATTGAACCACCATCAGGGATTTATGGAAGATCAGTCCAGCAAAATATTTCATCATATCTTGATGTTGAGAATGAAAAAGATGTAAGGTTATTTGCTAATTATTAGAATAAATTTAAGCTTACAGTATGTCATTGTTTTGTGTATATCAGATGTGGGGTGGTGAAAGTATTTTGATTAAAATTTTAAAAACCTTAGTACAGTTGAAATTTTGAGCCTTGGCAATGTGGCAAAACACTGTCTCTAGGAAAAATACAAAAATTAGCCAGAAAAAATACAAAAATTAGTCAAAGCAGAGAGCCTATTTTCTCTAGAAAAAATACAAAAATGTAGCCACAGCCATGCGTGCCTGTGGGCCCAGCTACTTGGGAGGCTAAGGTAGGAGGATCACTGGAGCTCAGACGGTCAAGGTTGCAGTGAGTCATGATTGTGCCACTGTACTCCAGCCTGGGCAACACAGTGAAACTGTCTCAAGGAAAAAAAAAAAGAAATTTTGATCTTTAATCATTTAAATAATAGATTATTCACCCTTCCCACTTAATAAAGGCATTCTCATTCTGGGGATAAAGTATGTAATATACTTTTTATTCTCTGTGTACTTTATATTTTACGTGTACTATATATGTATATATATGTATGTATATATTCCGTTTTCTAGGATACACTTAAGTAGTGACAGACTAGTATCCTCAGAGACAAATTAGTTATCTGAGACAAAGATATTTTAAATATCAAACTCCCTGAATATTTTCAGATTTTCAACTTTTTCATGCAGGCTAAAGTTTCTATTTCAAAATCTACTTATAACAAGATGAGACAAAAGAGAAAAGAAGAGAAAGAACTGTTTCACAATAAAGATTGTGAAAAGAAGGAAAAAAATTCCTGGGAACGAATGAAACATACAGGAACTGAGAAAATGGCATCTGAAGGTAAGTGGAATTTAAGTTTTGGTATTTTTTTTTTTTTCTAGTAATAGTCTAAAGCTGATGAAATGAGGTTTCACTGGGGGTAATATATGACTAAGAATGAAATATCTTATGTAACACTGAAATTTGCAAGACCCACAGTTTCTGTTTTAATTATATATAACTATTAAAATAATATGCTTTCTCATCAACAGAAAAATGGTTGTGTTTCTCCCTTCTAGATTTAGATATTTTTGGAGATGAGATGGGGCTATCAAAAAATAAGAGTTCTCTTTAAGAAAACATTGCCTTCAGCCCTCCATTGAAAGGGTCCTGTTTAAAATGATCACCATCTTTAGCGTTTTCAGATTCAGATAGGTCACTTATTTAGATATAAAGAATAAAGTCACAAATGCTTGTTAAGCTGAGGAGACCACATGTGGTCCAGTGCATTTGTGCCAGAAAGAGTACTGAACTAGGAGCCAATAGACAGACCTGGCTTCTTAAGTTTCAGTTGTGCCTTTAATTAACTTTGTGACCTGGAAGCCGGCCTCAGTTTTCTGCCCCTGTGAATATCTTAAGTATCTCAAAGGTCCAGATTATCTCAAGGATCTCTTCTATACTCCCTGGAAATATTCCTGTTTTGCTGAGGAGTGGTATCCCATTTTATAGCAGATAACTGAGATGGTGAAACTGGTTTATATCACATCATGATCCAAAAAGGTCATTGCATTTGTCATTTATTCAGTCTATCCTTGAGTACCTACAATGTTTTGTGTTCGGTCAGGAGTATGCTCTATGTTTCCTGGTGTTGTTTTTTAAAATACTGAATACATGTTAGGTATAGTAGCAACGAGGAAAAATCAGACGTCGAAATAAAAAATCATGTGAACTATAATACACATTAACTATTATTGTTTAATTACTGTTTTGTTTAATATTATTAAGAAATAAACTGTGAAATGTAATAAACACTCTTAAATTTATGTTGCATCTGAAGTCTAGATAGCAACAAAATGCTCAAGAAGGTTACAAAAAATACGCTAAATTTAATAGACAGTATACTTCTCTTGAAGGTAAAAATAAAAAAAAAATTTAACCTAAATTAATATCTGAGGATTTTCCTAGCTTTTATTTCCATTATAATATAACAAGTGGAGAAAACTGTATTTTCAAAGCTATTAATTGTTGAGAGTATGCCTGATGAGAGGTGTTAGCCTGTAACATTGTGGCTAAAGATGTCCCTAAAACCCATTAAATGTAGGTGTTTGTGAAACTTAAGCCTCTTAGCATTCTCACATAATTCACTATTTGTTATTGTCATAAAATTCAGGGAGAGAAAAACCCATGAAACTTCCTACCTAACTTAGCCAGCGTGAAGAGTAGAAATAGAAGTACAAATATTACAAATAGTAATAAATCATAAATTTGGGGGTATTCATTCTTGATGGATCAACTAATTTTGTGATTTTTGCCTATAATGTAGGCTTTGAAGATTGGGTTTCTGAGAAGTATAAGGAGAGTACCACTTTGAAGTCACCCTTATATTTGAAAATAAGAATATGCTTACATAATTATTATGTTGGTCAGCTCAAAGTATAGCTGTTTAGCTCTATTTATGGTTATGAACATATTAGCAGAAATAATTTTAATAGCTAAATTCTAATTGGATGTGTCTCCAGTTAAGAAACTTTCTATCAGTTCACTGCTTCTCAAAGTGTGTTTCACAGACTGTGTGAACTGTTTGTTACTCATCTATGATAACCTACATACAGACAATATTTAGCTTCTAGAAACTATTTTAACAATTTGACAGTGCCACAACACTTTTATTGTACTTTATAAAAGAATCAATCTACAACACAGTGAAAGTTTTTGTTTTGTTTTGGTTTGCTTTTTTGAGATGGAGTCTTTTCTGTCGCCCAGGCTGGAGTGCAGCAGTGCAGTTTTGGCTCACTGCAACCTCTACCTCTTGGGTTCAAGCGATTCTTCTGCCTCAGCCTCCCGAGTAGCTGGGACTACAGGTGTGCACCACCATGCCAGGCTAATTTTTGTATTTTTAGTAGAGACGGGGTTTCACTATGTTGGACAGGCTAGTCTCGAACTCCTGACCTCGTTATCCGCTCGCCTCAGCCTCCCAAAGTGCTGAGATTACATGTGTGAGCCACTGCACCCTGCTAACAGTGGAAGTTTTTTTAAAAAAAAAAACGTCATTTGAGCGTCACTACTTTCAATTGATATTCTATACACCTCCTTTTTCAAGATAACATTCTTCAGGTGAAAACAAAATAAAGATAGGTGATAGTACTTCATATTGTTAAAATCTTAAGGTTGCAAATTTGGTGTTTATCTGCATCTCTTTCTAATGAGTTATTGTTTCATGAGAGTGGGAATGGATTAGATATATTAAGGGAATTCTTAAAACTTCCACGTTGGTTTCTTCATCTGTAATGTCTGAATAATAATTATTACATAGGGTTGTTGAATGAATTAAATTAGATAGTATAAATGAAGGACATAGCACAATACCAGGGAAGATAATAAATGATAATAGTGCTATTTTTTTATTTGCTATTCTTTCAGGATTGGGATATTCCAAAGCTGGAGGATTTTATTTATACATGTTAGTCTTAGATATGAAACCTAAAAGGATTCATCTGAACCATCAAAAAAAAAGTGAAAGGGGTCTATTATATATAATTGGGATATCATCTTCCTCACATAACAAAAACTGGCACTGACTCATCGCTGTAGTAATTTAAGGCATCATATTTTACCTTTTTACTTTTCTTTGTTAGATAGGTGATAAATTTTTTGAAAGCAGAGATTCTGTCTTATACCTCTTTATAGAAGATCACAGGTAATGGTGGCCGTAGATCTAAGTCCTGCCTCTCCCACTCATTAGCAATGGAACCTTAAGTAAATTTCTTAGTCTCTGTAAAACGCAATTATTTTCTCAGCTGCAAATAAAGATAGTTAGAATGCCTACCTCAACTTTGTTGAGATAATTAAATGCAGTAAAGTTTGCAAAGCATTTATCCCAAGGTCTGGTGCATAGTATTTAATAAATGTCAGCTAATATCATTAACACCTTGTTGCCTTTGGATTTTGAATGACCAACTCTGAATATGTAATTAGTATGCAACATTAAGTGAAATTTCTTATATTTGTGATTTCAAGTAACATTTTGTCACAGATAGCATGGTCAATAAATAATTTTTGATGATAAATTATTTTCTAGTGACTAATATTTCCTTTCTAAAAGTATCTCTTAACATGGAAAAAGAGCCAGTAAATCTTTACCTACTTATAAAAGCCCATTCTATTTGACCCTTTTCTTTTTAATATCTCCACTGCATGTGTCTCACATTATACAGTGCTCTCAAGGATATTATCCTGAGCACTCAAAGAGGATGATTTATTTTCTCAATTTATAGTACAGTGCCTTACATCTGCAAAATGCTTGGTCAATGTCTTATTATAGAAGAAACATCATTCTTATTACTACACATGGTCTTAGAATTTGTAATAGGCCACTA
Organism: Piliocolobus tephrosceles; assembly: GCF_002776525.5. NCBI lineage: Eukaryota > Metazoa > Chordata > Mammalia > Primates > Cercopithecidae > Piliocolobus > Piliocolobus tephrosceles. The sequence goes on along the minus strand of NC_045439.1, from coordinate 62,211,344 downwards.
ATTCTATATCAATAGAGAAAATCAACTAGAATTCTACATACAGATGCCATGAACCTTCATCTTCACTTCTCAGTTATGAAACAGGTATATATCCACATTTTTACAAAATGGGATCATACTGCTTCTTTGACTTTTAGCTGTTAAAGCCAGACTTTGTTATGACTCATGACTGAAAAACTACTTATATTTTTATTAAATATAATTTGTTAATAATTTTGCATATAAAAAGTAAAGTTTTCAATAGTTTTGGTTTCTGGGTACTGTAATTTTCCTCAAGACTAACTAATAGTACTAAGTTTTCATAATAAATGTTCATCACAACTGTAGTCAGAATAATGTTTGTATACTTTGTGTGAAGGTCTTCTTGGCCGGGCATGGTGGCTCACGCCTGTAATCCCAGCACTTTGGGAGGCTGAGGCGGATGGGTTGCTTGAGATCAGGAGTTCAAGATCAGCTTGACCAACATGGTGAAACCCTATCTCTACTAAAAATACAAAAATTAGCCGGGCATGGTGGTGCGTGCCTGTAATCCCAGCTACTTGGGAGGCTGAGGCAGGAGAATCGCTTGAACCAGGTGGCAGAGGTTGCAGTGAGCTGAGATTGCACTACTGCACCCTAGCCTGGGCAACAGAGCGATACTCCTTCTCAAAAAGATAAACATTTGTAAAAAAAGTTTCTCTCATAGTTTAATATATTTTGTTTTAGGTGAAACATCTACTGGAGTCATTTCACAGTATAAAGAAAGGATGCCTTCTGTCACTCATAGTCCAGAAATAATGGATCTATCAGAACTACGACCATTCTCTAAACCAGAAATAGCACTGACAGAAGCCCTGAGGCTTTTGGCTGATGAGGATTGGTAAGTTCACCATCCTTAACTTCAAACTAAGCAGAGTTCTAAAGCTTTCTGTAAATATTTAATTAAAAATCTTGAAACACATTTTCTATTAAAATAACCTTAGAAACGATTATTTAGTTCTTAGGCATCAGAGTCTTTTCAGCTTATTAATGTAGCTGAACTCTGGTCCTAATAGTACTTTATTACCAGTTGTGTTATAACTTACATGCCATAAGAATATAATTTAGCTTTATTATGGATTATGTAAACCCTTTGGTAATGGGATACAAATTTCACCGTTTCTCAAAGTATTTCTCTGTGAAATATAATTTTTAATTGTCCTGGAAATACTTACCTGCTCTTACTGCAGTGATAGCAGCCACCCAACCAGCCCAGCCAATAACTCAAGGGAGACAAAAGACAGTGGCAATGTGCATCCCACGTATTTCAGCAGGAGCGTCCACTTACTGCCTTTGTCTCATTTCCTCCCTTGTTCCTTCAGTATCTCTCATTGTCCCCATCTTATACCTCTTCATCAGTTTTGCCTCTGTTCTAGAGCATATTCATCAACTTTCAAATGTGCCATAATATCTCCTATTTTTTAAAAACCTCCAGGCTGGGCACGGTGGCTCATGTCTGTAATCCCAGCACTTTGGGAGGCCGAGGTAGGCGGATCATGAGGTCAAGAGTTCAAGACCAGCCTGGCCAACATAGTGAAACCCCATCTCTACTAAAAATACAAAAAAATTAGCCAGGCATGGTGGCGGCGCCTATAGTCCCACCTACTTGGGAGGCTGAGGCAGGAGAATTGCTTGAACCCGGGAGGTGGAGGTTGCAGTGAGCCGAAAGTGGGCAGCTGCACTCCAGCCTGGGCAACACAGTGAAACTCTGTCTCAAAAAAAAAAAAAAAAAAAATAGAAGTTCTGCAGAATTTAATCCACTGGCATTCTCTTTGTTATTGATTTTGTAGCTCAAGGGCAATCTTTTTCTGGCGATCTTTTTCTGTAAAGATCCAGGTAATAGGTATTTTAGACTTTGTAGGGCAGATGCCTTTGTTGCCAATAGTATCTAAACAAATGGGCATAGCTGTGTTTCTATAAAACTTTGCTTATAAAACATATGAAAACTGTACTCATTAAAAAAATCTGATGGAGCCAGATTTGGCCCATGAGCCATAGTTTGCCAATCCCTTCTTAAATTATTTCATTCAGTCTCACAGCTTTAAATTCCATCTAAACTCTGATATTTCATATTTCATAAATGTGTATCTGTATCCCTGGTATAATTTTGAGCTCTAGACTCAAAAAGAAGTAATCCAACAGCCAACTTGGCCCTTTCATTTAGATACCAGTAGACATCTTAAATTTAACATATCCAGAAAAGAAATCCTGAACCTCTTCCTGCCAACATGGATTAACAGGACTGTATTTGCCCTCATACATGAAAGATCTAATACAATTATACAAAATACATGAAACAATAGTTTTTAAGGGCTGGGCACAGTGGCTCATGCCTGTAATCTCAGCACTTTGGGAGGCCAAATCACTTGAGGTCAGGAGTTCAAGCCCAGCCTGGCCAACCCTGTCTCTACTGAAAAACGAAAAAAATCAGCTGGGGTATGGTGGCGCACGTCTGTAGTACCAGCCACTTGGGAGGCTGAGACACAAGAATCGCTTGAAGCTGGGAGGCAGAGGTTGCAGTGAGCCGAGATCGTGTCACTGCACTCCAGTCCGGATGACAGAGTGAGACTCCATCTCAAAAGCAAAGAAACAGCAACAACAAAAAACAATAGTTTTCAAGATACTCTTCACCAGGCTATGGAAAGATCTCTGAGAGACAGGAAACAAACCAGGTGAGCCCTACAATTACCCAGCTTGCTTTCTGGAAAGAGTTTCCAGATTGCAGCTAAAGGAGGGAAAAACAGGCAGATAGCAGCAGAGATGGACATGGTGCTGAGAGTTTGAGGAGGCCATGGTGACTAGACTTTGCAGGACAGAGTGCCAGATAGAGCTCCACAGAGAGCTCCAGAGATCATAAGAGGATTTTATTCAAATGTTAGCAGACAATGGGTCGGTGCCTGCATGTAAATATATTTCCTGAGGCCAGAACAAGAACCACTCAAAAAAGTTACAAGGAACAATGTCAGGAGCATATACAATATTAATAATACTTCCTGTTCCCACCAGCAGAGAGGAAAAGTTCATAATTCACAGGGCATTGGGTAGAATACTCAGAGAGTTTTGCTCCATAGTGTAGTAAAATAAACCATAGACTGAATGTTTGGTTCCCACCTAACGAAGTTTAAAAGCAAGGCCTAAGAGGATCAAACATTTGATACTTATTTGGAATACGTTTTCAAATAACTATATCCCAGAACAAAGCTGAAGAATAATTATAGGAATACAAAAATAGCTAAAGTAAAATTTATAATGTTTGGCATCCAATAAGAAATTACCAGGCATGCAGAGAAGCAGGAAAATATAACCAATAGTGAGAAGAAAAAAAGCCAACAAGTGCAACCAATGCAAAAATGACACAGATGATAGAATTAGTAGACAAAGACATTGTAACTGTAACAATTGCATGCATTAGCGAGGTTAGAGGAAAGGTTGAGCAAGTAAAGAGATATAAGAAAACCAAAACTAATGTCTACAGATGAAAGCTATAATGTCTGAGATGAGAAATACACTGGATGAGATTAATAGGTTAGATATTCCAGAAGAAAAGATTAGTGAAGTTAAAGACGTAACCATTGAAACTATTCAAAATGAAACAGTGTAGGCTGGCCAATATGGCAAAATCCTGTCTCTACCAAAAATATAGAAATTAGCCAGTTGTGGTGATGCACACCTGTAGTCCCAGCTACTGGGGCGACTGGGGCAGGAGAATCGCTTAAACCTGGGAGGCGGAGGTTGCAGTGAACTGAGATTGTACCACTGCACCCCAACCTGGGCAACAGGGTGAGAGTCTGTCTCAAGGAAAAAAAAAAAAAAAAAAATTCAAAATGAAAGTGAGAGAAACAAGACTGAAAAAAAAGTCCAGAAAATCTGTCAGCTGTGGGACAACTTCAAGTTATGTGTAATTGGAGTTACCAGACAGAGAAAGAGAGAGAAAAGAAAAGAATATTTGCAGAAAAAAAATGGATACAATTTGTTCAAATTTGATGAAAACTGTAAACTCAGAGATCTAAGAAGTTCAATGAACACCAAACACAAGAAACATGAAAAGAAGTATTTCAAAGGAGATATAATCAAAAGGCCTAAAATTAGGGATGGAGAAAATCTTAAAAATAGCTAGGGGCAAGACATTACATATAGAACAAAGATCAGACTACTCATCAAATACACTGCAAACCAAAAAACAGTTCAGTGAGATATTTAGAGTACTGAAAGGAAAAACAAACTGTCAATCTAGAATTCTATATCCAATGAAAATATCTTTCAAAAATAAAAGTAGTGGATCGGGCATGGTGTCTCACACTTGTAATCCCTGCACTTTATGAGGCTGAGCCAGGAGGATTGCTTGAGCCCAAAAGTTCAAGACCAGCCTTTGCAGTATAGCAAGACCTCATCTCTAGAAAAAAAAAAATTAAAAATCTGGATGCAGTGATGTGTTTCTGTAGTCCTGGCTATTCATGAGGCTGAGGCAGAAGGATCACGTGAATCCAGGGGTGCGAGACTGCAGTGAGCTGTGATTGTGCCACTACAGGCCGGCCTGGGCAACAGAGCGAGACCTTGTCTCTTAAAAAAAAAAAATTTTAAAAGAAGCAAAATGTCTGACATTTTGATACAAAGGCCCAAAGGGAAGACCTGGGAGTATTGCTTTACCATTCTTACATATGAAATGATATATATCACTTCAAGGTAGATCAACAAGTAACCAGTAAAATAACACAGAAGTTTTGTTGGTAAGGCAACAAAGGAGATAAAATGTAACTATAAAAATAATTATAAAGAAAAGATGAGACAAATAGAAAACAAACAACAAGATAATAGACTTAAACCCAATCATCTAATCACATTAAATGTAGATGAACTAAACACCCTAGTGAGATTAGATTAAAAAGCAAAACTCAACTATATGCTGCCTATAAGAAATTCCGTTTAAATATATAGGTACAAGTAAGTTAAAAGTAGAGATGCAAAAAGATGTATACCATGCTAACACTAATCAAAAGATAGATTATGTGACTATATTAATATCAAAGTATATTTCAAAGCAAAGAATATTAATGAGAGTATTTATTTTATATTGTTATATAACAAATTGCCACAAACTCAATGGATTCAAACCACACAAATTGATTAACTTTCAAGAGATCAGATACAAGTTAACTCAACTCTTTGCTCAGGATATCACTAGGGTGAAATCAAAGTGTCTGCCAGGGATGCGATCTCATCTTTCAATTTTCTTAGAAGCTCGTTGGAAGAATTGTCTTCCTTTTAGATGTGCAGTGGAGGTTTCCATTTTTGTATTAGTCCGTTTTCATGCTGCTGATAAAGACATATCCAAGACTGAGAAGAGGTTTAATTGGACTTACAGTTCCACATGACTGGGGAGGCCTCAGAATCATGGCGGGAGGCAAAAGGCACTTCTTACATGGTGGCAGCAAGCGAAAATGAAGCAAAAGCAGAAACCCCTGATAAACCCATCGGATCTCGTGAGACTTATTCACTATCATGAGAATAGCACAGGGAAGACCGGCCCCCATGATTCAGTTACCTCCCCGTGGTTCCCTCCTGAATCCTGGGACATAGCCAAACCCTATCAATCTTCTAGAGGTCAACTCTCATGTCCTTATTATGTGCTACACACACAGACATAGATCCTCTCAATATGAAGCTTACTTCTTCGAAGCCAGGAGAAGAATCTCTGCTGCTGCTGCTGCTTATCTCTTTTAAGGGAGGTAAAGCCTCCCCAGGATAATCTCCCTTTTGATTAACTTGATGTCAGCTGATTAGGGACCATAATTAAATCTGCAAATCTCTTTTGCCATCACACTTAATATGATCACAGGGAGTAAGATCCCAACACATTCACATATCACTCACAGGGAGTGATATCACAACACATTCATGGAGACGGTGTAATACAGGTTGTGTAAATCAGGGGTAGGAATTATGAATGCCATCTTAGGATTCTGTCTACCACATCCAGAATAAAGAGGGTCATTTTATAGTGATAAAGGAATTAATTCATCAAGAGGACATGGAAGTCCTGATACTTATTTACCATATAATATTGCTTGAAAATACATTAAGCAGCCGGGCGCGGTGCCTCAAGCCTGTAATCCCAGCACTTTGGGAGGCCGAGACGGGCAGATCATGAGGTCAGGAGATCGAGACCATCCTGGCTAACACAGTGAAACCCCGTCTCTACTAAAAAAATACAAAAAACTAGCCGGGTGAGGTGGCGGGCACCTGTAGTCCCAGCTACTCGGGAGGCTGAGGCAGGAGAATGGCCTAAACCCGGGAGGTGGAGCTTGCAGTGAGCTGAGATCCAACCACTGCACTCCAGCTTGAGCAACATAGTGAGACTCCATCTCAAAAAAAAAAAAAAAAAAAAAAAGCAAAAACTAATAGAACTGCAAGGAGAAATAAATCTCTAGTTATAATTGGAACTTCAATAATCCTCTCTCATTAATAAATAGAACAAGTTTAAAGAAAATCAGTAAAGATGGCCAGGTGCGGTGGCTCATGCCTCTAATCCCAACACTTTGGGAGACCAAGGCAGGCAGATCATGAGGTCAGGAGATTGAGACCATCCTGGTTAACATGGTGAAACCCCATCTCTACTAAAAATACAAAAAAAAAAAAAAAAAATTAGCTGGGCATGCCTGTAGTCCCAGCTACTTGGGAGGCTGAGGCAGGAGAATCGCTTGAACCTGGGAGGCAGAGGTTATGTTGAGCCAAGATCGGGCCACTGCACCCCAGCCTGGGTGACAGAGTTAGACTCATCTCAAAAAAAAAAAAAAAAGGAAAATCAGTAAAGATGTAGAAGATTTGGACAATGCTTTTTTGTATGTATTTTTACTAGAGATGGGGTTTTTCTATGTTACTCAGTCTGGTCTCAAATACCTGGGCTCAAGCAATCCATCCACCTCAGCCTTCCAAAGTGTTGGGATTACAGGGTCACCATACCTGGCCTGAACAACAGTATTGACCAATGTTGTCATGGAATCCTTAAGGTGTTACTTTGATAGCCAGAAACATCTGTGGCCAGTGGCACCTTTGCCCAAGTTTTGCTCAGGCCCACTTGGGCTCGTTTTGCCCACTTGGCCTCACAGGCTGTGCTTGGCTTTTGCTACCAGCCCAGATCCTATGCCTGCAAAGGGTGAGCCAGGCACAGAGCAGTGAGGGGTGCATGAGCATGGGGTCCGGCCACTGCACACAGCCAGGCATATGCTGGCTGTGGCAGGATAGGCAGCTCCATGCACTGGCACAGCTGCTGGCTTCCTGCTATAGCTGGACCAGACATACCACAAGCAGCTTCCACTGTGGGCCAGGGAATGTGGTGGCACCCAGAAGCTTGGAGATGCCAGCAACTGCAGAGCCCCAAAGAGAGTATGCCAGCCCTTGCTTGGGAAGCTCCTAAGTTTGGGTTCCCCATAGGGCCACAGCTCTTTTCTCCTTTCTTCTCACCTTCTCGTTGCCCACAATGTCATGAGTGGTTGCAGTGTGATTGGAGTAGGGGGAGTTTTCAGCCATGTTTGTGTTATAGATCTTTCAGTCCTGAATTCTTGTCCTGAGTCCAAGAAGAATTAGGTATATGGACCTCCAGTTGTGGAGCAAGGTGAAGAGATGCTTTATTGAGCAACAGTATACCTCTCAGAAGACCTGAAGTGGGTAGCTCCTTTCTGCTGGCAAGTCGTCCTGACATCTGTGCAACCCTCAATGGAGAGGAGACTCAGAGTGGGGTAGCTCCTATCCACAGGCAGGTCTGATGTCTGTGCAGCCCTAAGTGGAGAGGAGACCCAGAGTGGGTAGCTGCTATCCACAGGCAGGTTGTTCTGGTGTCTCTGCAGTCCTCAGCAGAGAGGAAACCTAGAGAGGGTAGCTTCTATCCGCAGGCAGGTTGTTATGATGAGTGTACAGCTCTCAGCAGAGAGGAGACCCACAGAGGGTAGCTTTTCTCCACAGGCAGGTCATCCCATCTGCCAGAGTCTGGCTGAGTCTGGGATTTTTATGGGCTTCAGAGAGGAAGAAGTGCATGCTGATTGGTCCATGGGCAGGCCTGGAAAAAGCACCATAAGTTCTCACTCCAGTCTGTGAAACTAGCAGCCCACCCCTACAAGCTGCAGTCTGTCCCTGGCTTGAAGGTGAGGCTTCACCTGCCGCTTTCTGCCCAGGAGCCTGTCTGCCTCCTGCCACCATCAACCTGCTGTCCACAGTGCCCAGGCTGTTCGTGTTGAGGGGTGCCTGCAGGCCCACACCAAGCTGCCCTCAGCATGCTCCCGACTTCCTTCCCATGCTTGTTGGTGCCCAAAGTCCAGTGGGGACCATGTCAGCACTACCCCAAGTGCGTGCACACCCAGCTAGGTCCTGACAGCACCTGGGATCAGCCACAACTTTGTTCCAAAGTTGGAGGTTGTGCTGGGAGTGGGGAGAAGCCAGGCAGTGGGGGAAGACACTTTTGAGCCTGTTGAAAAGGGGGATTTCCAGGGCCCCTGAGAGCACAGGGATGCCCAGGTCTGCAGCTGTGGCTGAATGGCTACAGCTGTGCCCAGGAAGTCGGGGCTCCTTCCCCTTCTACTCAGAAGGGGGCAAGGCTCCCACCTGTTCCTGGCTCCCGCTGGCTCCATGGAGCACACAGTCCGTGCTGTACCTTCCCTGCCACAGCTGGTGTCTTCACAGTGGCCACTCCAGAGGGGCCGCCACTGCCATCCGTGTGACCTAATTAACATTTATAACACATTCCACCTACAGCAGCAGAATTCACATTCTGTTCAAGTCCACAAGACATATTTACAAAGAAAGACCTTATTCTAGGCTATAAGACAAGTAATTTTAAAGGAATCGGATTTTACAAATTTTGTTCTCTGGAATTAAATTGGAAATTAATGACAGGTGTTTGGAAAGTGCTCAAATATTTAGAAACTAAGTAACACACTTACATGTGTAACCTATGGATCTAAGAAGAAATCAAAAGGAAAATTACAAATTATTTTGAATTTGATGAAATAAAGAATGAAACATCAAAATTTGTGGGATGTAGCCAAATTAAAGAGGAATATGTCACACTATAACACCTATATTAGAAAAGAAGAAAAGTTCTATATAAAGGAAATCAGCTTTCACTTAAGAAACTAGAAACAGAAGAGCACATGAAGCCCAAAGTAAGCAAAGAAAGGAAATAATAAAGATCTGTGTGGAAATCATTGCAATGGAAAACAATAGAGAAAATCAGTGAAAGCAAAAGCAGGTTCTTGGAGAAGATCAATAAAATGGATAAGCCTCTTGTCAGATTGACCAAGAAAAAGAAGAGAAAAATTGCTAACATCAAGAATGAAAGAAGAAACATCACTACTGATCATACAGCTGTTAAACAGATAATATAGAAATATGATAAACAGCATGATGCCCCAAAATTCAACAACTTAGGCGAAATGGACAAATTATTTGAAAGGCACAAATTACCAAAACTCATTCATAAAGAGTTAGATAACTTGTGACCGGGCACGGTGGCTCACGCCTGTAATTCCAGCACTTTGGGAGGCCAAGGCAGGCGGATCACTTGAGGCCAGGAGTTCAACACCAGCCCGGCTAACATGGTGAAACCCCATCTCTACTAAAAATACAAAAATTAGCCACATGTGGCGGTGCATGCCTGTAATCCCAGCTATTCAGGAGGCTGAGGCATAAGAATTGCTTGGACCTAGGAGGAGAAGGTTTCAGTGAGCTGAGATTGTGCCACTGCACTCCAGCCTGGGCAACAGAGCGAGACTCTGTCTCAAAAAAATATATAATAATAACTTGTATAACCCAGTATCTATTAATGAAATTGAATTTATGTTTAAATTTTCCTGCAAAGAGGCCAGGAGTGGTGGCTCATGCCTGTAATCCTAGCACTTTGGGAAGCTGAGGCAGGCAGATCACTTGAGGTCAGGAGTTCAAACCTGGGCAACATGTGAAACCTAGTCTCTACTAAAAATACAAAAATTAGCCGGCCATGGTGGTGCATGCCTGTAATCCCAGGTACTCTGGAGGCTGAGACAGGAGAATCGCTTGAACCCTGGAGGCGGTGGTTGCAGTGAGCCAAGATTGTGCCACTGCACCCCAGCCTGGGTGACATAGCAAGATTCCCTCTGAAAAACAAAAGTTTCCACAAAGAAACCTTCAGTTTCTGATAGTTTATCCCAAACTTTTTACAAAGATACTAATTCTACAAATACTTCTAGAACATTGAATAAGATGAAGTTCTCATCTCATTGATTGAGGCCACCATTACTCTGATACCAAAACCAAAGACAGGAAAACTACAGACTGATTCCTAATATAGCATAAGAACATAGAGATAAAATTCTTAACACAGAACTCATTTCTCCTCTTCCTAATCTGAAATATACTTCTCCCTCAGTGTTCACTGTCTTAGTTAATAGCCCTGCCATACACATTTGGTTGTTCATTCCAAGTCAGGATTGACTTCTTTTTTTGTCTTTGTTTGTTTGTTTGAGACAGAGTCTCACTGTGTCACCCAGGCTGAAGTGCGGTGGCATGATCACAACTTACTGCAACATTGACCTCTGCGGGCTCAGGTGATCCTCCCACGTCAGCCACGCAAGTAGCTGGGAATACAGGTGCACACCATCATGCCTGGCTAATTTTTGTATTCCTTGTAGAGACGGAGTTTCACCCAAGCTGGTCTCGAAATACTGGGCTCAAGCAATCTGCCCGCCTCAGCCTCCCAAAGTGTTAGGATTATAGGCGTGAGCCACTGCACCTGGCCTCTCGTTTCTTTACATTCCATCAATTCTTATATTTTCAGAACATATCCTGAAACCAATTACCTACTTCAATCTCTGCTGCCATCCCTCTAGTTCATGCCGTAGTTGTCTCCCACATGGCTATCGTAGTTTCATCACTGGCTTCCATGCTTGTATTACTCCATCTCATATAATAGCTGTTGATACTGTTAAGATATAAACCACACCATGGGACTTCCTCACAGAGAGCAGTTTGGTAGCTCTCTAGAACACTAGGGAAAAAAATTTAAATCCTTACCAAAAATTGTAACTCTTTATTACCAAGGGACAGATAATGAAGGACCAGCTAACCAGGCCTATTGTTAAATCATAAAAGGGTCTGTTCATCAAGAAGACGTATCAGTCCTAACACACACACATACACATACATATATATATATAGAGAGAGAGAGAGAGCACGTATGAATGCTTCAGAATACGTGAAGGAAAAAACTAATAGAAATTTAAGGAGAAATGCACAAATCTACAATTATATCTATATTATAATTATATAAGGTACACAGTTATAGATTGTATAAGTTAATATAATTATAATCTTTTAAATCTAAAAGATATGTTATGTTTACGCTATAATGTAGTCTAATAAGTGCACAGTAGTATTATGCCTTAAAAATAGATGCCTTAATTAAAAAACACTTAATTGCTACTACTGATCACCTGAACCCTAAGTGAGTTGTAATCTTTTTGCTAGTGGAGGATCTTACCTTGATGTTGATGGCTGCTGACTGATCAGGGTGGTAGTGGCTGGCTGTGGTAATTTTAGCAATCACAGCAAATATTACTGCTCGTTGACAATGTACTTGGTCACTCATGAGCTCTGATGGAGATGTACAAGGATATTAATGTTGTTTTCATGCATGCTAACATAACTTCAATTCTGAAAATTTAGCACCTAAGAATCATACTGATTTTGAAAGTCCTAGATGGCATCTTCTAATAGGAGGCTGTTTCATTTACATTGAATATCTGTTGTTTTGTGTAGCTACTTGTATCTATTACCTTACCTAGATCTTCTGGATAACTTGCTGCAGCTTCTACATTAGCACCTACCGCTTCACATTGCACTTTTATTTTTTTTTTTCTCTTTGAGATGGAGTCTTGCCCTGTCACCCAGGCTGGAGTGCAGTGGTGTGATCTTGGCTCACTGCAACCTCCACCTCCCAGGTTCAAGTGATTTTCCTGCCTCAGCCTCCTGAGTAGCTGGAATTACAGGTGTCCACCACCACACCCAGCTAATTTTTGCATTTTTAGCAGAGATGGGGTTTCACCATGTTGGCCAGGCTGGTCTCGGACTCCTGACCTCTAGATCCGCCCACCTTGGCCTCCCAAAGTGCCGGTATTACAGGTGTGAGCCACCGCGCCCAGCCCACATTACACTTTTGTATTATGGAGATGGCTTCTTTCCCTCAAACTCATGAACCAACCTCTACTAAACTCAAAGTTTTCATCTGAGCCTTTCTCACCTTTCTGAACCTCTTCATTGGCAATATTCCATACACAGAAAAGAAGACATTTGTGATCCTGTTCCAGTTGAGTCCTATCTAACGAATGATCTTGTCATTTCTTTTTCCCATAGGGAGAAGAAAATTGAGGGACTGAATTTTATTAGATGCTTAGCTGCTTTTCATTCTGAGATACTGAACACAAAGTTGCATGAAACAAATTTTTCAGTTGTTCAAGAGGTAAACTTATTTTTCAGATGAGTTAAGGATTGTTAGAATAACAAAGGATAAATATGCTGTTTATTTGACCTTTAAAATGTTTAAACAACTCTGTACCACATGATATAAAAGGCTTGTATTTAATTAAACTAGTCCGTGTCTTAATTTGCAACATTAAGAGAAACTTAATAGATGTTGATTCTTAGGACTAAAGATAATATATATTAACATGTGGGGTTTTGTTTGTTTTTGAAATGGAGTCTTGTTCTGTCGCCCAGGCTGGAGTGCAGTGGTGCGATCTCGGGTCACTGCAACCTTCTCCTCCTAGGTTCAAGAGATTCTCCTGCCTCAGTCTCCCAAGTAGCTGGGATTACAGGCACATGCCACCACGCCTGGCTAAATTTTGTATTTTGAGTAGAGATGTGGTTTGACCCTGTTAGCCAGGCTGGTCTTGATCTTCTGACCTGGTGATCCACCCACCTTGGCCTCCCAAAGTGCTGGGATTACAGGTATAAGCCACCATGCCCGGCTTAAGATATGTTACTTGAAGCCAGGAGTTCAAGACCAGCTTGCCCAGCATGGCAAAACCCCATTTGGACTAAAAATACAAAAATTAGCTGGGCATGGTGGTGTGCACCTGTAATCCCAGCTACTCAGGTGGCTGAGGCATGAAAATTGCTTGGACCTGAGAGGCAGAAGTTACAGTGAGCTGAAATCAAGCTACTGCACTCCAGCCTAGTCGACAGAGCGAGACTCTAACTCAAAAAAAAAAAATTGTAAAATTCCTTTCCAAGTTATAATTAGTGATTTTCTTGCAGAATATCAGCAAAATGCACATTTTGAAATTTTTTTTTAGGTGAAAAATTTACGTTCTGGAGTTTCTCGTGCTGCTGTGGTCTGTTTAAGTGATCTTTTCACTTACTTGAAAAAGAGCATGGATCAAGAGCTAGATACCACAGTAAAAGTTTTGTTGCAGAAGGCTGGTGAATCAAATACATTTATAAGAGAAGATGTTGACAAAGCATTGAGAGCTATGGTTAATAATGTAACTCCTGCACGTGCAGTTGTTTCTCTTATCAATGGTGGACAAAGGTAATGTTCAAAATGACCTTGAAATGTCTTTAAACTAAAAATGAAATGTTGCAATCAGGAGTGTAGAAAAGAAACAAGCAAATCTTAGTATTATATTGGTCAAAAAACATTTATTAAAAAGTTCCTATGAGATAAGCATTATACTACATGCTGAATATGAAAAGAATAATGTTATTATTTTTGTCATAGAATATGTATACTTCTTGTGTTGGGCACCTAGCAAAATATCTGCCACACAAAATCATCTAGGCAATTTGGCTTTAGGAGCCTTACAGTTATTATTATTTTTTTATTAATTTTTGTTTCAGTAGCTTTTGGGGTACAAGTGGTTTTTTTGTTACATGGGTGAATTGTATAATAGTGAATTCTGAGATTTTTGTGCACCCATCACTTGAGTAGTGTACATTGTACCTAATGTGTAGTTTTTATGCCTCACCCCCTCCTGCTCTCCTTCTTTCTCTAAAGTTCATTATATATAGTTCATTATATATATATCACCCTGTATGGCTTTGCATACTCATAACTTAGCTGCCACTTATAGGTGAGAACATACCGTTTTTGGTGTTTTACACCTGTGTTATTTCACTTAGAATAATAATGGCCTCCAGCTCCTTACAAGTTTCTGCAAAAGACACTATTTAATTCATTTTAATGGCTGGGTAGTATTTCTCTCTCTCTCTTTATATATATATATATACACACCATTTTCTTTATCCACTGATTAGTCCGTGGGCACTTATGTTGGTTCTACATCTTTGTAATTTTGAATTTTGTTGCTATAAACATATATGTGCAAGTTTCTTTTTCACATAATGACTTCTTTTCGTTTGGGTAGATACCAAGTAGTGGGATTGCTAGATCAAATGGTAGATCTACTTTTAGCTCAATAAAAGTTATTGTAATAATGTTACCCTATTGTTATTCCAATAATGTTATTTACATTCATAGAGCTATAACTAAATGTCTGTTTTGTTTTGCTTTTAACTTTTGAGGAAGGGATAAGTAATGCAAATAATTTGACATTTCAGACTCACAGGATGATTGTTGAGGAGCTGTTAAATCATTTAACTTTAGGATTGATCTTTGGCCTCATGTGGTGGCTCTCACCTATAATCCCAGCACTTTGGGAGGCCAAGGTGAGAAGATCCCTTGAGCCCAGAAGTTCGAGACCAGCCTGGGCAACATAGTGAGACCTCATCTGTACTAAAAATAAAATCAGATTAACTGGGTATGGTGGCACATGCCTGTGGCCTCAGCTACTTGGGAGGCTGAGGCAGGAGGATCACTTGAACCCAGGAGGTCGAAGCTGCAGTAAGCCATGATTGCATCACTGCATTCCAGCCTAAGTGACAGAGCACGACCCTGTCCCAAAAAACAAAAACAAAACAAAACAAACAAACAAACAAAAGCATAGATCCATAGATCTTTGGAGAATAGTTTATATAACAACTCTGTATTAATTGATCATGTCTCCTTGTAGCCATTTACACATTGCTGTAAGAAGGTGTACAGCCCAGCATTTATCAGATGTATTGGAATTTATGGAACCAGAACGTATTTTATCTGCAACAAAGGATATGGCTGAACGTATATTACCAGCTGCTGCTAAGTTTGCTCAAGACAGTTCACAAGAAACCAGGTGAATATCTGCTAATGTTGGCTAAATCTATTATTAATAAGGGCTTAAAAGTAGGAAAGGAAAGAAAGTTTAAAAAAGAATGAACATTTTCTAAATGGAGAAGTGGGGTCCCCAGGGATTGGTGCTGGGGGATGGTCTTATTTAACCGGATTGTAAATATTCTTGAGGGAGTGCACAGTGAATTCTCCAAATTTACAGATGACACTACATACTTCTGGGTAGTGAGATGCCAAGTCACAGGGATGAACTTCATGAAAACGGCACAAGACTGTATGAGTGGGCAGAAAAGTGGCAGAAGAACTACATTATGGGCAAATGTAAGGTAATGCATTTAGGGGAAAATGATATATTTTCCAAGCAATCAGGTAAAATCAAGGAAATAGGTACACATGAAAAATGCAGGAATAGGGCTGGGCGTGGTGACTCACGCCTGTAATCCCAGCACTTTGGAAGGCCGAGGTGGGCGGATCACGAGGTCAGCAGTTCAAGAACCAGCCTGGCCAACATGGTGAAACCCCATCTCTACTGAAAATACAATAAAATTAGCCGGGCGTGGTGGCAGGCACCTGTAATCTCAGCTACTTGGGAGGCTGAGGCAGGAGAATTGCTTGAACCCGGGAGGCGAATGTTGTAGTGAGCTGAGATTGTGCCATTGCACTCCAGCCTGGGCAACAGAGCGAGACCCTGTCTCAAAAAAAAAAAAAAAGAAAAAAGAAAAATACAGGATTATGCGTAACAATATATTATTCCACGAAACATGAGATATCTGCAGTCTGGAAACTACACAAATTTCTGATGGTTGTACTGGAAAAACAATTTTATGAAGTTTAAGAACAGTCAGAGAAAGCACAATAATTAAGATGTGGATGGTATAATGGCTATGATGGTGACAAAAATTTTGGATGTAGTCAGATGCTTATGTTAAATTTCTAGTCCCCATCATTGTCCTTAAGCAAGTTACTTAATTTCTGTTAGTCTCTGTTTCCATGTCTATAAAATTAGGAAGTGTGGACTAGGTGACCAGTAATGTTCCATATAAAATCTGAACTTTTTATAGTAATGATATATGGCCGGGTGTGGTGGCTCACACCTGTAATCCCAGCACTTTGGGAGGCAGAGGTGGCTAGATCACCTGAGGTCAGGAGTTTGAGACCAGCCCATGAACATGGCAAAACCCCGCCTCTACTGAAAATATAAAAATTAGCCAGGCATGGTGGCACATGCCTGTAATCCCAGCTACCCAGGAGGCTGAGGCAGGAGAATCACATGAACCTGGGAGGTGGAGGTTGCAGTGAGCTCAGATCGTGCCACTGCACTCCAGCCTGAGAAACAGAGCCAGACTCCATCTCAAAAAAAAAGGCCAGTTGTGGTGGCTCACACCTGTAATCCCAGTACTTTGGGAGGCCAAGGCGGGTGACTCACAAGGTCAAGCGATTGAGACCATTCTGGCCAACATGGTGAAACCCCATCTCTACTAAAAATACAAAAATTAGCTGGGCGTGGCGGCACTTGCCTATAGTCCCAGCTACTCGGGAGGCTGAGGCAGGAGAATCTCTTCAGCCACTGCCCTCCAGCCTAGAGACAGAGTGAGACTACATCCCCCCCCCAAAATTTATTAATAATAGTCATTTTTTGAAAGAATTTGAGTCATAAAGATTAAAGTGAAGAAGTATATAAAATGTTTAACATTTTAAGACAAAGATGTTCGTTACTTTAGGTATCTGGAGTTAATATTATGGAACTCATTATACCTAAAGATAATACAGAAAGTAAATATATTAGTTTTCCATTGCTGTATAAAGTTTAACACAAATGTGGGAGCTTAAGATAACCCACATTTTTTGGCTTACAGTTCTTTAGGTTAGAAGTCTGGCATGGCTCACCTCACTTCACTGCCTATGGTTTCAGAAGGTCAAAATCAAGGTGATAGCAGTGCTGGGCTTTGCCAAATTCAATTCCTTGTGGTTATAAGACTGAGGTCAGCTGGGCGTGGTGGCTCACACCTATAATCCCAGCACTTTGGGAGGTGGAGTCGGGTGGAGGAGCTGAGGTCAGGAGTTCGAGACCAGCCTGAACAACATGATGAAACCCCATCTCTGTTAAAAATACAAAAATTAGCTGGGCGTGGTGGTGTGTGCCTATAATCCTAGCTATTCAGGAGGCTGAAGCAGGAGAATTGCTTGAACTCTGGAAGTGGAGGTTGCAGTGAGTTGAGATCACACTATTTTACTCCATCTTGGGCGACAGAGTGAGACAGAGGGTTGACTCAGGCCAGAACATCTGGCCAGTAGGTGGACAGCAAATGGTCAATGGGCAAGGAGCCCAGGACAGAGACAAACTTCTCAAAAAAAAAAAAAAAAAAAGACTGAGGTCTGCATTTCCTTGCCGGCTGTCAGTGAGGATCCTTGCTCAGCTTCTTAACACTACTCACATTTCTTTGCATGCAGCCCTCCTCTGTTTTTAAGCCAGCAATAACAAGTTGAGCTCCCCTTCATAGGATCTTTTAGACTTCCTCTTTTTCTACCACTCACAGAAAGAAAGCTATCTGCTTTTTTTTTTTTTTTTTTTTGAGACAGAGTCTTTTTCTGTTACACAGGTTGGAGTGCAGTGGCGTGATCTTGCCTCACTGCAAGCTCCGCCTTCCAGGTTCAAGCGATTCTCCTGCCTCAACCTCCCGTGTAGCTGGGACTACGGGCACCTGCCACCACACCTGGTTAATTTTTTGTATTTTTGGTAGACATGGGGTTTCACCGTGTTAGCCAGGACGGTCTCGATCTCCTGACCTCATGATCCGCCTGCCTTGGCCTCCCAGAGTGCTGGGATTATAGGTGTGAGCCACTGCACCCGGCCAGAAAGCTCTCTGCTTTTAAGGGCTCATTTTATTAGATTAATTCCACCAGATCATGTCATTACTTTAAGGTTAACTGTGTTATGTGATATAACGTAATCTTGGGAGTGATATCTTATTATATTCACAAATTTTAGGGATTGAAGCAGGACCTCTTTGGGGAACCATTTTAAAGTTCCGCATATCACATTAATATTCAAAAAAATTCAAGAGGGTTAGATCATGATAGGCTAGTCAGGAACAAAAGATGTTCTTTTCTCCCTCTCTATCACCTTGTTAAAAAAAAAAAAAAGATTTCTTAATGTCCATCTTGTGTGCTTCTTTACTTAACGTTTCCTTAATGGCATAGTAATTCTTTCTAGCCCATTTTGTCATTTCTTAGATTCTTATTTAAAATTACAAAATGGTTACAATTAATTTCCGAGTTTTGTATTTCTCACATTTTGTGTCCCTGGTCTCCGCTTACTTGTGTGTTTTAGCCTTTCTTATGTCATTGGGCCCGTATAATAGACCTTGGGCCCGTATAATAGACCATGTAATAGACCATTGGGCCCGTATAATAGAGTGCTTAACATTCCAGGCTAAACATTAGAATTGCCCTTGAAAATGTAACAGATTAGGAGCTACTTATCTGGATATAGACCTTATTCTGGTTGTGGAGAAAGGTAATATTGATTCTCTGACATCACTTCTCTTTCTGCAATTTCATTACATTTGAAGGGGTTCAGGTTGAGATATGTGATTTTTTTCTATTTGGAGACAGGGTCTTGCTCTGTAGCCCAGGATGGAGTACAGTGGTATAATCTCGGCTCACTGCTACCTCAGCCTCTTGAGCTCAAGTGATCCTCCCACCTCAGCCTCCCGAGTAGCTGGGACTACAGGCGCGTGCCACCATGCCTGGCTAAGTTTTGTATTTTTTGTAGCGATGGGGTTTTGCCGTATTGCTGAAGCTGGTCTTGAACTCTTGGGCTCAAGCAGTCCACCCACCTTGTCCTCTCAAAGTGCTGGGATTATAGGTGTAAGCCACTGCACCTGGTCAAGACAGGTGGTCTTAAGATCATCCTGTATCCCCCCATCCACAAAACCCCACAACAGCCTGCCTTTTTCTCGTTCCTTTATTATTATTATTTTTTTTCCAAGACTCTGTTACCCAGGCTGGAGTGCAGTGGTGCGATCTCGGTTCACTGCAGCCTCCAGCTCCCAGGTTCAAGCGATTCTCATGCCTCAGCCTCCTGAGTAGCTGGGATTACAGGCATGTGCCACCACGCCTGGCTAATGTTTCTATTTTTAGTAGAGACGGGGTTTCGCCATGTTGGCCAGGCTGGGTCTCTAACTCCTGGCCTCAAGTGATCTGCCTGCCTTGGCCTCCCAAAGTGCTGGGATTACAGGCATGAGCCATCACACCCAGCCTCTTCTCTGGTTCTTTTTGTGCCATGTATTCCAAGTTGTGAGTAAAAGTGTAACTAATTTATTTTAGGGCCCGGCCTCCTTGAAGATGAATAGTGTGGTACTATTTTGAAGTAGTATAAGATATCTGTGTGCTAAAATATCTCCAGTATGCACTTCCATGATATCTGAATTTCCACCATTAGAATCATTGGGCTTAAAGTATTATGCTAAGATGATTATTTTAAAATTCATATAAATATGAAAACCTAGTTTTTGAGATTATTACTTTTATTAACAAATCAGCCACAATTTATCAACGAACCTTGGGTGTATTTTCGGTAGTAAAGAATAGGATTTTGAAGAATCGGAACCCTGGCAAGTTTTGGCTAGGGAAAAACAGAGAGTGAGAAATATAGGACCTAGGGAGGGTTGACTCAGGCCAGAACCTCTGGCCAGTAGGTGGACAGCAAATGGTCAGTGGGCAAGGAGCCCAGAACAGAGACAAACTTCACAGTTCTTCCAAACAGCAGTATTGATATGGACCTTGGGGTGCCTGAAAAATAGAATCAGAGCTTTCGTTTCTCCATCTGGCGCATGGCAGAAGGATTTGAAGACAGTGACTTTAAAAGGGGATTATGGGAGCATCCCAAAAGATGCCTCT
Organism: Piliocolobus tephrosceles; assembly: GCF_002776525.5. NCBI lineage: Eukaryota > Metazoa > Chordata > Mammalia > Primates > Cercopithecidae > Piliocolobus > Piliocolobus tephrosceles. Next base: position 62,191,234 of record NC_045439.1, on the reverse strand, counting down.
TTTTTTTTTTTTTTTTTTTTTTTTTTGAGAAGGAGTCTCTCTCTATTGCCCAGGCTGGAGTGCAGTGGCGTGATCTCGGCTCACTGTAACCTCCACCTCCTGGATTCAAATGATTCTCCTGCCTCAGCCTCCTAAATAGCCTCCTAAATCCTCAGCTGGGATTACCTGAGCGCGCCACCAGGTCCGGCTAATTTTTGTATTTTTTTAGTAGAGATGGAGTTTCACCATGTTGGCCAGGCTGATCTCGGACTCCTGACCTTGTGATCCACCCACCTCAGCCTCCCAAAGTGCTGGGATTACAGGCGTGAGCCACTGCGCCTGGTCACAGATGCTTCTTAACTTACGATGAGGTTATATCCCCACAACCCATCATGAATAGGTATTATCATAAGCCAAAAGTATATTTAATACATCTAACCTACCAAGCATCATAACATAGCCAAGCCTTACCTTAAACATGCTGAGAACATTTACATTAGTCTACGCTTGGACAGAATCATCTGGCAATACAGTACATTGTCGAGTATGGTGATCACATGGCTGACTGGGAGCTGTGGCTCGCTGCTGCTGCCCAGCATCTCAAGAGAGTGTCATACTGCATGTGACTAGCCATGGAAAAAATCAAAATTTGAAGTATGGTTTCCACAGAATCATATCTCTTTCACACTATTAAAAGTTGAAAAATTATAAGTCAAACCGTTGTAAGTTGGGGACCATCTGTACCCTCTAGGACATCCTATACAGTTAGGATATCTATATTTTGGTGGTTACTTAAAATAGGGATGGTAATCTTGATGTTTGATAGTTTTGTTTTTTTCTATTGAAAACAATGCATCTAAGGTCAGAAACTGAGCTTGTTAATGTCTAAAAAGTAGTATGCCTATTTTTCAAATACTCATAGGTACTATGGTCGAAAGATGCTGTTCTTCATGATGTGTCATCCTAACTTTGAAAAAATGCTTGAAAAGTATGTTCCGTCTAAAGATTTGCCATATATTAAGGACTCTGTTAGAAACTTACAGCAAAAGGTATGTGGAAAACGTTTGTTTTATAAACAACTTTATAAACAAAGCTTGTTTATTTATTTATTTATTTATTTATTTATTTATTTATTTATTTGGGACAGAGTCTCGCTCTGTCGCCCGGGCTGGAGTGCTGTGGCCGGATCTCAGCTCACTGCAAGCTCTGCCTCCCGGGTTTATGCCATTCTCCTGCCTCAGCCTCCCAAGTAGCTGGGACTACAGGCGCCCGCCACCTCACCTGGCTAGTTTTTTGTATTTTTTAGTAGAGACGGGGTTTCACCAGCAAAGCTTGTTTTTACATCCAGGTAAAGGATAGGAATAATTATTTATTTGATTATTTCTCTGTTAATCATTTGGACTATATCTGCAATAGCATTTCAACAACTAGAATACTAGGTAGACATACATATTGTCAAGCCTTGGAAGTAAATGTTTATTGAACAGAAGTTTGATGTTTGGTAGAATATAGTTTGGCTTATTGGAGTTAACAAGACATGGGTTTGAATCGCAGCTCTGTTAGCAACTGTGTAACTTACGCGTGCCTCTTCATTTCTCTAACTAGAATTCTCACTTTATAAAATGAGGATAATAATGTTTACTATGCTTAGTCCCTGCTTTATTTACCTTGTATGTTCCACTATTAGAGCTATTACCACACTGCAGAACATTTATAGGGAGCTCCTTGAGGGTAAGTGCCATGTCTTTGTTTTTGTTTTTGTTTTTTTGAGACAGAGTCTTGCTCTGTCACCAGGCTAGAGTGCAGTGGCATGATCTCGACTCACTGCAACCTCTACCTCTCGAGTTCAATTGATTCTCCTGCCTCAACCTCTTGAGTAGCTGGGATTATAGGCACCCGCCACCATGCCCAGCTAATTTTTTATATTTTTTAGTAGAGACGGGGTTTTCGCCATGTTGGCCAGGCTGGTCTTGAACTCTTGACCTCAGGTTATTTGCCTGCCTCAGCCTCTCAAAGTGCTGGGATTACAGGCATGAGCCAACGCCCCCAGCCGTGCCATGTCTTATCGTCTTGGTAAATAATGGGAATTCAGTAATGTCTGTGAAATGAGTGACTCAGAGAATACCAAGTGAAATAAAATATAAAACGTAATCTATATATTATTTAAAAAATATGTTTAATAAAGTAAAGTTTTTCTATTGTAATTTACGTCATTTTTCTCTGATGCCCTTGGGCTAAGGATTCACTTATGAAGGAATAATATTAAAAAGATATGTAGCAGTAGACATTTTAGAGCTTTTTTTTCCTGCCCATTGAACTTGAAGATTTCAGCTTAGTTTATATTAGAACTTATTAATATAACCATGCAAAAAACAAATCTGACTAAAACAAAGCAGATTGTATCTGTGAGTCTTTCCAGTGCAGGAAAGGTTCTAAATAGTTCTCATCAAAATGTTTATTCTCACACTCCTAATGTTGCATAGGAACAACAGTGTTCAGTATTTATGGACTGTGTTCATATGTTCTACATAGATTTTAAGCTTCAAGAAGAGTAGTTACAAAATACAGCATATTATTATTTTATTTATTTTTTTGAAACAGAGTCATGCTCTGTTGCTCAGGCTAGAGTGCAGTGGCGCGATCTTAGTTCACTGCAACCTCTAGCTCCCGGTTCAAGGGATTCTCCTGCCTCAGCCTCCTGAGTAGCTGGGATTATACCACCACGCTCAACTAATTTTTGTACTTTTAGTAGAGACAGGGTTTCCCTATGTTGGCCAGGCTGGTATCTAACTCCTGACCTCAGAGGATCCACCTGCCTCAGCCTTCCAAAATGCTGGCGTGAGCCACCACACCCAGCCCAAAATATAGCATATTGATTTTTAGTTTTTAATTCGTTTTTTATAAGTCAATATATATTTTCCCATTAGTCACATATTTTGTTAATTTACTGCTAACTACAAGGTGTTTTATGTATTTTATACTCTTTAAAGCATAAGCATACCAGATTATTAAAATACTTTCCATCTTAAAAAATCAATGATGGCTACTTTGAAAATTACATTGTGTAAGTTATTTCACTACTAGTTTTAAAATTTGTATCATACTAATTTTGTATTTACTTGCAGGGTTTGGGGGACATACCATTAGATACTCCTTCAGCAAAAGGAAGACGATCTCATACTGGCAGTGTTGGAAATACAAGATCATCATCTGTTTCTAGAGATGCTTTCAATTTAGCTGAAAGGTAAGATGATGTGATAGTCCTCATCATTAGATAAATTACTCCCTAGTGATAGTAGTCTCATTTGGATGTTTTCATAGACTACCCCAGGGGTATTTGCCAAAATTTAATGGAGTTTTGAAAGTTTGGTCAGGATCCAGAAAGTGTGAGGTAATTAGATTTAATAAGGCAATTATATATTTACAGCAACTTGCTTTTATTTGCATTAGACATTAGGAATACTTTAGTGTTATTGAACTTGTCGATGTTAGGCCTATTTTGGACAATTGATTAATTTTTTAAAAATTTATAGCCTTTCTTTTTCCCCTAGTTGTAAAGTAATACATAATTAAGGTTAAAGGGGAAAAAAAAAAAACCTTAAGAAAATGAAAGCATTACAAGGATTTGGAAGGCCAGGCATAGTGGCTCACACCTGTAATCCAAGCACTTTGGGAGGCTGAGGCAGGCAGAATTGTTTGAGCTCAGGAGTTCGAGATCAGCCTGGGCAACATGGCGAAACCCTGTCTCTACCAAAACAATACAAAAATTAGCCAGGCCTGGTGGTTTTTGTTACCTGTGCTTTTGAGGTTTTAGTCATGAATTATTTACCTAGACTAGTGTCCAGAAGAGTACTGCCTAGGTTTTCTTCTTGTATTTTTATAAATGTAGGTCCCAAATTTAAGTCTTTAATCCATTTAGTTGATTTTTATATAAGGTGAGAGATATTATTTCATTCTGCATATGGCAATCTAATTTTTCCAGCACCATTTTTGAAAAGAGTGCTCTTTCCTCCATGTATGTTCTTGTCAGCTTTGTCAAAGATCAGTTGGTTGTAGATATGTGGCTTTATTTCTGGGTTCTCTATTCTGTTGCATTAATGTATGTGTCTGTTTTTAGACCAGTAACATTTTGTTTGGGTTTTACAGCCTTATAGTGTAATTTGAAGCCAGGTAATGTGATGCCTGTAGCATTGTTGCTTTGACTGGCTGGGCGCCATGGCTCACACCTGTAATCCCAGCACTTTGGGAGGCTGAGGCAGGCAGATCTCGAAGTCAGGAGTTTGAGACCAGCCTAGCCAACATAGTGAAACCTTGTCTCTACTAAAACTACAAAAAATTAGCCAGGCATGGTGGAGGGTGCCTATAATCCCATCTACTCAGGAGGCTGAGGCAGGAGAATTGCTTGAATCCGGGAGGTGGAAGTTGCAGTGAGCTGAGATCGCGCCATTGCATTCCAGCCTGGGTAACAAGAGTGGGACTCTATCTCAAAAAAAAAAAAAAGATTGCTTTGGCTACTTGGGCTATTTTTTTGTCCCAAAAAAAGATTCAGTGAGCCATGAGTTTTAGGATTGTTTTTTGTAAGTCTGTGTTAAATGATATTGATATTTTGATAGGGATTGCATTGAAACTGTAGACTGCTTTTGGCAGGATGGTCATTTTAATTATTCTGATCCATGAACCTGGGATGTTTTTCCATTTGTTTGTGTCATCTACAACTTCTTTTGTCAGTGTTTTTTAGTTTTCCTTGTAGATATCTTTTACCTCCTTGGTTAAAAATATACTCCTAGGTATTTTATTTCTTTTTTAGCTATTATAAGTGGGATTGCCTTCTTGATTTGTTTCTCAGCTTACTCCTTATTGGTATATAGAAATGCTATTGATTTTTTTAAAGTTGATTTTGTATCTTGACACTTCACTGAATTCGTTGATCAAATCTAAGAGTCTTTTGGTGAAGTCTTTGGGGTTCTCTAGATGTAAGATCATATCATCAGCAAACAGGGATAATTTAACTTTTGCAGTTCGGGTGCCTTTTATTTTTTCTCTTGCATGGTTACTTTATCTAGGACTTACAGTACTAGGTTGAATAGAAGTGGTGAAAGTGGGCATCTTTGACTTGTTCCAGTTCTTGGAATGCTGTCAACTTTCTCCTGTTTAGTATGATGTTGGCTGTAGGTTTATTGTATATGGCCTTTATTATGTTCCTTCTGTGCCTAGTTTGTTGAGGATTTTTATCATGAAGTGATGATGAATTTTATCAAATGCTTTTTCTGCTTCCTTTGAGATAATCATATGGTTTTTGTCCTTAGCTATGTTTGTGTGATGTATCATATTTTTTTAATTCCGTGTGTTGAACCATCCTTGCATCCCTGGTATAAAACCCAGTTGATCCTGATATTTTATCTTTTTGATGTGCTGTTGTTGCTAGTATTTTGTTGAGGATTTTTACATCTATATTTATAAGGGATGTTAGTCTATGGCTTTTGTCTTTTGTTGTGTCTTTGCCTTGTTTTGGTATCAGGGTGATACTAGCCTCATAGAATAATTTAGGGTAGATTCCCCCTCCAATTTTTGGAAAGTTTCAGGATGATTGGTATAAGTTTTTGTTTTATTTATTTATTTATTTATTTATTTATTTATTTATGTACATTTGGTAGAATTTGACTGTGAACCCATCTTGTCCTGTGGGGTTTTTTTGCTTACTGATTCATTCTCACTACTCATTGGTCTGTTCAGGATTTCTGTTTCTTCCTGGTTCAATCTTGGGAGGGTGTATGTTTCCAGGAATTCCACAAACTAGGTTTTCTAGTTTGTGGAAGTGTAGTTGCTCATAATAGTCTCTGATGATCCCTTGTTTTTTCTGTTGTATCAGTTGTAATGTCTCCTTTCTGATTTTGTTTATTTGGATCTTCTTTCTTAAGCTAGCTAGTGATTTATTTTATCTTTTTGAAGAACCAGTTTTTCAATTCATTGATGGTTTGTATTTTGGGGAATAGGGGGGTTATTTCATTTAGTTCTCATCTGATCTTTGTTACTTATTTTCTTTAGCTAACCTTGGGGGTTTGGTTTGTTATGGTTTTTCTAGTTTCTTGAAATGTGATGTTAAGTTGTGATCTTTTTCCTTTTTTTTTTTTTTTTAATAGAGAGAGAGAGAGAGACAGGGTCTCACTCTGTTGCCTAGGATGAAGTATAGTGGCATCATCATAGCCCACTGCAGCCTCAAATTCTTGGGCTCAAGCAGTCCTCCTGTCTCAGCCTCACAAAGTGCTTTCTACTTTTTTCATGTAGGCATTTAACGCTATAAACTTCCCTCTTAACACTGATTTTGTTGTATCCCACAGGTTTTGGTATGTTGTGTTTCCCTTTTCATGTACTTCAAAAAATGTTTTAAATTTTTGTCATTTACTCCATGATCATTCAGGAATATGTTGTTTAATTTCCATGTATTTGTATAGTTTCTAAATTTCCTCTGGGTATTGATTTCTAGTTTTATTCCATTGTGGTCTAAGAAGATATTTGATTTGTTTTCAGTTTTTAAAAATTTGTTAAGACTTATTATGTGACCTAACATATGGTCTGTGTTGAAGAATGTTCCATGTGCTGATGAGAAAGATGTATATTCTGCAGTTTTGGGGTCGAATGTTCTGTAAATGTTTGTTAAGTCCATTTGGTCCAAAGTCCAATTTAAGTTCAGTGTTTCTTTGTTAATTTTCTGTCTCAATAATCTGCCTAGTTCTGTGAGTGGAATGTTGAAGTCCACAATCAAAACAGGATTGTTTTGCTGTCTCTTTCTTTAGGTCTAGTAAATATTTGTTTTATGAATCTGGGTGATCCAGTGTTGGGTGCATATATATTTGGGATTCTTATAGCTTCTTGTTGAATTCATCCCTTGTCATTATATAATGACCTTCTTTGTCTTCTTTTTTTTTTACTGTTTTTGATTTGAAGGTTGTGTTATCTGATGTAAGCATAGCTACACCTGATCACTTTTGGCTTCCATTTGTGTAGAATTTTTTCTTTTTTTTTTGAGATGATGTCTCACTCTGTTGCCCAAGCTGGAGTGCAGTGACACGATCTCAGTTCACTGCAACCTACACTTCCCAGGTTCAAGCAATTCTCCTGCCTCAGCCTCCCTAGTAGCTGGGACTATAGGCACGCGCCACCATGCCCAGGTAAGTTTTGTATTTTCAGTAGAGACGGGGTTTCACTCTGTTGGCCAGGCTGGTCTTAAACTCCTGACCTCGTGATCCGTCTGCCTCAGCCTCCCAAAGTGCTGGGATTACAGGCGTGAGCCACTGTGCCCAGCGTAGAATATCTTTTTCTACCCCTTTAATTTTAGTCTGTATGTGTCTTTTCAGCTGGGGTGAGTTTTTTATAAGCAGCATATTGTTGGATCATGTTTTTTATCCAGTTTGCCAATCTGTAACTTTTAAGTAGAGCATTTAATCCATTTTCATTCAAGGTTAATATTGATATGTGAGATTTTGTTCCTGTCACATTGTTAAGTGTTATCTACCTGTTTTATAAATTATTTGTTTCTTTCTTTTTCTCTGTTTTTGTGGTTTGATGGAATTCTGTCTTGTTGCCATTTGATTCCTTTCTCTTCCTCCTTTATATGATTGCTTTATATGACCTGTGAGTTTTATACTTTCTTATGTTCTTATGATAGCAAATATCAACCTTTGTTTCCACGTTTAGGGCCCATTTGGGTATTTCTTTTTTTTTTTTTTGAGACGGAGTCTCGCTCTGTCGCCCAGGCTGGAATGCAGTGGCTGGATCTCAGCTCACTGCAAGCTCCGTCTCCTGGGTTCATGCCATTCTCCTGCCTCAGCCTGCCGAGTAGATGGGACTACAGGCGCCCGCCACCTCGCCTGGCTAGTTTTTTCTTATTTTTTAGTAGAGACAGGGTTTCACCGTGTTAGCCAGGATGGTCTCGATCTCCTGACCTCGTGATCCGCCCGTCTCGGCCTCCCAAAGTGCTGGGATTACAGGCTTGAGCCACCGCACCCGGCCTGGGTATTTCTTATAGGGCCAGTCTAGTGATGACAAAGTCTATTAACATTTGCTTATTTTAAAATTATTACTATGACCTCTTCTGTTTTTAAATATATTTTATTTTATTTTATTTTACTTTATTTTTGAGACAAGGTCTCTCTCTGTTGCCCAGGCTGGAGTGCAGTGGTGTGATCACATCTCAGCACAGCTTTGACCTCCTGGGTTCAAGCAATCCTTCTGTTTCAGCCACTGGAGTAGCTGGGACCACAGGTGCACACCAACATGCCTGGCTTATATATATATATTTGTTTGTTTGTTTTTGGAGATGGTGCTTCACCATGTTGCCCAGGATGGACTCAAACTCCTGGGCTTGAGGGATCCTCCCACCTTAGCTTTCCAAACTGCCGAGATTACAGACATGAGCCACCACATCTGGCTTTAATATATTTTAAACACTGTTGGCTGGGGGCAGTGGTATGCACCTGTAATCCTAGCACTTTGGGAGGCTAAGGTGGACTGATTGCCTGAGCTCAGAAGTTCCAGACCAGCCTAGGCAACATGGAGAAACCCCGTCTCTACTAAAAATACAAAATATTAGCTGGGCATGGTGGCACACCCCTGTAATCCCAGGTACTCGGGAGGCTGAGGCAGGAGAATCGCTTGAATCCAGGAGGTGGAGGTTGCAGTGAGCCGAGATCGCTCTATTGCCCTCCAGCCTGGGCGACAGAACAAGACTCTGTCTCAAAACAAAACAAAACAAAACAGAGCAAAACAAAAACAAAAAAAAAAAGAAAAAAAAACTCTATTGAAAAAGTACACAAATACATAGTATTCATAGTATACATAGGTATCTGTCATATTTTCTGTATTTGTATATCTTTGAAATATTTCATAAACTAAAATAATGACTTTTATAAAAAATAAAGATGTATGTGAAAATATATGCTTTGGGGCCTTAATATTTTAAGTACAGCCCACAAAACAGCCACATTGGCATCACCTAGGAGCTTTTTAGAAATGCAATTTTTTTTTTTTTTTTGGAGACAAGAGTATTGCTCTGTTGCCCAGGCTGGAGTGCAGTGGCGCCATCTCAACTTACTGCAAGCTCCACCTCCCAGTTCATGCCATTCTCCTGCCCCAGCCTCCCGAGTAGCTGGGACTACAGGCGCCTGCTACCATGCCTGGCTAAATTTTTTTTTTTTTTTTTTTTTTGTATTTTTAGTAGAGACGGGGTTTCACTGTGTTAGCTAGGATGGTCTCGATCTCCTGACCTCGTGACTCGCCTGCCTTGGCCTCCCAAAGTGCTGGGATTACAGGCATTAGCCACCGCGCCTGGCCTTTTTTTTTTTTTTAGTTTTTTATTTTTTTGAGACAGAGTCTTACTCTGTCGCCCAGGCTGGAGTGCAATGGCAAGATCTCAGCTCACTACAACCTCTGCCTCTTGCATTCAAGTGATTCTCCTGCCTCCTAAGTAGCCGGGACTACAGGTGTGTGCCACCATATCCCGCTAATTTTTGTATTTTTAGTAGAGACAGGATTTCACCATGTTGGCCAGACTGGTCTTGAACTCTCGACCTCAGGTGATTCACCCACCTCGGCCTCCAGAAGTGCTAGGATTACAGACATGAGCCACCGTACCCAGCCAGAAATGCAAAATGTTATGCTCCTTCCAGACCTACTAAATAAGAATTGGCAGTTTTTCTACCTTGATATTATATAATCTCATAAGATCCTGGATCAGATATCTTGATCAAAAAATGTTTTTTGGAACCCATTAAAAAATGCTTTCTTAATATCTATGCAGAGCATACTGTGTGGGAGGCCTTTTCCAAACACTTATTTCATAGATATTTCTCAAGTTGGGTTTATCTGATATTTTCTCACAATTAGATGGAAGTTATGCAAGAACACCACAGAAGTGATGTTGTACTGTTTTCACTGTATTACATCACAAGGTACATGATGTTGTTATGTCTTACTACTGATAACATTAACTTTGATTATTAGCTTATGGTGGTTTCTGCTAGGCACTGTACTGTTTTTCCCTTTGTAATTAATATATATCTTTGGAAACTTTGAGAGTGTGTAAATATCCTATTTCTCATCATACATAGCCCACTAGTTTTATCCACCACTGAGAGATTTTTGCCTATAGCAATTAGTACACGTTTTTTTGCCTAATAATGATCTGTTTTCCTGATTTCTTCTACATTCATTGGTTGATTTTTTTTTTCTTTACAGAAAAACTGTTCCATTTCCTTCATATGTTTATTTATGCAAATATTCATTTATATTCGTGAAGACTAATGGATTTCTATTTTATTCTGTGGGGTATAATCGAATACTGCCATTATTTCCCTCTTCAAATGGTTCTAGCTTTAGGAGTTCCTTCAGGTTGGCTGGTGTGCTTTTACAACATGCCCCATCCATTTACTTTCTTTTTTTTTTTTTTTTTTTTGAGACGGAGTCTTGCTCTGCCGCCCAGGCTGGAGTGCAGTGGCCGGATCTCAGCTCACTGCAACCTCCGCCTCCCGGGTTCACGCCATTCTCCTGCCTCAGCCTCCCGAGTAGCTGGGACTACAGGCGCCCGCCTCGTCGCCCGGCTAGTTTTTTTGTATTTTTTAGTAGAGACGGGGTTTCACCGTATTAGCCAGGATGGTCTCGATCTCCTGACCTCGTGATCCACCCGTCTCGGCCTCCCACCGCGCCCGGCCATCTATTTACTTTCTGTCAGCACATGATTCTCCAGGATCTTCTTGTATTTTATTTCCTCCTTTCAAATCTGTGTGCTTCTAGTTTATTTTTCCTACCTTAATACTGTACTGGTTAGAATATCAAATCTAATGTTAAATAGAAGTAATAACAGACATCTTTACCTCATTCCTGGTCTTTGGGACAAAATGTTCAGCATTTCTCCATTGCGTATGATATTAGCTGTAGGTTTCATAGAAAGCTCTTTATCAAATTAATTAAGTTCCCTTCTAGTTTGTGAGTTTTTAATCATGAATGGGTGTTGAATTTTTCTCAAATGCCCTTCCAACATCTATTAAGATAATTCTTTTTTTATTTTGTTACTATTGTGAATTATTTTTTTTTTATTATTATACTTCAAGTTCTAGGGTACATGTGCACAACGTGCAGCTTTGATACATATGGATACATGTGCCATGTTGGTGTGCTGCACCCATTAACTCATCATTTACATTAGGTATATCCCCTAATGCTGTCCCTCCCCCCTCCCCCCACCCCACAGCAGGCCCTGGTGTGTGATGTTCCCCATCCTGTGTACAGGTGTTCTCATTGTTCAATTCCTACCTATAAGTGAGAACATGCAGTGTTTGGTTTTCTGTCCTTGCAATAGTTTGCTCAGAATGATGGTTTCCACCTTCATTCATGTCCCTACAAAGGACGTGAACTCAGACCGGGCGCGGTGGCTCAAGCCTGTAATCCCAGCACTTTGGGAGGCTGAGACGGGCAGATCACGAGGTCAGGAGATCGAGACCATCCTGGCTAACACGGTGAAACCCCGTCTCTACTAAAAACTACAAAAAACTAGCCGGGCGAGGTGGCGGCGCCCCTGTAGTCCCAGCTACCCAGGAGGCTGAGGCAGGAGAATGGCGTGAACCCAGGAGGCGGAGCTTGCAGTGAGCTGAGATCCGGCCACAGCACTCCAGCCTGGGTGACAGAGCGAGACTCCATCTCAAAAAAAAAAAAAAAAAAAAAAAGGACATGAGCTCATCCTTTTTGATGGCTGCTGTTGTGAATTATGTTAAATGTTAAAAATGATAACTTGTATTCCTTGCATTTGCCCCACTTGGTGATGATGATGTGTCATATTTTTAATATATTACTGGTTTTAATTTACTAAAATTATTTGAGTATTTTTGTGTTTATAATCATGAGGTCTTTAGTTTTCTTGTCTTAAAATGTCTTTGGATTTGGTATTGGGATAATGCTGAATGATACCCTTGTGGTTTCTTCTTCAATACAGGTGCTATTTAGAAGTGTGTTTAATTTTCAAATATTTGGAGATTTTCTAAATATCGTTTTGTTAATGATTTTAAATTTAGTTCTGCTGTGTCACTGAACATGCTCCACAGGATTCTAGTTCTTTTAAACTTCTTGAGACTTGTTTTATGGGCCAGCATGTGTTCTATATTAGTGACTATTTTATATCTACTTGGAAGAAGGTACATTCTGCTCTTGTTGAATGTAATATTCTATACAATGTCAGTTAGGTTAAGTCGGTTGTGATTCCAGTGTTCTATAATCTTACTGATTTTTTTCTACTTGTTCTATCAATTGCTGAGATAGGAGTATTGACATCCCCAACGTATTGGTGGATTTATTTATACTTTCTGTTGTATCACTTTTTGCTTCATGTATTTTGATCCACTGTGATTACATTTAAATACATTGAGGATAGTTGTGACTTTCTGATAAATTGGTCCTTTTGTCATTATGAAGTACCTTTATCTCTGGTAATATTCTTTGTCTTGAAGTCTATGTTAGTAGACCATATTAGTTTTCTTTTGATAGAAGATTTGCATGGTATGTCTTTCTTTAAATTACAGTGTTATGGAGATGTAATTCACCTACTATATAATTCTTCTATCTAAGGCATGCAATTCAATGTTTTTTAGTACAGATGGCACCCAACTTAGGATGGTTCAACTTATGATTTTTCAGCTTTACAATGGTGCAAAAGCAGTATGCATGTAGTACAGTATAAACTACTTTGAGTATTCATACAATCATTCTGTTTTTACTTTCAGTATAATATTCAACAAATTATTCATTATAAAATAGGCTTTGTGTTAGATTATTTGCCGCAGTATAGGATAATGTAAGTGTTCTGAACACGTTTAAGGTAGGCTAGACTAAGCTATGATGTTCAGTAGGTTAGATGTATTGAATGCATTTTTGACTTAAGATATTTTCAACATACAATGGGTTTATCAGGATGTAACTCCATTGCAAATCAAAGAGCATCTGTATATTCAATGAGTTGTGTAGCTGTCATCACAATTTTAGAATATTTTTGTCACCTTAAAAGAAATCTCATACTTATTAGCAGTCATTCCCCATTTCTCAACAATGTTGCCTTCCCCAACCCTAGGCTGTCTCTCTTCTGTTTCTATGGATTTGCTTATTCTGGATATTTCATATAAAGGGAATCATATGATATGTGGTCTTTTGTGACTGGCTTCTTAGATTTATGTTAAGGCTTATCCATTTTTTTTGTAATCAAAATGTCAAGGGCTCTTCCATGTTATAGCATTTATCAATACTTCATTCCTTTTTATGGGTGAATACTATTCCATTCATCCATATGTGGATATAGCACACATTGTTTATCCATTCATCAGTTTGGTTTTGTTGTGGACATATGTTTTCAGCTCTCTTGGATGTGTAGGAGTGGAATTGCTGGATCATATGATAACTCTATGTTTAATTGTTTGAATAACCAGCAGAAAGTTTTTCCAAAGTGCCACCATTTTACATCTCACCAGTAGTGTAAAAGGGTTCCAGTTTTTTTACATCCTTACCAATACTTGTGATTATTTCAGTGGCTATAAACTAGTATCTCATTTGACAAACATAAAATATATATATATATATATATATATATATTTTTTTTTTTTTTTTTGAGACAGAGTCTCACACTGTCATCCAGGCTGGAGTACGGTGGCACGATCTCCCTGCAACCTCTGCCTCCCAGGTTCAAGCAATTCTGCCTCAGCCTCCCGAGTAGCTGGGACTACAGGCGCGTGCCACCGCGCCCAGCTAATTTTTGTATTTTTAGTAGAGACGGGGTTTCACGATGTTGACCAGGATGGTCTCCATCTCTTGACCTTATGATCCGCCCGCCTCAGCTTCCCAAAGTGCTGGGATTATAGGCTTGAGCCACTGGCGCCCGGCCCGACAGAGATTCTTTTTGACCAAACTATAGACATGCTTCTCTGAGTCCTGTTTTCAATTTGGCCTTGACCTTGGGCCCTGTCCTTGGCCTGCCTAACCCAGTTTTAACAAGGTATCCTGCTAGCTCATCTCTCCTTCCTTTGATATGTTATCACCCTTGATAGCTGGTAAAGTTCCTCACCCCCTGACCTTCGATGTATAAGTCTTTGGCCTTCCTTTAGCATGTATCTTACTAGGCCAGTTTTTTTTTTGTTTGTTTTTTAATACTTTAAGTTCTAGGGTACATGTGCATAACGTGCAGGTTTGTTACATATGTATACCTGTGCCATGTTGGTGTGCTGCACCCATCAACTCGTCAGCACCCATCAATTCATCATTTATATCAGGTATTACTCCCCAATGCAATCCCTCCCCCCTCCCCCCTCCCCATGATAGGCCCCAGTGTGTGATGTTCCCCTTCCCGAGTCCAAGTGAACTCATTGTTCAGTTCCCACCTATGAGTGAGAACATGCGGTGTTTGGTTTTCTCTTCTTGTGATAGTTTGCTAAGAATGATGGTTTCCAGCTGCATCCATGTCCCTACAAAGGACGCAAACTCATCCTTTTTTATGGCTGCATAGTATTCCATGGTGTATATGTGCCACATTTTCTTAATCCAGTCTGTCACTGATGGACATTTGGGTTGATGCCAAGTCTTTACTATTGTGAATAGTGCCGTTTTGCAAGAAACTTCATGCTCTTTAATGTCTCCTCTTAGTAATTTTCTATCCACTGACCCCCACCCCCAACTCTGGTTGTGGGCTATAAATCCCTCTGTCTTTACTGTAGTCAGAGTTGAGAACAGTTGTTCTCCCTTATTGTAGTAGTCATGATCCTTCTTGAATAAATTCTTTCTTATCATTTTAACAAGTGTGAAAATAATTTTTTCCTTAATGCATTGTGGATTTTGCTTGTATTTTCTGGTCTGTCTTCTTAATTAAAAAAAAAATTTATTAATTTTTAATAAAAAGAGATGGGGTCTTCCTGTGTTGCCCAGGCTGGTGTCAACTCCTGGGCTCAAGTAATCCTCCAGCCTCGGTCGTCCAAAGTGCTGGGATTATAGGTTTAGCCACCATGCCCAGCTTATGTTTTTTTAAAGAGCGTTTTTCTAGGCAGTATATGACTCAGTCTTGTCTTTTTTGAGGCAGGGTCTTGCTCTGTCATCCAGGCTGGAGTGCAATGACGTGATCATGGCTCACTGCAGCCTTGACCTCCCAGGGCTCAAGTGTCCTCCCACCTTAGCCTCCCGAGTACCTGGGACTACAAGCCCATGGCACCCCTACCCTGCCACCCAGCTAGTTTTTTGTATTTTTTGTACAGATGAGGTCTCAATTTGTTGCCCAGGTTGGAGTCTTGTCTTGTTACCAATATAACAGTTTCTGCTTTTTAATCAGGGTATTTGACTATCTGGGTTTAAAGCAATTATTCACATGGTTGGGTTTAAGCCTCTCATTTTGATAGTGTTTTTCTATTTGTCTTATATTTTCTGTTTCTTTTTCTTCTATTTGTACTTGATATACGATTGATTGAGAGGTAGGGATGTGAGTGTTTGTGTGTGCATTTTGATATTTCATTTATTTCCTTCATTAGCTGTATCTTTTTGTTCCTTTTATAAGTGGTTGATCTAGACTTTATAATATTATAATGTACATCTTTACTGTCTCACAGTATACTTTCAAATAGTATTAGACCATGTTAAGTCTAATGTAAGAACATTACAATATACTTACATTAGGCTTACTTGCAGTGAGCCAAGATAATGCCACTGCATTCCAGCCTGGGTGACAAAGTGAGACTCTGTCTCAAAAATAAATTAAAAATTAAAAAAGTAAAATAGATAGATAGAAAGATAGAGTGAGACTCTGTACCTAAAATAGATAGACAGATTGACCAACTGACCTACCTGTCACTTTGCATGACTCTTTAGTTTCAAAAGGATGATCATCTAAACGGGTGTCCAATCTTTTGCATCCCTTGCCACATTGGGAGAAGAAGAATTGTCTTGGCCACACATAAAATACACCAGCACTAATGATAGCTGATGAGCTAAAACACACACACACACACACACACACACACACACTCACATATACACAAAAATCTCATAATGTTTTAAGAAAATTTATGAATTTGTGTTAGGCTGCATTCAAAGCTGTCCGGGCTGCATGCAACCTGCAGACCATGGGATGGACAAGCTGGATCTACCACATTGAGTTACCCCTTTATAGCCACAAAAAATATGCTACAAATACTATCATTGCCATAATAATTCCTGCTGGTCTCTAGTTTCTCATTGTCCCATGCATGTTCACACGAATACTTTGCAGGAAAGAGTTAACATAACAGGCCCTGAGACTGCTATTCTTAGAAAGGTCTGCTTAGAGAGATTGTCCATTGGTTGACATCTGGGAACTTAGGTTTTGGAAAGATTTCAACTATTCCTCATAAGAGTGGTTCACTTAATCTTCTATGGAGGATGGGTTTGAGAAGAGGTTCAAGGTAATTTATCTGGATCTCAATGGGCAAGGAATCTGTTCAGAAAAAAGTTAACATTGCAGTCCTGAGACTTTTATCCCTAAAAAAGGCTGCTTGCAAGGTTAGCTCTTTGCTGACATGGGAAACCAGGATTTCAAGAGGATTCCCAACATGCCCTAACTGATAAGATAGTTTACTGTGCCTAAATTGTTTGGGCAAACAATATGGTTTATGCTGGAGGCCTGGTTTCTTTCTGGGGTCTGCAATTTTGGTATGTCCTAGGCAGACAGTCCCTACGTTATCAGCTCCCAGTGAAAACTCTGGACACGAGGACTCTAATAAGCTTACTTGGTAGGCAACATTTCACATATGTTGTCATAACTCATTGCTGAAGGAATTGTGTCCTGTGTGACCCTACTGGGAAAGGACTCTTAAAAGCTTAAATCTGGTTTCCTCTGGTCATTGACTTATGCACCTTTTCCCTCTGCTGATTTTGTTTGGCATCCTTCTGCTGTAATAAATTTTAGCCATGAGTAAAACTATAGGCTAACTCTTGTGAGTCTTCCTAGCAAATATCCAAATCCAGGGGAGATCCTGGGGACTGCCAACAGAGATAGTTTGGCTATGGGTTAGGTCATTTTATGCATTTTGGAAAATGAATGCATAGTGAGATTTTAAAATTATGTTTGTATAATAGTTTTTATAGGAAAGTACAAATGAAATTACATTCACCTTTCTTTCACTTTAGAGAGGTAACTGAAGTTCGTGAAGTCATCAGAAAATCAGTCCCTCGTAATTCCTTAGAAAGTGCTGAGTACCTTAAAGTCATAACTGGTTTATTAAATGCAAAAGACTTTCGTGATCGTATTAATGGGATTAAGCAGCTTTTATCAGATACTGAAAATAATCAAGACCTTGTTGTTGGAAACATTGTGAAGGTAAGGACTTGTCAAAATTAATTTTAAGGCAGGTATGGTGGCTCATGCCTGTAATCCCAGCACTTTGGGAAACCAAGGTAGAAAGATCTCTTGAGTCTAGGAGTTCAAAGTTCAAGTCCAGCCTGGGCAACATAGTAAGACCCTGTCTCTACAAAAAAGAAAATAAAAATTTATTTTCATCTGAAATCTATGTCAAATAAAGTTTATCAGTTTAAAAAATTGCTCTAAATCTTAGTGTTTTATATACCCTCTCACTATATATATATATAAATTACACAAATTTAAATGGAATTTAATTAATAAATTACTTATATATTTACATATTATATGTATATTATTCTAAAGTGTTAAAAGAAGCCTAGTGAAAAGAATGGATTGCCTGGGTTAAAAGCATACTAGAACAAGTCAAAGTCACTGAAACAAAGTAAGAAGATAGCTATTTATAAGTCTGAATCCTGCCACAAGATGATAAGCGCCTTGAAACTTCTATATTCTCAGAGCACTCAGAACCAGAACCTGGCATTTAGTAAATATATGTTAAATTAATCAATACATATTTTTTTTTTAAAAGCAAAGGCATATAAGAGACTTGCTATTGCTTTAGAACAGATATTAAAACTTTCCATTATATGGGTTAGAAATCTCTGTATAGGCTGGGTGCGGTGGCTCAAGCCTGTAATCCCAGCACTTTGGGAGGCCGAGACGGGCGGATCACAAGGTCAGGAGATCGAGACCATCCTGGCTAACACAGTGAAACCCCGTCTCTACTAAAAAAATACAAAAAACTAGCTGGGCGAGGTGGTGGGCGCCTGTAGTCCCAGCTACTTGGGAGGCTGAGGCAGGAGAATGGCATAAACCTGGGAGGCGGAGCTTGCAGTGAGCTGAGATCCCGCCACTGCACTCCCGCCTGGGTGACAGAGCGAAACTCCGTCTCAAAGAAAAAAAAAAAAAAACAAAAAGAAATCTTTGTATAGTGACTTATGTACTTATCTTTAGGAAGACAATAAATAAAAGGGAAATATTAATTAATATTCGTCATATCAGAGCATAGATTATTTTTGCTTCATCAGAATTTAGTTCAGTTAATTCTAGTAGTAATTTATTAATTAAATTTCATTTTAAGTTTGTGTAATGTGCATTATACTTGGCAAACATACCATAACTACTCTCCACTTCTCATGGTATTGTCTCAGCTTTCAGAAGAAAAGAACCATATTACAATGGCATGAGAGCCAGAAACTTGTATTTTCTGATATCTGTTGAGTAAAAATAAATCTCTTGGGAAGATTATTAACATGAAAAATAATAAATAAGTATTGGAAATTATTAGTGAATAGTCTCAGCTCGTAGAGTAGCTCTTTACTCACCTGACATGATTAAAGGATTGTTTAGCATTCACTTTATTATATCTTGAGTTTATGAAAGTTAAGGATTCTGAAGAGCAAGGAATTATTGTTAAAGTTATCAGGCTAAGAGATAATAATACAAATTTAACTCTGACATTGCATCTAAAATTTTCATAATAGACCTAAACTGAAACTAGGTTAGATCTTCACAGTAAAACTTAACATGTCTACTTCTAGTGTGAAAAAAGATAAAAACAAAAACTTTTCTTAAGTTCTTAGAGTTAGCTAAGCTAACCTGCACCTTCCAGAAAACAAGATGTTTATCATATTTACAATTAGTCAGTCATCTGCCTACTGAGCCACATTTTTCAGCTTTTATTAGGATGTCTTTTGGGGCAATTTTTGAGGCCTTCTCCTTTTGTTACAAGAAGATTTGACACTTAGATTTAGTACCCCAATTTTTATAAAGTTCGTGTTATCTAAGTTTAGGCAAAATAGGATGTTGTGTATATATTTAAACTGAGTAAAGTAGGAGAAATATTATGACATGCCAAGAGAATTATAAATACAATAGCTATAAACATTATTTTACTTTAAATAATTTACCAATTTATTTTCAGATTTTTGATGCTTTTAAATCTCGACTTCATGATTCTAATAGTAAAGTAAATCTGGTGGCTCTGGAAACAATGCACAAAATGATTCCTCTACTTAGAGACCACTTATCTCCTATAATTAACATGCTAATTCCAGCAATAGTGGATAACAATCTGAATTCCAAGAATCCAGGCATCTACGCTGCTGCTACGAATGTTGTTCAGGCACTGAGTCAGCATGTAGGTAAGAAATCTTTGGCACTCAAATTGACTTTCTTTTCATGTTTTCTGATTCCATCCATACTTTTTTTGTAATGCTGAAATCCTAGTTATTCAGTTTTTTAAACTTAATATTATCATAAAACTTTCTATTTTCTCAATGGTTTTAAAATTATTTTTAGTGATTAAATTCTGTTCCATTAAATTGACTTTCCCTTATCTTTGATTTTATTTCTTTTTCTGCCTCAACCTCAGTCTGCTAACAAAACTAACTCAATAATTTGGCATGACATGATTCAGAAATAAAATAAAGAAAAAATATAAAAATAAGAAAATAATAATAAATAAACTAACTCAAAATGGATCACAGATTTAAATGTACAACTTAAATGTAAAACTTTTACAAGATAACATGAGAAAATCTTAGGACTTGGTGAAAAGTTGTACATATGGCACTAAGAGCATGATCCTATAATCTCAGCCTTTTGGGAGGCCAAGGTGGGCAGATCACCTGAGGTTGGGAGTTCAAGACCAGCCTGGCCAACATGGTGAAACCCTGTCTCTACTAAAAATACAAAAATTAGCTGGGTGTGGTGGCGCATGCCTGTAATCCCAGCTACTCTGGAAGCTGAGGCAGGAGTATTACTTGAACCCAGGAGGTGGAGGTTGCAGTAAGCCAAGGTTGCACCATTGCACTGCAGCCTGGGCAACAGAGTGAGACTCTGTATCAAAAAATTAATTTTTTTTTTAAAGAATAGATAAAGAGGCTAGGCGCACAGTGGCTCAAGCCTGTAATCCCAGCACTTTGGGAGGCCGAGACGGGCGGATCACAAGGTCAGGAGATCGAGACCATCCTGGCTAACATGGTGAAACCGCATCTCTACTAAAAAATACAAAAAACTAGCCAGGCGAGGTGGCGGGCGCCTGTAGTCCCAGCTACTCGGGAGGCTGAGGCAGGAGAATGGCGTAAACCCAGGAGGCGGAGCTTGCAGTGAGCTGAGATCCCGCCACTGCACTCCAGCCTGGGTGACAGAGCGAAACTCCGTCTCAAAAAAAAAAAAAAAAAAAAAATAGAGAAAGAGACAAGCTACAGACTGGGAAAAATATTTTCAAACCATGTATCTGACAGCTAATATCTAGAATATATAAAGAAATATCAAAGCTCAACATCAAAAAAACTCAAATAAAAAAAATAGACAAAAGACCTGAAGAAATATTTAAAACATGAGGCTATATGGATGGCAAATAAGGGAGGATATATGACTGACCAAATAAGCATGTGAAAAGATGTTCAACATCACTAGCCATCAGGGAAATGCATAGGCAAGTTAAGACCATCATCACCACACAAGTGTTAGAACAGCCAAAATAAAAAATAGTGACAATGCAAAATGCTGACAAGATTACAGAGAAACTACATCTCATACACTGCTGGTGAAAATGTAAATAAAATGGTACAGCCACTCTAGGTTTGGCAGTTTCTTTAAAATCTAAATATACCATGAAATACTACTTAATAAAAAAGAACAAACTATTAGGAACATGAAACAAATTTGTATAAAAAGATTATTTGACTGGGTGTGGTGGCTCACACCTGTGATCGCAGCACTTTGGGAGGCTGAGGTGGGCGGATCACAAGGTCAGGAGATCGAGACCGTCCTGGCTAACACAGTGAAACCCCGTCTCTACTAAAAATACGAAAAATTAGCCAGGCATGGTGGCGGGTGCCTGTAGTCCCAGCTACTTGAGAGGCTGAGGCAGGAGAATGGCATGAACCCAGGAGGCGGAGCTTGCAGTGAGCTGAGATCACACCACTGCACTCCGGCACGGGCAACAGAGCGAGCCTCTATCTCAAAAAAAAAGAAAAGAAAGATTATTTGTTATGTCCAAGTGGAATTTATCCCAGGGATGCAAAGATGGTTCAACATATGCAAATTAATGGTTCTTACGTATTTTTAATCAGGTTTAGTATAATACCGTAAACCTTGAGGGACACCATCAGACCTATATGAAGTGCCACTAGTGATGCTGAAAGTGCTCCCAATAAGCAGGGGAAAGTCATGACATGATAAATTTGAATTGCTTGATATCTGAGTAGCTTGAGGTCTGCAGCTGTGGTTGCCCACCACTTTAGATGACTAATCTTGTAAACAGATGACATAAATTTGCATTATTGACAAATACAATACTGTAAATGTATTTTTCTTCTCTTTCCTAATATTTTCTTTTCTCTAGCTTACTTTATTGTTAAGAATACAGTATATAATACATATAACATCCAAAATATGTGTTAATTGACAGTTTATGTTATTGGTAAGGTTTCTGATCAACAGTAAGTTATTAGTATTTCAGTTTGGGGAGTGTGAAAAGTTAAACACGGATTTTCAACTGTGCAGATGTTGGCTCCCCTAACCCCTGTGTTGTCCAAGGGTCAATTGTAGTTATTTAAGACGAAACCTTTAGGTGGAAAGTACACAGGACCTCTATATAATCTTTGTAAATTTCTGTGTTTCTATTATTATTTCACAATTAAAACTTTATTTTTTTTTATTTTTTATTTTTTTTTTTGAGACAGAGTCTCGCTCTGTCACCCAGGCTGGAGTGCAGTGGCCGGATCTCGGCTCACTGCAAGCTCCGCCTCCCGGGTTTACGCTGTTCTCCTGCCTCAGCCTCTCGAGTAGCTGGGACTACAGATGCCCGCCACCTCCCCCGGCTAGTTTTTTTGTATTTTTTAGTAGAAACGGGGTTTCACCGTGTTAGCCAGGATGGTCTCGATCTCCTGACCTCGTGATTCGCCCGTCTCGGCCTCCCAAAGTGCTGGGATTACAGGCTTGAGCCACTGTGCCCGGCCTCATAATTAAAACTTTAAAAAAAAATTCAGTAAATGTAAAAACTGCTTGCCTTTTTCTTTTTCTTTCTCTCTTTTTTTTTTTTTGTTGTTGTTATTGTTGTTGTTGTTGTTGTTATTTTGAGACGGAGTCTCACTCTGTCACCAGGCTGGAGTGCAATGGCATGATGTCAGCTCACTGCAACCTCTGACTCCCTGGTTCAAGTGATTCTCCTGCCTCAGCTTCCCAAGTAGCTGGGATTACAGGCACACGCCACCACACCCAGCTAATTTTTGTATTTTTAATAGAGACAGAGTTTCACCGTGTTGGCCAGGGTGGTCTCGAACTCCTGACCTCATGATCCTCCCACCTTGGCCTCCTAAAGTGCTGGGATTACAGGCGTGAGCCACCACACCCAGGTGCTTTTTCTGTTTTTTGATAAAACTATGCTGTTATTGGAAATAAGATGCCTAAGAGATTCAGGCAGTTTTTTGTTTTTGTTTTTGTCTTTTTTTTTTTTTAATACCATGTGATAGCTCCTTTAAAACTGTGTGAAGTATTTTTAGTTCTCATTTGCTTTAAGAATATTACTCTGTTAAGATTTTGTTTGGCTTGTTGGTTTTTAGAGACAGAGCGTCACTGTCACCCAGGTTGGGGTGCAGTGGTGCAATCATAACTCAATGCAGCCTTGGACTCCTGGGCTCAAGTGATCCTCTTATGTCAGCCTCCCAAGTAGCTGGAATTACAGGTGCTAGCGACCATGCCTGGCCTGTTAAAGTTTTACAGAAAATTTAAATAGTGATTATGTAGATTTTTAAAGTGTTACACATTTGCATCCTAGAAATGATTATTTTTCTTTTCAATGCTATGTAATGGAAAGTAAGAGCTCATTACTCTTTAAACATATGTCTTTGTGTTCTTTTTTTTAGACAATTACTTACTTCTACAGCCATTTTGCACAAAAGCTCAGTTTTTAAATGGAAAAGCAAAACAAGATATGACGGAAAAGCTTGCTGGTAAATACTTTGTAATTTCTAAAGAAATATTTTAACTAAGGATAAACTGATAAACAATTTCAATTTAATTTTAGGATAGCTGCCAACTTAATATAACTACCCACACAGTAGAAATAAATTGTGTAATGATCCACAAGAGAACCTTTTAAGACTTTTACCCCCAACATTTTTGTCAAAAGAATTTTATCCTTTTTTTCCAGTAAATGTTCAGTCTTCCTATTAGTGTAGCCAAATGCAGGTTCAGCCAGTCACCACTTGGAAAATTGAATAACAAGGATGAGGTACAGTGGAAGGAAAGTGATTTTATTTTCCAAAGTTAGCAGTTGGCAGGTGGTTCAGGCTCCTGCCTTAACAAAACTGCTTCAGAATTCTCAGGCAAAATGCTAGGGTTTAAGAAGGAGAAGGTTTGCATGGAGGGCATGCAGTGGGCCAGGCAGTACAGTTCTACGTGATTTGTTCTTATGACTTATCTTGAGTTATTGCTCCATATGGTGAATGGGCCAGTGCTGTCTCAGGCTGGACTGGGTTGTAAATTGGCACCACAGCCTTGAAGTAATCTCCTGGTTAGGGAGAATTCCATAGGTACCTGGATTGTCTCAAGATGGAGTCTCTGTAACTTTTTTTTTTTTTTTTTTTTTTAATTTTTGAGATGGAGTCTCGCTTTGTTGCCTAGGCTGGAGTGTAGTGGCGCAATATCGGCTAACTGCAACCTCTGCCTCCTGGGTTCAAGTGATTCTTCTGCCTCAGCCTCCTGAGTAGCTTGCGCTACAGGTGCCTGCCACCACACCTGGCTAGTTTTTTTTTTTTTTTTTTTTTTTTTTAAGTAGAAATGGGGCTTCACCATGTTGGCCAGGCTGGTCTTGAACTTCTGACCTCACGTGATCCACCCACCTCACCCTCCCAAAGTGCTAGAATTTCAGGCGTGAGCCACTGCACCCAGCCCAGTCTCTGGAATTTCTAAACAAACATACTTAGATAGGCTAGCAATACAAAGGAGTATCTAGTAGAAAGAAGGAAAGCAAAATTTATTATTTCATTACTAAAACGTTAATACAAAGGGCCACAAAAGGAGGAGAAAAAACCATTAAAAATAGGGTACTTGGTTACATTAGTAGAAATAATATGGGAAAAATAAAAATACATTAAAATCAAATTTGGTTCTTACAGAAAACTGCTATTTCAAAATCATGTTTGATAAAAGGTCCATGGGTTAAAACTGTGTACATTTTGGTTTCACTATATTTGGAAAACATCAAGATGAATTTCGGTTCATTTTCTCTCCTTACCACTTTTGCATGAAGTAATTGTTCTATATGGATTCTAATACCATACTTGAAGATCCCAATCTTTGAGAGAAAGGTTTCTTACATTGCTTCTTTTAAGAAGCTTAACTTTTGGCCGGGCGCGGTAGCTTATGCCTGTAATCTCAGCACTTTTGAGGCCAAGGCGGGCGGATCATGAGGTCAGGAGATCGAGACCATCCTGGTTAACACGGTGAAACCCCGTCTCTACTAAATATACAAAAAAAATTAGCCAGGCGTGGTGGCGGGCGCCTGTTGTCCCAGCTACTCAGGAGGCTGAGGCAGGAGAATGGCGTGAACCCGGGAGGCGGAGCTTGCAGTGAGCCAAGATTGCGCCACTGCACTCCAGCCTGCAGCCTGGGAGGCAGAGTGAGACTCCGTCTCAAAAAAAAAAAGAAAAAAAAAAAAAAAGAAAAAGAAGAAGCCTAACTTTTTTAGGACAAATGACATAAGGAAGAAGCTTAGTATATTTTAGTTGCTTTTTATTTAGCAGAGCTTGGGCTTATTTATTAAGAAAAAACCCTCACTGTTTTTTATATTTTTATGTTTCAGATATTGTTATGGAACTTTATCAAAGGAAGCCGCATGCCACAGAACAGAAAGTGTTGGTTGTTTTATGGCATCTCTTAGGAAATATGACAAATAGTGGCTCTCTGCCTGGAGCTGGAGGAAATATACGAACAGCCACAGCTAAATTATCAAAAGCACTCTTTGCACAGATGGGTCAGAATCTGTTAAATCAGGCTGCATCTCAACCACCACATATCAAAAAGAGTTTGGAGGAATTACTCGATATGACGATTTTAAATGAATTATGAATCTTTGATAAAATATTGTATGATGAACACAAGTGTTTACATGATGACAAGTGGAACTTTCTAAAAGTTACGTTATCAGTGCCTGCACTTCACATCCAGCAAATTAAGTCAATGGCTATTTTTATTTGCAGCCTATGAGTACACATCTGTCCTATATCAATCTTACCACTTATATCCATCACATAAAAACCTAAAATATATCATTCATGAATAATTCACGAAATCTGAGTCACATAGGATGAATTCAATTTTAATATTTTTGAAAAAAGTCCTGCTCATTTGCACTATTCTATAGAAGCTACAATTTGTTGCCCTGTATGTACAATTAGAATTGTAATTAAAAATATACTTTTTATTATGTAATCATGTTCTGGTATGTCTCATTTCTCAGCCTTATTTTATAAAGTGGAAGTCATTGAACTATGTTATCAGAAACTAAGTTTGTATATTATTTGTGAAAAACATGTATTTCTGAATCAGTCCACTAATATGATTGTGCAGTATTAGCTTGCTTTTGCTGCTGTGTTAATGTCATATATTAGCTTACCTTTTGGGTTTAATTATCTTACATAATTGTGAAATTTAACAAGTTATAATAAAGCATGACAACTAAAGTTTTAGAAAACATTAAACATTTTAAATGCACGTTTAAAAAAACGTGTTGAATGTAACCCCCCCTATTTTTGTATGCAAACACTACATTTTATTTCTTTATGTTTTGACCTTTATAAAGGTGTTGTTTTGCTGCCCAGTTGTGTAATTCTCAAAAATAGTGCCAGGTCTTCTATAGCTTTTTTCAGAATTCATGGGCTTACAAGTACTGTATGCATCTTTAAAAAGAAAAGGAATGTTATCAAATAAAAGGATTTATTTCTGTAGATGTGTGAGAAGTGTCCTATTTTTCCAACTTCCATACATGTTAAAATGGAAAAAAAAAAAATATATATATATATATATATAGTAGTATTGACCTATCACTTTGACTTGATCTACTTATGATATTGACCTATCACTATTGACCTACAAATAGACCTGGGTTACATTCTAACTTTGTAGGAAATTAGCTGTGTGACCTTGGACAAAGTCACTTGCCAAGTCTGGGCCTCAGTTTCCTTATGTCTAAAATGTAAGAACTAGACTAGGTGATTTTAAAGGTCCTATCCTGTTCTAAAATTCTATGATTCTGTTCATTCTTTTTTACTTCTGAGTCACTGACCAGTTTTCTAATGTATCTGGCTATTTTTAAATTTATGATTTTAAAAAAACGTATCCTTAGCTTCTGAGAAAAAAAAAGGTGAGGGGGTTGCTTCTATTTCAAGCTACACTAGAAGTAGAGAATTGGCTACTTTTTCTATTTATATGAACTTTTATATAATTATATACTTTTAAAATACCTTATATTTTCTTCTAAGTGTATTTTATTGTAGTCTTCTAGTTTGGTGTACTTTATGTATAGGGCCATAGAGTAAATATTTTTGGGTTTGTAAGTCCTTATTTTATTTATTTATATATTTATTTTGAGGCGGAGTCTTGTTCTTGTCATCCAGGCTGGAGTGCAATGGCGTGATCTCGGCTCACTTCAACCTCCACCTCCCAGGTTCAGGCAATTCTCCTGCCTCAGCCTCCTGAGTAGCTGAGATTACAGGCGCCCGTCACCACGCCCAGCTAATTTTTGTACTTTTAGTAGAGACGGGGTTTCACCATGTTATCCAGGCTGGTCTCCAATTCCTGACCTCAGGTGATCTGCCCACCTCAGCCTCCCAAAGTGCTGGGATTGCAGGCGTGAGCCACCGTGCCCGGTCTTTTTTTTTTTTTTTTTTTTGAAACGGAGTCTTGCTCTGGCCCAGGCTGGAGTGCAGTGGCGCGATCTCGGCTCACTGCAAGCTCCGCCTCCCGGGTTCACGCCATTCTCCTGCCTCAGCCTCCCCAGTAGCTGGGAGGATAGGCGCCCGCCACCACGCCCAGGTAATTTTTTGTATTTTCAGTGGAGACGGGGTATCACCGTGTTAGCCAGAATGGTCTCGATCTCCTGATCTCGTGATCCGCCCGCCTCCACCTCCCAAAGTGCTGGGATTACAAGCGTGAGCCACGGAGCCTGGCTGCCTGGCCTATTTTTTACACTTAAAAAGTGTTAAAAAAAAAATATTCTTAGCTCAGGCCATAGAAAAATAGGCCTCTGTTAGACTCGTTTGATCTCAGTTGTAAACTCTGAAATCATCATTACATTTTGCTTCAACCCTACTTGATACGCATCATTGATACAATAGTTACAGATTTTAAGTTTTATTAATTACAACTCCTGCCTTTGTATCATTGCACTTGTGCTAGCTAAATTTGCATCAATAGATTGTTAGATATATTGAAGGTAGATTTTAGATTTTAAAGGAAAAAGAAGACCATTACTTCATGTATAAGCCTAATTGTTCCTTAGTTTGAATTTTGCACTGAAAAAAAGCACAATATTCTGATCAGTCTAGGGAGAAAAACAGTACAGTAAATATAATCATTACTAATAATGTGGCAGCTTTATTTTACATAATATGTGAGCTACCGTTTATTACAAAGAAAATAGCCATTAATGTAACAAGAGTCTCAAGCCTAAAGAGTTTCTGTATTTTAGTAACTTCTTGATAGTGAGCACTCAGAAGTCTGGCACTCTTATCAAGAACCGTTGTCAACAAAGAATCAGAGACTGATCACTGATTGAAATAACTAAAGAAAAGCTGAAGGCCTGAATAAACAAATGCATTTAATTGGAATAAAGGAATGTTGTTTACTAGCAATGATGATTATAAAAGTCTAACATCACCCAGCAATGCAACAAAAAAATAAAATGTTAAATAATGTATTTACCCAATGGAATACATATCATATAGTCATTAAAAATGATGCCAAATACTAATCACAGGACAATGTTCACAGTATGTTAAAGGAAAAATGTGACTACAAAATAAGTACAGTATCTCCATCAATATATGTGCACATAGAAAACGGAAGTAGTATATATACACCGACATCTTAATGGCGGTAATCTGTGGGCAGTGAAGTTATTTTAATTTTTTTTTCAGTGTACTCTTCTGTAATTTCTAGTTTTTCAGAAATGAACAAGACATATTGCTTATAGTAAAATTTAAATTACAATAACTGAAGATAATCTGAAGAGAATCTGAAAGGTAATTTGGTGAGAAAAAAATATGTAGCAAAGAAGAGAGTAGTGAACATCACAAAAGTGCTAAGTGAGAGTGATGTGACTCAAAGGGAGATGACCGAGGGAGGCAAGTGTTATTCAGATAAAGAGCATAAGACTTTGATTCAGAAAGCATGAATTTGGGAACCCAGTTTTATAATTACCTGCTAAACCTTACATACATCTGGGGGTTATTGTGAAGTCCAAAATTTAAAAGGGATTATGTATAAGAAAGCATTTGTAGGGCCGAGTGTGGTGGCTCACGCCTGTAATCCCAACACTTTGGGAGGCCTAGGCGGGCAGATCACCTGAGGTCAGGAGTTCGAGACCAGCCTGGGCAACATGGTGAAACCCCATCTCTACTGAAAATACAAAAATAGCCAGGTATGGTGGTGGACGCCTGTAATCCCAGCTACTGCAGAGACTGAGGCAAGAGAATCGCCTGAACCCAGGAGGCGGAGGTTGCAGTGAGCCGAGACCGTGCCATTGCACTGCAGCCTGGGTGACAAGAGCAAGACTCCATCTAAAGAAAAAAAAAAAAAAGCATTTGTAAACCTCAAATGCTATGTAAAGACCCAACTGGCATGAGCAAGAAGGAATTATTTTATTGTGTATATTTATGAGGTACAACTTAATGTTTTTATACATTGTGGATCATTAAGTTAATTAACATATCCATCACTTTACAGACTTAACTTTTTTTTGTGATGATCACATTAAATTCCACTCTCATAGCAATTTTCAAATACACATTATTATAAACTATAGTCATCTTGTTATACAGTAGGTTTTCAGAACTTATTCCTCTTTTATTTATTTATTTTATTTTTTAATTAGTTTTTGAGACGGAGTCTCACTCTGTCACCCAGGCTGGAGTGCAGTGGCGCGATCTCGGCTCACTGCAACCTCTACCTCTGGGTTC
This sequence comes from Piliocolobus tephrosceles, assembly GCF_002776525.5. NCBI lineage: Eukaryota > Metazoa > Chordata > Mammalia > Primates > Cercopithecidae > Piliocolobus > Piliocolobus tephrosceles. The sequence continues at coordinate 62,161,657 of NC_045439.1, read as the reverse complement.
AAGTGATTCTCTTGCCTCAGCCCAAGTAGCTGGGACTACAGGCATGTGCCATCACACCTGGCTAATTTTTTGTATTTTTAGTAGAGATGGGATTTCACCATGTTGGCCGGGCTGGTCTCAAACTCCTGACCTCAGGTGATCTGCCCACCTCAGCCTGCCAAATTGCTGAGATTAGAGGCTTGAGCTACCATGCCTGGCCTTCTTCTTCTTCTTTTTTTTTTTTTTTTAATAGTCTTAGAGATGGGATCTTGCTATGTTGCTCAGGTTGGACTTGAACTCAAGGGATCCTCCCACCTCAGGCTACCAAAAGTGCTGAGATTACAGACATGATCCACCTTGCCCGGCCATAATTCTTCCTTTCTAAAAGAAACTTTGGACCCTTTGACCAACCTCTTTTCCATTTCCCCACCCCAAGCCTGCCAGCTCCTGCAAACCACCATCCTATTTTCTACTTCTTCGAGTTCAACTTTCTTCAATTCCACATATAAGTGAGATCATGTATTATTTTTCTTTCTGTGCCTGGCTTATTTCACTTAACATAATGTCCTCCACATTTATTCCTGTTGTTGCAAATGATAGGATTTCCTTTTTTAAGACTGAATAGGCCGGGCGCGGTGGCTCAAGCCTGTAATCCCAGCACTTTGGGAGGCCGAGACGGGCGGATCACGAGGTCAGGAGATCGAGACCATCCTGGCTAACACGGTGAAACCCCGTCTCTACTAAAAACTATAAAAAACTAGCCGGGCGAGGTGGCGGCGCCTGTAGTCCCAGCTACCCGGGAGGCTGAGCCAGGAGAATGGCGTGAACCCGGGAGGCGGAGCTTGCAGTGAGCTGAGATCCGGCCACAGCACTCCAGCCTGGGTGACAGAGCGAGACTCCGTCTCAAAAAAAAAAAAAAAAAAAAAAAAAAGACTGAATAGTATTTCACAGTGTCTATATACTGCATTTTCTTTATTCATTCATCCATTGACGAACACTTGATCAAGACTTTGAGGCACTCATCTCTATGATTCCCTCAAGGAATTGTGTTGCCCTTTGTTTCATGTTTTCATAAGAGATATTGGATAAGAAAGGTTCTCTAAGTTTTATTATAGCTTCTAAAGCTGTTGTATCAGTTGGAATGCTTTTGACTGAATAGCAAACCCAACTAACAGTAGCTTAAACCAATTGGTATGTTATTTGTCTCATACTACAAGAAGTGTAGAAGTATGTCACTGCTAAGCATTGTGCCAATGGCTCGATGATATCAGAGCTGATTAAAAGATGGCAGCTTCCTCTCCAAATATCATAACTGTGCTTCAGACAGAAAAAATAGTAAAAGAGATAACAAGCACAGGTGTTTCTCTAGTGAGGCTTTGCTGTTTTATTTAGGGAAGAAGACTCTTCCTATGTACTTCTACCTACATCTCATTGGCCACCCTTAGGTTCAAAGGAGGCTAGGAAATTGAGTATTTCATTTCCCAGTCTCAATAGTACAGGAAGATAATAGAGAAGATAGTGGGCATGGATGCGACTGAGCCGACCTACAATATCTGCCACATTCCATAAGCCCCACTCTGTCTGATGAACCACAGTGGCATTCTATGACCCAGGAATTGGTTTTAATTCAGGTCCAATGTTTAATAAATTCCAAGAAGCCAGCATGTTTTCTGTTTCCTGGTATGAAGTTACCCTAACAAGTAGCCATACGTTTTTGAGGGAATAAGAAGAATGTGCAGAGTGCTATTACTATAGTGCTCTTCTTTAAGGTTATCTGGAAACAGGAGTAACATTGATAACTCTCAGGAAAACTGAATTGAGGAGATATTAATACCATTTGAGCTAAATTTGAAAGATGAAGTAGTAAAGAGGAAACATGCTTCATGTTATGTTTGGATTTAAATCTCCTGGAGCTATAGTTTTAAGTTTACTTGCTTTACCAGTAAGGAGAAACACTAAATACAGGAGTCTGAATGTTTCCAACAGAAGAGCCACCACAATTTATTTAGTGACGGTTTATTTATAATGTAAACAAATTTCATTCCCTAGAGCAATATATTCTGTAAATTAAATGATCCACGAGGTATTTTATGCAGTTTTTCATGGCATGTTAACGTTTTGAAAAGAATAAACAAAATCATACTGAACAGCTCAGAAATTGTGATTAACACTGGGTATCACAAGATACATTTTGCTCGTATATCGATCAGGACCCAAAAGGAAATAGATGGCAAATCAAAATTGGCATAATTTGGGAAGTGGTTAATAAGGGAGTATTTATAAAGGCAGGGCTTAGGGAAACCTGGAACCTAGAATGAAGTTATATGAAGAGGGTTACCTTGAACAGAGCTGACATCACCCACCTGGAGGGAGCTGGAGGAATACCTACCCTGACCTCACTCCTCAATTCCATTCTGCCAGGACTTTTCTCAACCAGAAACCAGGAAGCAAGAGAACTTATCGATATGGTCTATAAGGGTCAATCTCCAAAGAATGGAGCTGGGTGGATAAGGACAGACAGTTGATCTGGAGGGGCAAATGGAAGAAATACATGAATAAATGATATCATTTCCAATTTGTCTGACTTCTTTGTTCTGTTTCTGAGATCACATGACTTTAAATATTGTTTTTTAGAACCCACTACCCTCTAAACTACAGTATTTGGTATAATATCTTTTTTCTTTCCAAAGCTTGTAATTGTGATACACAATTTCTAAAAAGTCAACTAAGGCTAAATCAATTTTGTTTTTTGTTTTTTGTTTTTGTTTTAAGATGGAGTCTCACTCTGTCTCCGGGGCTAGAGTGCAGTGCCACGATCTTGGCTCACTGCAACCTCTGCCTCCCAGGTTCAATTGATTCTCCTGCCTCAGCCTCCTGAGTAGATGGGATTACAGGCATGCGCCACCATACCCAGCTAATTTTTGTATTTTTAGTAGAGATGGGGTTTCACCACGTTGGTCAGGCTGGTCTCGAACTCCTGACCTCCTGATCTGCCTGCCTCGGACTCCCAAAGTGCTGAGATTACAGGCATGATTTAGCTGCGTCCTGCCAGCTAAATTAGTTTTTAAGATAATGTATGTTTCTACCAGTGGGGATCACATTTCAGGCAAAGAGAAGACCCCACTTAAAGGTTTTGACACATAAAAGGGCTGTGGGAACTGTAGGTTCTGTGGAGTTACCGGGAGGCAGAAACAGTGAGAAGCCTGGCATGATTATGAAAACACTATTTTCCATTCTAAAAGTTTAGGATTTCTTTAAAAAAAAACAAAAACAAAAACAAAAACCGTGGAGGAGGAAACCAGTGGAGGTTTTTAAGCAGGGGAGTGAGAGCAATAGCACTGGCTTGAAAGGTAAAATGTAAAAACCAGAAAAAGGAAAACAATGAATCCACAGTGAATAAAGTTGAAGATGCAAGTAGATTTTTACAAAATGGCTATTTGGGGGAATGACATCTCAGAGATAATCTTATTTACTGATAAAGAAGTTGAGGCCACCTTAGAAAAACCAAAGAACCAGAAAAGGAGGGAAGGTCATGCCAAACAGTCACTGTGTAACAATGCCAGCAGCAAACTCTGGTCTGTCTTCCCAATGCACCACTCCCTTGACTATTCTTCCCATAGTAAACATTTAAAAGCTGCTGTTTAAACCTGTTAAACAAAAACAAAAACAAAAACAAAAACATGGCCACACTGTCAGAGAATCCAAAAAAGGTAGCTTGGAGAGTAGAAGAGGCAAATGCAAAAGGAAAGCTACTACTAGGTGCAGTGTGATGCAAGTAAAAGGTAGAAAAAAAGACCTAGTTTGGTATTTGGAAGTAAAGGTGCTGGTGAGAGGATTTATGATTAACCAGCGTTGTGACAAGAAACATCGTCTTGTAAATAATTATTTGCAGAGGAGACAGATTCCAGATGAGGAACTTGGAGCCCAGTAGTAATACTACTGCACCTTGAACAAGAGATTAAATGGTAAGTGATGGGTGAATGCAGGGGCACAAGTGTAACAGAATCTTAAAGGGAGAGAGGCCAGATTGGAAAGAAGTTTGTTTTTTGTTAAAGTGGAGATGGCGGTACAACTGAAGAGGACAGCTAAGATTGTCAACGCACAGTCCCCTTCAATTTGTCCAGAGGATAACATATCCCTTTATATATATATATAATATACATATAAAATATATATATATTTTTTTGCTTGGCCAACTTTAGTCAGGTTTCTGAATCTTCTGCTAGGCTCTTCTGTACACTTTCTTTGTAAAATCCAGTTTAAACAAAGAACTTTGCTAAGTCAGATTAGCAATAAACCCCTATCCTTGATAGCTGATCATCCTCATTATCTGATCAGGTTCTTCAGTCTCCACCACCCCCCAGGTGATGCCTCATCATCTTGGTCTGTCTTCAGCAAAAATACTATTAGGTGGGTTTAGCCAAAATCCCCCTTACCCTGATGTTTCCTCTTAGTAATTTTCCATTCACTTACCTCTGCTCCTTGGCTATAAATCTCCACTTGCACATGCTGTATGGGGAGTTGAGCCCAATATCTCTTTCCCCACTGCAAGTCTCCGTTGCGGTCAGTGGTCCCCATACCTATTGCGATGGTCCTGAATAAAGTCCTTTTTGTGCTTTAACAAGTGTCACTAAATACTTTTTTCTTTAACAATAGCCCGTTCTCCAAACCCCTAAGTCCACGATTGTTTGGTTTTCAACCTGAGTGAGCCCAAGGTCCATATCATCGTGAGATTTGTGGGTTTAAGGCTGAATTTCTGTCCGTTTTAGGTAAATGTTTTAGTGTGAAAGCTTGAACAATTGTTGGGAAAGCCTTAGATTTGACCCCCAAAATGACATTTTCCCGTTTTTGGAGGGGAGGGGTCACGGCGCTGTGTTTAAAATCAGGCGTGTGAAAGGCCCTGAACACCCTCCTTTCCTTTGGGAAGTCTCTATGAAGGGAAAAGCAGGTAGGAGCAGCGGTCCCCGCCCTCGCTGGCGGCGGGGCGGGGCTGCGGGGGCGGGGCTGGGGCCGCACGGGCAGCCAGGATCCCTGGGAGGGCCAGGCCTGCGCGCTGCGAACCCACGTGACTTTTTCACCTCCCGAGACACCGACGCATGCGCATCGTGCGGTCGACCAGGCGGCCGTGGCGCGGGTGGCGGCTGCTGTGGTGGCTGTGGGGACGGAGGCGGTGAAGTGCCATCTTCGGCTAGGTCGTCACAGGCTTCGGCTCATGGCATCGAGTAGCATCTATTATAAGGTCTGCTGGGGCGGGCTCCTTGAAATTAGCTGGGGGCGGAGGGTGGTACTTGGGACTGAAAAGGGCCTGCCCGGTTTCAGGCCGCGCTGTGGCCGCGGCCTCCCTCTCCCGCCCTGTTTGAGGCCTGGCTCGGACTCAGCGGCCAGTTGTCCATTCCTTTCTCCTTCCCACCTGTTGGGTGGAGCGGTGCAAGGTATTTTTGTCTTAGACCAAACGTTTCACTTGAGGGGTGCGTTAGGTAGGGTGGGGAAGTGTGGGCCTCTTTCGCCTGGATTTAGGAAGATATTTGCGGGTAACTCTAAAGCCTTGCTTCCCCCGGAGCTGGAACACAGCTGGGATGGCTGGAAGTGGAAGGAGCACATTCGCAGCCGCCAGAGGATTGGGAAGATAATATACGTTCTATTACTAATGCATGTGAGCGCCTTGTAGGGCACGTTCTGCCTTCTAACTACATAAGCAACCCTTTAGCGACCCTAAGTCACAGCACCCAAAGCTTTTGGCAGGATATTTTAGAACAGAAAAAACAGACATCAGAGATCCTGGTAGAAGTCTTTCAGGGAATCTGCTTAAGAATATTTAACTTTAGTAATCAGAGACCGCCACTGGTGTTTTTCTCCAAAAGCACATCTTTAAGTTAATTAATACTTGAAGTTAATAAATAATACTGCTCAGTGTATTAGTGATGATGCCATAATACCATGTAAATTTATGCCGATTCAAATATTATTTTTTTGTTTGATATTCATATGGCCTTCATTTCTTCATTTGCATTATTGTCTTTAAAGTTTTAATCATCTTTTTAATTACTATTAATATATAAGCAGTAGTACATTCTAAGTATATTTTAAGAGTAAGTCAGTTTTATGGTCAGCTTAATTTTGAGAATAATTCCTCATTAAAAAAAAAATGGACATGCCCTATAATTTAATGATTTGGTTTCCATTCAGGCTATTAGTGGAAGAGATTAAGGTGATTATGAAAATATAATGTGGTACTACCTTAAAGGGGTAATTCCCTGTTACCTTATAGCCTTAAAAATTAGATGACATAATTTTAGATATGTTGTACAGTTATTATCCAGACTGTAAGCCTTTCTCACATACTTTTTTTAGAGTTAGGCCGTGCTCTGTTGCCCAGGCTGGAGTACTGTAGCAGGGTCAGTGCTTACAGCTGCCTTGAACTCCTGGGTTCAAGTGATCCTCCTGATTCAGTGTCTCCCGAGTAGCTGGGACTACAGCTGTGTGCCACCATGCCTGGCCCCTTAAATGTGTTTTAAGTAACATTTATTCACTTTAAAAATTACTTTTTAATTTTTTAAAACCATAATTTGTATCTTCTATAATAAATTTGAAACCTAGCTGTCAGGATTTATAATTCATAAGTAGATAGATATATTTAAGCAATATGAATTTATCTTTTCTAAAACTTTATCCTGAGCCAAGTAATGAGCTTCCTTTTGAAATGTTTATACCCATGACCAGAATTTTTGTCAGTTTTACTTTTAGCCTCCAGAACAGTTATTAAAGATATGCCGTTTTCCAGTGATTCATAGCAAGGTAACATTCAGGCACCGAATCAGATTCTTACCTAAATCTGAAACATTGTATTTTAAATAGTATTTCTTTGTTAGGTAGCAGTCGACTTACTTGTTTTATGAATTAGGTAACAAATCTATAGTTATTTGGTTTTTATTCAGATACCAACAACAAAATGGCAGTTTTGTGAAGAATTTGTAATTTTATTTATAATATAAATACTAATGAACCTTCTAATTCTGACTTGTAGGGGATTAAGAGTCACATTTCTTTAATAGGGCTTTTTAAAAGGTGTTGTTGAGACCAAATAATTTTATTGGCAGTTGGAAGATATTTCTCTTTTTTTGTGTTTCCACAGATCATTTACTGAAGACAATATGCAAAATTCTCACATGGATGAATACAGAAATTCTAGTAATGGCAGCACAGGCAATAGTTCAGAGGTAGTGGTAGAACATCCTACTGATTTCAGTACTGAGATTATGAATGTTACAGAAATGGAACAGTCACCTGATGACTCTCCCAGTGTGAATGCATCTACAGAAGAAAGTGAAATGGCAAGTGCTGTGGACCTTCCAGTAACGCTGACAGAAACAGAAGCAAATTTCCCTCCAGAATATGAAAAATTTTGGAAAACTGTGGAAAATAATCCTCAGGATTTTACAGGCTGGGTATATTTGCTTCAATATGTAGAACAGGAGGTTAGTAACTATTAAAATGGTATCAGAAGGGACAAATTAGTCAAGTCATGTTAATTTATAATGAAATAGTAGAGCTTATTTATGATTAAAATCAACTCATAATTTTCAAATGAAGTTGAATAACATTAGGTAGATACATTTTTAGCTTTGAAAATGGCTTATAGCTTTTGTATGTTGTAGAGAGTAGCTTAATATTTTGTAATAATTGAGGTGTAAGTGTGTGTGTAAAACTGCTGAAATAAAATGTTGACAAAATTAGTTCCTTCTGTTTCAGTTGCATTTAGAAGAAAAAAAGTCAAGGAATAAAAGAAGGGCTGCTCCATCGGCAGAGCAGCCTGCATGTGGAGTTTTTAAGCCTGCCATTTATTATTATTTTTTTAGATAATAACGTCTGAAAGGAATAATAAATATTTTTTTGATAGAAATTTCCACGATGTTTAAATACTGTTTCATTTTTATCAGAATCACTTGATGGCTGCCAGGAAAGCATTTGACAGATTTTTCATACACTATCCATATTGCTATGGTTACTGGAAAAAGTATGCGGACCTTGAAAAGCGGCACGACAACATTAAACCATCAGATGAGGTGCGTACATCACTGAATAAACTTATCTCCAATAGGTACTGTAAGCCAATTAATAACAAAACAAAGATTTTTTTTTTTTTTTTTTTTTTTGGCTGGCAGTACCTACCATTTGTGGTCAAACAATTTTTATAGGGTATTTATTTGCATTTGTCACTCTTGTGGCATTTGTAGCTAATATTTTCTCTCTTTGTTGGCAGGTGCGTTAAACCTCTACAGTTTGTCAAGCTTTGCAGTGCAAGCCTCTGTATTACACTGCAGCTTAACAAGTAGGGCAGGGCTTTTCTCTCACTTACATTTATTTCTCATTTTCCAAACAATATAGTTGGTTTGCTAGTCACATTTGCTACGTCTTATTGCATTTTTGGTCAGACGCTGTCATTGATGCTCTAATGGGTCTGTGCCCTATGGTCTGTAACCCAAAGCCTGCCCACACAACCCGGTCAGAATGCAGGGACTGCTGCGCTTTGAAGATCAAGACTCTGCACGTGGGGATCAGAACATTGCCATGTTCTATCCAACCTCCACCCAAATGGTAATGGTAGATTATTTAAACAAAATTCCAGTAATTAGTATTTCTAAGGTTCACCGGATAACACAGTGTTGCCTCTCTGTTAAGAAATAATTAAATATTTGAAGTACAGTTTGCTGTTTTCTTCTTAGGTTTATCGGCGGGGGCTTCAGGCAATACCTCTTAGTGTTGACCTTTGGATACATTATATAAACTTCTTAAAAGAAACATTGGACCCTGGTGATCCTGAGACAAACAATACAATAAGAGGGTATGTGGAACATTGATACTGAAATGTATTTTATGATATAAATAATTATTCTCATGTTGATAATAGAGCTCATGAAAGCTAAGCTGGAAGTTTAACTTCTATTCCATTGTTAAAAAAATGATACATAAATAATAAACTTATGCTTTATGATTTGAAAATGCAGATAATAAAGCCCTTCTACATTCCATACCCTTATGTCCCCAGTTCCACTCTTCATGGTTAATAGCTTGGTGTGTGTGCTTTCAGATGTATGTATAAGTACATATTTGTGCGTATGTTTTCATATTGGTCTTTGACTTTTTTTTTAAACAGTGTTTGAGAATCTCTTTCTGCCATATTAAATAACCATTACAAAAAATATTTTATAATACTTTATAAAAAGTAACTTATAAGCCAGAGTGCTCTACTGTATTTCACCAAATCCTTATGTATAGGAAATAATCAGTGCTACAGTGAACATCTCTGTACAAGTCAGTATTTTTGTAGAATGCACTAGAAATGGAACTTCTGTTAAAGAGAACACACAGCTAAGTTTTATCACATGTTCCTTCAAAAATGGTATCAATTCTAAACTCCCACAGTGTATGAAAATAATCATTTTCCCACAGCTGTGCCACATTTTTTGTTTGTTTTACCTCCAGTGGCATCTCTGTTTTAATTTGTGTGTATCTTGATTGCTCATCCTGGTTTACCATCTTCTCATATGCTTGTATAAGCCATTTCTTAAATTACCTGTTGATATCATTTACTCAGTTTTCTATTACATTATCTTTTTCTTGATTACAGTAGTTTGTTAATGTATTTGTTTTTGGTTTTCAAAAAAAGCATGTGCATATTGCTTAAGAAGTTAGCTAATGTTAAACTGCTCGTAACAAAAAGTACCCCCTCCACCTCCCTTCAAATATTTTAGCTCTTTCTTCTAGTATTTTCCACCACGTGTATAACAGTAAATCTATGTTGCTTTCTTTCTTTCTCTGCTAGTTGTAGACATTATGTATCTGTTACGGTAAATGAGAATTTTAACCCACTTACACTTTGTTTTCCCATTCCTTTCCAATATAGCTACAGGATAGGTTTCAATAATCAGCTTCAGTATTTTTTTTTAATCATTGTAAATCCATAAATAAGGGTGGGCACAGTGGCTTATACCTGTAATCCCAGCACTTTGGGAGGCTGAGGTGGGAGGAGTGCTTGAGCCTAGGAGGTTGAGGCTGCAGTGAGCCGTGATTGCACCACTGTACTGTAGCCTGAGTGACAGAGTGAGACCTTGTCTCAAAAATAAACATTAGCTGGGCGTGGTGGCGCATGCCTGTAGTTCCAGCTACTCGGGAGGCTGAGGCAAGAGAATCTCTTGAACCTGGGAGGCAGAGATTGCAGTGAGCCAAGATCGTGCCACTGCACTCCAGCCTGGGTGACAGAGCAAGACTCCGTCTCAGAAAAAAAAAAAAAAAGATCAAAAACCTGTAAATATTTTTCATCATACTGCCCTTTCATTTTTATAACCTTTTTGGTTTTTAATTTCTCCTCCTCTGCCCCTCATTTTTCCCATTTGTCTAATTTTCTTTGAACATTTGAGGTTTTTTCATATTCTCCAGCAGCTTTGTAGAAGGCTTTAAATATAGCTTTCTATGTAATCAGACCTGTTAAAAAATGTGTAAGTCCCATTTTTTTCTTCTCCTTTGAGCTGTCTCTCCTGGAAACCTTTCTACTATAATCTGAACTGATCTTCTAGTTCTGCTGTACAAGAGTTGTCTTGGGATTTTCGTATCATCATGGTTCTAGGAGATGTCTTTACTTCACTTCTATGAGAGTTTATTATTAGATCTCACTCTTTCTTGATTTTATGTCCAGCTTTTAGAAGAATGTGTTCTGTAACTTCTTGTTAAAGGATGCTTGGATGAAAAAATAATTTTAAGGTTTGATAAGCTATAGAATTTGGAGTTGAAAGTTATTTTCTCTGTAGAGCTTTGAAGGCATTGTTTATTCCTTTATAGCTTCTGCTGTTGCTTTTGAGAAGTCCAAAACCATTCTTCTAGAATAGATTCTCTTTCTGTAACATGTTTTTCCTCCGTGGAAGCTGTTAGGATGTTCTCTTTGAGTCTGATGTAAATGCAGTTTTATAAAAATGAGCTTTGATATGGATTTTCTTTTTCTTATTGTGATTATTGGGTGATTAGGTGAGTCTTCAGTCTGAGATTCTAATGTTCTTCTATTCTTAGAAATGTTATTATGATGGATATTCTTATTTTGACAATTTCCTTGCCTTGATTTTCTCTGTTGTTTTTAATAGTTGGATATTGGACCTCCTTTTAATTACTGAGTTTTTCTTTTCTTCTTCCTATTTTTCATATCTTAGACTGTCTGGCTTTTTGAGGTATTTCCTTGACTCTTGTATTGGATTTTTAACATCTTCCATTAGATTCTTTTTTTTTGAGACAGAATCTCTGTCCCCCAGGCTGGAGTGCAGTGGCGTAATCTCGGCTCACAGCAAGCTCCACCTCCTGGGTTCACGCCATTCTCCTGCCTCAGCCTCGTGAGTAGCTGGGACTACAGGCACCTACCACCACGCCTGGCTAATTTTTTGTACTTTTAGTGGAGATGGGGTTTCACTGTGTTAGCCAGGATGATCTCAATCTTCTGACCTCGTGATCCGCCCGTCTTGGCCTCCCAAAGTGCTGGGATTACAGGTGTGAGCCACCGTGCCCGGCTCAGATTCTTAATATCCAAGAATCTTTCTTGTTCTCTGAGTGTTCCTTTTTTTATACTCTCCAGTTCTTGTTTCATGGCTGCATATCTTTTCGTTTTCTTTGATGATACTAAGGATAGTTGAGGTTTTCCTCTGTTCCCAGGACTGTTTCCTCTGAAATTTTTCTGTTTACTCATTTTCATCTCTGAGATACCTGATCTCTGGATTTTTGTTCCTATTAGAGATTAGATATTAACAAGCTGTATGAGCCAGGCACAGTGGATCACTTGAGGTCAGGAGTTCGAGACCACCCTGGCCAACATGGTGAAACCCTGTCTCTACTTAAAATATAAAAAAATTAGCTGGGTATGGTGGCAGGAGTCTGTAATCCCAACTTCTCAGGAGGCTGTGGTAGGAGAATTGCTTGAACCTGGAAGGTGGAGGTTGCAGTTAGCTGAGATCGTGACATTGCACTACAACCTGGGTGACAGAGTGAGACCCTGTCTCAAAAAAAAAAAAAAAAACCTATATGGATGCACTGTGTGTTTTGTATGGGACATTGTCAGTTGGCCTATAGGGTTTCACAGTAGCATAATCATGTGGCCACTCTTTTTTGCTGGTGGATTCCCAGTGATAGTAACCTTGTATCTTATTCCTGAGCCAAGCAGTTTCTTTAGAGAAGGGTAATTTTATTTACCTGGGGAATGGAAAGCTAGCTTCTGAAGTCCCTATAGCTGGGCGGGAAAGTTGAAGATTTCTCACCATTCATTAAGTATACCTTCTTCTAAACGTTCTCTCTTTATTTCATTACCTTCTTGTCTTCTTCCCCTTTTCTCTATACTTTTTTCAGTGTCTGGTTATTTTTCTGAATCTTTTGGGGTTCTGTAGGGACAGTAACATCTATTTTATTCTTTAGGAAACCTTACACCAAATATGCACATGCATGCATACACAGACACACATACACACATGCTCTTCAATTGTTTATCTCTATATTAAACATTTCCTCCAATGTTGGTATGTCTTTAACGTTTTTTATGGTGTCTTTTATCATATGAAGTTTTATTTTTCCTTAATGTGCTTCTCTTTTAATTCTTACTGGTTTCTGAGTTTTGTGCCTATTTTGCCAAAAACATATAAATCCTGTATTTTGTTCTAACTTTTCTGTAGTTTTTCACTTATTCATTTATCTGACTTTAATTTCTATCTGTCATGAGATAGACATTTTTATTTTATATTTTATATTTTCCTATTATATATCATACACCAAATATTTACATACATTGATCTCTTTTTGTTTTCTTGGCTCTGTACTGTTCATCCATTTTTCTGTTACCGGGCCAGTGCCAAACTTGTAATTACTGTGGCTTCCTAGTTTCTTATATTATCTTTCAGGAAAATGCCTGCTGCATTATCTTTTTACAAAGCCATTTTGCATTTTTGTATACTTGATGAATAGTGGAATTTGATTTTTTCTTGTTCCACTCAACATTTTTTAGTGCTTTATTGAAATTGTGTTAAAATTGTGGGTTAACTTAGGGAGTGTAGTTTTATACTTTTAAAAAATTTCTCTTGATTTTAATATACTTATCTTAACAGTATGTATCTAAAAGCTTTATCTCATTGGAGTATTAAATCTAGTGATTAAAATTGCTTGCAGAAATCTCTTGACATGACTAGGTATTTTAAAATACTTTCTAACAACCTTTTTTTTCCCCCTTGGAGACAGAATCTTGCTCTGTCATCCAGGCCAGAGTGCGGTGGTGAGTGGTGCAATTTCAGCTCACTATCACCTCCGCCTCCCAGGTTCAAGTGATTCTCATGCCTCAGACTCCTGCGTAGCTCGGGTTACAGATGTGCACCACAATGCCCAGCTAATTTTTGTATTTTTAGCAGAGATGGGGTTTTGCTGTGTTGGTAAGGCTAGTCTCAAACTCCTGGCCTCATTTGTTGGGATTATAGGCGTGAGCCATTTTGCCCAGCCTGTGATAAATTTTAATGATAGAATTTTAGAATTGAGAAGGGCTTTTGAGAGGTTTAAAGTATATGTATACCTTTTTTTTTGAAACAGTGTTGCGCTCTGTCACCTGGTCTGGAGTACAGTGGCGCAATCTCGGCTCACTGCAACCTCTGCCTGCCGGCTTCAAGCAATTCTCCTGCCTCAGCCTCCCAAGTAGCTGGGGCTACAGGCATGTGCCACCATGCCTGGCTATTTTTTTGTATTTTAGTAGACACGGGGTTTCACCGTGCCAGCCAGGCTGGTCTCAAACTCTTGACCTTGTTATCTACCTGCCTCGACCTCCGAAAGTGCTGGGATTACAGGCGTGAGCCACCGTGCCTGGCCTTTGTATACTTATCTTGCAAGGCAGCCAGATTCCTTGTTGGAGAGTTATTTTTGCTTGAAAATATTCTTTTTTTTTTTTTTTGAGACGGGGTCTCTGTTGCCCAGTCTGGAGTACAATGGCACGATCTCGGCTCACTGCAACCTCCACCTCCCAGGTTCAAACGATTCTCCTGCCTCAGCCTCCCAAATAGTAATTTAATTTTATAGGCACCTGCCATCATGTCTAGCTAATTTTTGTGTTTTTGAAGAGATGGGATTTCACCATGTTGGCCAGGCTGGTCTTGAACTCCTGAACTCAGGTGATCCTCCCTCCTTGGCCTCCCAAAGTGCTGCTATTACAGGCACGAGCCACCATGCCTGGTGAAAATATTCTTAAATTGAGATAAAATTTGCCTCTCTTTAACTTCTTACTTGTTTTAATTTTGTCTTCTGTCATAAATGAATCTATACAACAGACATTTCAGATTTAACAAATACTTAAATGTCTACTCTTACCTATTTGCAATGTGTACATTTTGTATTTAATTTTCTATATGATAAAATTACATAAAGTACGTTTAACTGTTCCCTTTGTTTTCTCACTTTTTTTAAGCAGCTCTTATATGCTTTCTGTTATTCTGTCTACCCTTTAATCCCTACTTGCATAGGAAACAGTTGAATATAATTTTTGAAGTTAGCATTATTTTCTAAATTTAGAAATATTTTATAAGTGATTTTGTCTTGGAAAGATAACTTAAGAGTAATTTAATTTTTCAGAACTTTTGAGCATGCTGTTCTAGCTGCAGGAACAGATTTCCGTTCTGACAGACTGTGGGAAATGTATATAAACTGGGAAAATGAGCAGGGAAACCTGAGAGAAGTTACAGCTATATATGATCGTATTCTTGGTATTCCAACACAGCTGTATAGTCATCATTTTCAGAGGTAGGTGGGAAATTCTGATCATTGAAACATCTTTGATTACTCAGATAGTTAGTTGATAATATTAGTATTATAATTCTCTTGAAATGTTATGTAAGCTTTTATTACGTGGAAAAAGGAATAAATTTTGTTGCTAATCACAACCCACATGCTTGCTTTTGACATTTTTTTCATATGCCTTATGAAATGTTTAGAAATTTTACTGTTTTTAGATAGAAGTTTCTCCTTATTCATTTTAATAGATAAACACAGAAATTCTGTCTTGTCTAAGGTAGTTCAGAGTAGTGAAGGAATGCGAAAATAGTAAGTTTAGTTATTTATTTGTGGCATTAAATTGACACAGTGCCTGGCACATGATAGATGCTCATTTTTTTTAAACTTTATGATTTGCGGCCGGGCGCGGTGGCTCAAGCCTGTAATCCCAGCACTTTGGGAGGCCGAGACGGGCGGATCACGAGGTCAGGAGATCGAGACCATCCTGGCTAACATGGTGAAACCCCGTCTCTACTAAAAATACAAAAAATTAGCCGGGCGAGGTGGCCGGCGCCTGTGGTCCCAGCTACTCGGGAGGCTGAGGCAGGAGAATGGCGTGAACCCGGGAGGCGGAGGTTGCAGTGAGCTGAGATCCAGTCACTGCACTCCAGCCTGGGCGACAGAGCAAGACTCCGTCTCAAAAAAAATAAAAATAAAAATAAAAAATAAATAAAATTGACATGTTTTCTATTTTTTGTTATAATTTTTATGAGCAGTCTTGAATAAACTTAGGTACTTTTTAAGTGAGTGATTTTCTAAATTTTTTTTTACTACCAAAAGTAGAAGGCTTTTATGAAGCATTTGTAAAGTACTAAGGAACAGTTTGCTAGAGGTAGAATTTATACAGACTCAGGTTAGAAATAGGAAGCATATAGATAGGAACATACTTTCTGCTTTCGATGAAATAGAGGAAGTAGGCAGGTTTCTAAGATATAATGACCAGGGAAGACATTTGCTGAAAGGCGTTAACACAAGCAAGAATTGGCATATGGAAATGCTTGGCAAATAGTTACTGAACACATAAGTACAAAAGTACTTAAATTACCTGATGGGCCAAAGAGAGTGTCTTTTCATAGACTAGTTCTTCTGTGAATTAAAGTATAGGAAAAATCTGTAACTACAAGACTTTACTGATGATGAAAAATATGTGTAGGAAACACACATAGCATTTTCTATATCCCAGACACTCTGCTGAGTGCGTTGTGATTCACTTAATCCTCCCAATAACCCAGTGAGGCAAGGACTATTGTTCCCATTTTATGAAAGGGGAGACACAGAGAGATTAGCATATTTATCTAAGGCCACAGAGTTTTAAGTGATTGGAAGCTACTTGGAACCTAGACAGTATGGCCCTGAAGTTTTTGATATGTTATCCTACAAGTCCTTTTTTATTTCTAAATAATTATCCCACCAGGCTTTTATTTATTTTTCTTTAAGTCATCAGTTACCCTAGGCTTTTAAAAATGCGTATATACTTATAATAGATATTAGTGGGATTATATTACACATACTGATCTATAATCTGCTATTTTTCACTTAATGCATTTAGAACCACTTTCCTTATCAGTTATAGTGAACTCACAAGTAGTCTTTATGCAGTTCTTACAGTTTATATAAGTTAACTAATTCACATGACTTTGAATTACTTTGAGAACCACTGAATTTTTTTTTTTTTCCCGTAACACATGCCTCTTTCTTAAAGTCATTTATTTAGCATTTGCTGTGTACCTGTTGATAGGCTAAGTTGTAGGAATGAAGGCCCGAAGAAGCTATGTGTAAATAGCATGCCTGTGAGTTGGTCAGAAGGATAGAGGAGGAGGCGTGTGTTAAAAAACATATTCTAAGTGCTCTACAGTAATAATGGAAATATTTTATTGTGCTTGTGTATTAGGCTTGTATATGGGATGTACCCTGCACATTTTCTCTGAGATAATGTCTAATTTAAAACCTTCTTTAGCATGAGGACTTTGTGATCTGGTCTAATATCCAGGTCCAATCCCTGGTAGTTCCTGAGCTCTAAACACACCTAAGTCTGATAACTTCCAAAAGGGCAGTGCTGTTTTATATCTTTATGACTGTAATACCTTTTCCTCTTTCCACTTGTCTAGTGGACTCATATTCCTTGAGACCACACAGTTTTGTATCTTCTCTGTGAAATTTTCTCTGGTTCATCTATATTGAGATATCTAGTCTGTCATTTGTGCCACCACTTTACCTACATTTGTTTACATTTATATCAGCACCAGTAACACTGCTTTGAATTTATGTCTCCTATATCCTCAACATGCCTCTCAGTTTCTGAGGCGTAATTCTTTGTATCTCTAATACCTAAGAATAGACCTCAGTATATATGAGACACTCAGCCAATCTTGACTGAATAAATGTTAGCTTTATAATACAAAAAACTGCTGAAAAAATACTGCTTAATATTATGCACACTTTGTCACTGTTTTAAAGAAGTTGCTACATGATGCAGCAATCAAGTCATTTTAGATTTATGTACTGTATTTAGTTATTTTAAAATTTTACCTTAAGTTTTTTAATTCATACGTTGACAGTTTTGAGTTTTAATATTCATCTGTAATTAAATCTGTTTTTTCATACTACATATTTGAGAGTTACTTCCTCATTTTTAATTTTTTAACATGAGGCAATCTATGTTAATTTTTTTCCTCCTGGTGCTGAAATGGGCTGTTAGCCTCTATAACCATTGACTTTGCAAAATTTAAATTAGATTCCAATGTTATTTATATACTTTTTTTTTTTTTTTTTGAGATGGAATCTCACTCTGTTGCCCAGGCTGGATTGCAGTGGTGCATTCTTGGCTCACTGTAGCCTCCGCCTCCCAGGTTCAAGTGATTCTCCTGCCTCAGCCTCCCGAGTAGCTGGGATTACAGGTGCCCGCCCTGACACCTGGCTATTTGTATTTTCAGTACAGACGGATTTCACCGTGTTTGCCAGTCTGGTCTTGAACTCCAGACCTCAGGTGATCTGCCCACCTCAGCCTCCCAAAGTGCTGAGATTACAGGCGTGAGCAGGTGCTGGGGAGGCTGAGGCAGATGGATCACCTGAGGTCAGGAGTTCAAGAACAGGCTGACCAACAAGGTGAAACCCTGTCTCTACTAAAAATACAAAGATTAGCTGGCCGTGGTGGTGCACAACTGTAATCCCAGCTTCTTGGGAGGCTGAGGCAGGAGAATTGCCTGAACCTGGGAGGTGGAGCTTGCAGTGAGCCAAGATGTCACCATTGCACTCCACCCTGGGCAACAGAGCGGGACTCCATCTCACACACACACACAAAGAAAGAAATGCTGAGGGTATTCATTTTCAGATGAAGATGCCATGCTTACTTTAAGATATTTCATATTTGAGGTTCCAAAGATATGTTCAAATTGTGATGATATAGATATTTTAGCTCCTCAACCTGGTGTTTTTGATTAAAATTTGTATGTATATAAATTATTGCATGTTTTTATAAAATAGTGAAATGATTTTTGTTTCAAAAATCTTTTTATAGATTAGCTTAAAACTAATCTATATTTCTTTATGCAGAGTATTGGCAGTTGGATATGCTAATCTGATTAGGAGAAAGGTTTGGACTTGTGTTACAGTTTTGAGAGTCACCATGGTATACTTATTTCAAGCTGTATCAGTGAGATTGGCCAGAAGTATGTATTAATAAAAATAGATGAGAACCAACTGGAGAGTGGAATTCTTGGGAATAGTAGCATTTAGGGCAGGTAGGAAGGGGAACAGGACATAGAGCAGCAGTCAGAGGCTTGGAGGACCACACTACAAAACAAGTGTCCATTTAATTTTATATATGAGGTAATTGATAACCTTAATTGGGCAGTTTCATTGGATTTTTGCATACTCACGTAGATTGAGGAGTATTTGGGAGGTGGGAAGGAAATGCTGTATTTGTTGATTATTTACAAGTGATCATTTAGAATTTAAATGTGGATTACAGTATTTAATTTTACTGTAACTTTTGTGTCTTCGTAGTAAAATAGATTCTATGACACACAAATAATAGGTATTAATCATCTTATTTTACAGTTGAGGAAACTAAGATTTAGAGAAAGGAAAAACTTCCCTTAAGTCGGATAACCAGTAACAGACAAAACTGAGGTTTCAGTTTATGCCCGTCCATGCCTTCTCCATTCTACTGTAAAGGAAGGAAGAAATAGAAGATGTCTATAGACTGTTTTATCATATGGTAGTGTTTTATCATGTATGGTAGGATTTTAATATAGAAAAGAAGGAGAAAAGTTATGATGTTTTGGTTTCTTTCTTCAAATCAAATCCTTTGAAAGAGTAGTATGTAGTAGGAATCTCAATATGAGATCTAAAATTATGATTCAAATATAAAGTATATATTTTTATTGTCTTCCTTTAGATTTAAAGAACATGTACAGAATAACTTGCCTAGAGATCTTTTAACTGGTGAACAGTTTATTCAGTTGCGAAGGGAGTTAGCTTCTGTAAATGGACATAGTGGTGATGATGGTCCCCCTGGTGATGATCTACCATCGGGAATTGAAGACATAACTGATCCTGCAAAGGTAACCAGTCTTATTCTAAAGTTCGTCAGTGGCCAGGTGTGGTGGCTTATGCCTGTAATCCCAGCACTTTGGGAGGCCAAGTTAGGCGAATCACCTGGGGTCCAGAGTTTGAGACCAGTCTAGGCAACATGGTGAAACCCCGTCTATACTAAACATACAAAAACTAGCCAGGTGTGGCAGCACATGACTGTAGTTCCATCTACTTGGGAGGCTGAGGTGGGAAGATTGGTTGAACCTGAGAGGTAGAGGTTGCAGTGAGCTGAGATGGCACCACTGCACTCCAGCCTGGGCCATAGAGCAAGACTCCATCTCGGGGAAAAAAAAAAGGTCTTTAGTGCAGAAGAAACTGGACCTGTTACTCCTTGACTGCATGAGTAGCACAGTGATCACTTCTATTGCCGGCCATTTACCCAGTGACTTGTAGCTTGTTTGAAGTTAATTTCTGTTTAAGGCAAGTGGAGATTCAGTAGCTTGTATGTATAGATTTAAGGCAGAGAATCTATTTTACTACGAGACACCCCAAGATAAACTTAGCTTAGAAGGAGTATTTTGCCTAGGTTGTGAATCTGCTATCCCAATGTAAGAAAAAAAAAAAAAAAAAAAGAAATGTATGAAAGTGGTTAATTAGGAAGTTGTGTGATAAATTTTAGTGTTGTTAATTGGATTTTGCACATAATTGCCAACAGTTAAAAATCTGCCACTATTCTAAGACTCAAATATCTGTGAATAATACTTAAATGTATGCAGTGATATTGAAAATGTTCAGTATAGTTTGTGAGATTTACTTTTTCCCTTTTTCTTCCCAAGTTAATTACAGAAATAGAAAACATGAGACATAGAATCATTGAGATTCATCAAGAAATGTTTAATTATAATGAGCATGAAGTTAGTAAAAGGTGGACATTTGAAGAAGGTGTAAGTGTTTTCTAATAGTCTTTAAAATACGAAGTAGGAATAATTTATTTTTCTTTCAATTTTGATAGTACTATCTCTGTTGTAACTTTATTTTTGCATATTTAAGCCATAACTTCAGATGTTTGTCTCATTTATTATAATCATTATCAGTTTGTCCATTTTCCCTAATCAGTTTTAGAATGTTTGAATTCAGATTTACTTGAATTGCAAGATATCTGCTTAATCCGAACAACTTTATTCTAATTATTCAATTTTTAAAAGTCAACTTCATGGGGTTATACTTTACATACATTATAATTCACCCATTTTAGGTTTATACTAAAATGAGGTAATTTCCCACAGTTTTAATTTTTTGTTTTTTTTTTTTTCTGACTGCTTTACTGAGATAATTCACATGCCATATAATTCACCCATTTAAAGTGTAGTTCTTAGAATATTCACAGATATGTACAGCCATCACCACAGTCAATTTTAAAACATAATCACCACCTCAAAAAATAACACCTTAACTTTTAGTTGTCACTACCCCTACCTCCTCAGCTGCAACCCTCTACCCCCAGTGCTAAGGTACCACTATCTGCTTTTTGTTTCTGTTGATTTCCCTATAATGGCCTTTCATATGAATGGAATCTTAGAATATGGAATCATTTCACAGATGTATGTATGTACATTGTAGTCATCACAGCAATCAAGATACAGACAGAACTCTTTTAGCACCGCAAAGGTCCCCTTGGCCCCTTTCCAGCCAGAGTTCCCCTTCTCTACTCCTAGCCCTAGGCAGCCATTGATCTACTTTCTGTCACTATGGTTGTTCAATTTTAAAATATTCAACAAAGTATAAAATGTTCTGTACATTAAAAAGCATGTAATTGGCAAAATGGCAGAATAAATAGAAAATGTATTATTTCATTTGTTTGTGAAGCTTAAGGAATTTAAGGGATTTTAATTTTAAAAGTTTTTTAAATTATGAAATACGATTAAAAAATTTTGATTATCAATTATATTTAAAATAATTTGTATTAACACTGTGCTTGTGCATATTTTGGTGATTTGGTTTACTATCATTGGCATGTTACAATTTCATTACAGATTAAAAGACCTTACTTTCATGTGAAACCTTTGGAAAAGGCACAACTAAAAAACTGGAAAGAATACTTAGAATTTGAAATTGAAAATGGGACTCATGAACGAGTTGTGGTTCTCTTTGAAAGATGTGTCATATCATGTGCCCTCTATGAGGAGTTTTGGATTAAGGTAAGAAAATCATGTGCTCTTAAACTTGAATATATTATAAACATTGATCTAGTGACTAACCTTTTTTGTACTTCTGTTGAATGTTGTTCATATAACTATATCTGTTGCATTAGGAGATGGTCTGCTTGCAACCAGATTTGACTGCTGCATATGCCAACCTCGTTGCCTCTCTTCGTCCTTCCTTACAGAAACTAGTCTAGTGGTTCAATAAAGGTGCTGAATGGGTTTAAAAATAGAATTTTATCGTTCTGTCACAAATTTAATGACTTGTTCAACTGTAAATTATTCAGTATTTCCTCTTTTCTGTATGTAGTATGCCAAGTACATGGAAAACCATAGCATTGAAGGAGTGAGGCATGTCTTCAGCAGAGCTTGTACTATACATCTCCCAAAGAAACCCATGGTGCATATGCTTTGGGCAGCTTTTGAGGAGCAGCAGGGTAAGAGTGGAGAAATTCAATTGATATTTTAGAGATTTTCAGTTATTTCAGGAAACAGTGATAACAAATTGAGTAGTAAGGGATGGTGTAAAGCAGTTTGGCAGACTTTTTCTCTAAAAGGCCAGAGAGTAAATATTTTAGGCTTTATAAGCCATGTGTTCTGACTTTTAGGCTTTGTAAGCCATTGTAGCCCCCAGACAGCCCTAGGCAGTATGTAAATATGTGTGGCTGTTTCCCTTTAGTTGCTGGATTTAGCCCCTGGGTGATTGTTGTCAGTATGTGGTTATAAACATTATTTTAGTTGTTTAAACCAAAGCATAAACATTTAATTACTGTTTCTAGGTAATATTAATGAAGCCAGGAATATCTTGAGAACATTTGAAGAATGTGTTCTAGGATTGGCAATGGTTCGTTTACGAAGAGTAAGTTTAGAACGACGGCATGGAAATCTGGAAGAAGCTGAACATTTACTTCAGGATGCCATTAAGAATGCCAAATCAAATAATGAATCTTCATTTTATGCTGTCAAACTAGCCCGGCATCTTTTCAAAATACAGAAAAACCTTCCAAAATCAAGAAAGGTGCTTTTGGAAGCAATCGAAAGAGACAAAGTATGCATTTGTATTTTTAAGAGTATCTTTATAAAAACACCAGTGGTCAGTGTATTTTCACTGTGGCAACTGTGATGAAAGATTTGGTCTGTATGTAATATGTTTTATTACTAAATGAGGACAGCAGTCCCTCTAAACTGATGTTGCCATTTAAAAAATTTTTTCAAATTGTTTTGAATTAGAAGTTTGAGACATAAGATTATTGGGTTAAAATTGTTGTAGACATTGTGATACTTTATATTTTCCCTTTATAAATTATCAACAAATTTACTGATTATTAAGTAGAACAGAGGACTTGGGAGAATACTTTATAAACAAAAGCGTAGGCATTGCCTGTGTTGTAAGCACATTTGGCAGTGAGATGATTTAGTGTCTCCATAGAGTACTTTTTATATATCAGTTGAAAAAGGCAGTGTACAGGTAATAGGTAATTTCTCAGGTTTTAGGATTTTAGTTATTGCCATATCTGTTTAAGATAAAGATGTATAGCAGTTTGCTTCTAGCTGCAGTTTAAGAGGTTTATCTTTTTTTTTTTTTTTCTTTTGGAGACAGTCTCACTCTGTCACCTAAGCTGGAGTGCAGTGGTGCCATCTTGGCTCACTTCAACCTCTGCCACCCGGGTTCACGCAATTCTCCAGCCTCAGCCTCCCGAGTAGCTGGGATTACAGGCATGCTCACCGTGTACAGCTAATTTTTGTATTTTTAGTAGACACGAGGTTATACCATGTTGGCGAGGCTGATCTTGAACTCCAGACCTCAGGTGATCCGCCTGCCTCGGCCTCCCAAAGTGCTGGGATTACAGGCGTGAGCCACCTCACCTGGCGGTTTTTTTTTTTTTTTTTTTTTTTGAGACGGAGTCTCATTGTCACCAAGGCTGGATTGCAGTAGCGTGATCTCAGCTGACTGCAGTCTCCGCCTCCTGGGTTCAAGCCATTCTCCTGCCTCAGCCTTCCGAGTAGCTGGGATTAAAGGTGTGCGCCTCCACGCCAGCTGATTTTTGTATTTTTAGTAGAGATGGGGTTTTACCATGGTGGCCAGGCTGGTCTCAAACTTCATACCTTAAGTGATCCTCCTGCCTTGGCCTCCTAAAGTGCTGGGATTATAGGTATGAGCCACCAGGCCCAGTTAAGATGTTTATCTATAGTTGTAGTAAAGATTTAAATTATTTGAAGCATAGAGATAATTTTTTAATGTTTTATTTTCTAATTGTCATGGTAGGTCAAGTCATACTAAATACAAGATAGGATATAGTTTTAATTTATTGGCATTTAACAATTTGTATTGTTTAGGAGATACTAGAATGATCAATTGATTGAAAAATTCATCAGTGTGTTATTGAATTTTTTCACCCTTTTAGATACATGCCGAAAACATTTAGCATGAGTTGTATTTTAATACAAAACAATTTTCAATTTTTTTTTCAAATTGAGACAAAAACTAAGGCATTTTAAATATCTGTGCTCTAATAAAAATATTTTAGAAATATTAATGATGCTGCTTTTTACACAGGAGAATACAAAGTTATACCTCAATTTACTTGAAATGGAATATAGTGGTGACCTCAAACAAAATGAAGAAAATATCCTAAATTGTTTTGACAAAGCTGTACATGGTTCATTACCTATTAAAATGAGAATTACATTTTCTCAGAGAAAAGTGGAATTTCTTGAAGATTTTGGTTCTGATGTTAATAAGTAAGATCTTAATTATATTACCTATTTGAATGATAAATGAGCATTGATATTTTTCTATGGGGATTTGATGATTAGTATAGATTGATACATTGTTAAATTTTAAAATGTTCACATAGTTTACTTTTTCCTCAGATATATGTGGGGGTAAATTCAATTTTATAAATGTATATGCATTTAACAGGAAGACATAACGGTTTGTCTTTCCTTCAAAACTGTTTTCCCAATTTTAGAATGACAATTTAAACCACGATTGAATGAGAGAAGGCAGGAAGGAGCAATCCTGTGAAATGGAAATGGGATAAGGATTGAACCTTGAAACCCAAATGTTTAATATATAGGTCAATAAAGATGGATGGGATTAATCTCCAGTCAGAGTGCTGTTTTCTGAGATTGGAGAAGAGGATGGATATGGTCCCACAGAGCACGCCTAGTGGCCTCATCTTCCTTCATTTTAAAAGGCCGAAAGTTGAGGATGGTTGAAGAGAATGCTCCAGTGGATTTGGGAAAAGGAAAAGTTTAAGATTTAATTTACTAAGAGTACAAGTATTGGCTAGAGCATTGCTGAAGTTCTAGTCTTACCTGATTCTAGTAAGGAAATACCAGTTCCTGTTAGGCATGTGCCTTCTCTGATTATTCTCATTTAGATTTCTGTTGAAACCACTGTAGATCAACTGAATTAGTTGTATCTGGGTGTTTGTATATGTGTGTATATATTTTTGATGGCTGTGTAAAATTTCAGTGCAACTAATAGAACAGCTAATGTTTATATTAGTGTATTTTAATGTATTAATGTATAGATTTGCATGCTTGGCATGATGCCAAATGTTTTATTCAGCTATCTTGCAGAAAATTCCCATCAGTAGAATGAGGGTATAGGGTTCTGTTCTCTTAATAGATGAGGAGAGGATAAAACAGAGATTAGGCATTTTTTCTGAGGTAATATAGCTATTATTACATTGTGGAGCTTGGACTGAACCTACTTCAGTTTCTGCTCTTAACTGCTTGGGTGCTGTGTATTTAGTGTCTTGTGTTTACACTGAAGAAGGTACACAAAAGATGAGATATGTAATTCTAGCTTCTAGTCTAGTTGAGTGATATGATTAATAGAGGAAATAAGTATATGAGGTAGCAAGTAACTGCTAGGAGGGCTGTGATCTGTGGATCAGAATGGATTTGTCATGCTTCATAGAGGAGGTTGAGCTTCATTTAGTTATTACTGGATTCTGATAAGCTGAGCAGAGGACACAGTGGCGAAAGCAAGTTGAAGCTCATCTAAAAGTAACATCTGCTTGATTGGAGGTTTTTGTGAAGTAGTGGAAGCGTGATCTTGACTGTGTTGTGCATTGAAAGCTAGACTGAATTGATAGCACATGGAGTAGGCAGTTGATAGTCGTAAGCTATTGGAATTTTGACCAGTGATGTTAAATGACATTATTTTAATTTGGCAAAAATAGGCAGACAAATTGGAGATTCAACACAAGTGTCATTTAGTCCATTGTAAGTATAGGGAATGGAGTGTCTATGAGAACTATGATTTTAGTAGTAGAAATTTTAAAAATAAAGGAGTCGCTTAGAAATTTTCTTAGGCAGTTTCTTAAGTAAAAATAACTTTAAATATTTAATAAAGTTTGTTTTTTATATATTCCAGAGGATATATTTTTCTTTCCTTTCAGGCTTCTGAATGCTTATGATGAACATCAAACACTCCTAAAAGAACAGGATTCTTTAAAAAGGAAAGCAGAAAATGGGTATGTCACTTTTTGCTAAGTCAAGAAGGGGTGCTTCATTATGGAAATGCCTTCAAAGACAAATGTTTTTAAGTGTTACTTTTGTTGTAATTTACATACTTTATTTTTATGATTTGAAAGTCATGAATGATTCAGAACTTCAGTAATACAAATATATAGATAACATTCATCTATTTGGTAAAGTTATCTGTGGGAGTTTTGAAAGTTTCCATTTTGCCATTTTATAATAGATCAGAAGAACCAGAGGAAAAGAAAGCACACACAGAAGATACAACTTCATCATCTACACAGATTGATGGTGATTTACAGGCAAACCAAGCTGTATATAATTATAGTGCATGGTATCAAGTGAGTATGCAAAATTATAATTCTTTGTTCATAGATGTTATTAGCATGAATTAGGATACTTTTTTAAAAAAAAGTTTTTGTTCCAATTGTGTAATACATTCTTTGGTGGTTAAGTACTAGAATTTTTAGCAGTGAACACTTGCTTGTTTTCTTAAACATACCTGCTTTAATTATACTTTTACATATGGAACTCTGCCACAGTTCTAATACACTAACACACTTAATTTTTCCTTTCAGTACAATTATCAGAATCCTTGGAATTACGGACAATATTATCCTCCCCCTCCAACCTGATGGGAAAAATGTAAATTTCAAATGGAGTGTGTGAAAAGTATGAAATTATTATTTTTTTTAATGAGGGATGTAAACAGTATAAGCTTGTTGTATTTGAAAACCTGTCTTCCTTGTTTCTGTGTAACATGATTTGTTTAGTAATAGGGGAAAAATGTCAATTAGTAGCTTACCACAGATACTGATACTGTTTCCTACCATTTATAAAATTTACTTTTTATTGAAGAACTATTTTTTGATTTTTGCATTAAGTGGTCTAGAATTCTTTTGCAATGCATTTGCAACAGAATTTTGTAGCCTTAAGGGGTAGGAAGAAAAACCTGACTGCAAATCATGTCAGTGTAGTACAAAATTCTGACAACACATAAGGGCTGGTTATTAAGGATTTACCTCTTTTTTTTTTTTTTTAAAAAAAAGGACTTCAACCTTTGCTATCAAGGTTTTGTCTGTTTCAGTTATACTTGTGAATTGTGATCTAGCGGCAGAAAGGATATATTATTAAAATACTATGCTTTGGAATAGAGAGATTATAAATGAGAAAATGGAATGTTTGCATCCCTTTAAAAATGAAAATCATATCAAAAGTATGTTGTTTCAGGAGACTTTGTATTTAGAATATTCATGTAAAACTTGTGAACAAGCTTTCATTTTGATCAAACTGATCATCTTCATTTTTGTAATAAAATGGAAGACTCATCCAGTAATTGTTTATGAATTTATTTTGGGGGCATCAATTAATAATACTAACTTTATGTTCACCTTTATTAGTGGCTCATTGGTTTTGAAGTGCACTTTTCCTAAATTCAGGTATTGATCTTCATGCTAAGATTTCTTCCCTTTTAGCATTTTGTTTCCCCTCAATCCCTATGCTTTTGCCTTCTCATTATACAGGCAATCTGTCCAGATAATTTTACTGGGAGTTACTCCCTGGTTTGATGAGGTCCTCAGTTCCAGTTACCTAATCAGAACAATAATATATTAACACCAAACAAATCACAGTCAGATCAAGACAGTGGATAAATTTTTATTGAGCCACTTAGTTTACAACATGAGGTAAAAGGAAAAAGTTCTCCTTGACCAGTATTTTACACAGCTGTGGGAAAGTATTTTAGACTTCAGGGATTCATAAGGGATTACATCTCTCAAAAGCTGGGATCAAGTAAACAAATTTTATTAACTCCTTGAATTTTCCAGTTGACTCTTCCTTTACAATAGTAACAAGTTCTAACTAGTTAGGTAAGTTTCTTCAAGGCCAAGTTTTCTCATTGTTGCTAATACCCTTAGAGCTGAACTATTTCAGTCAATATCCACTAATTCCACTTCAAAAATGAGTTTTGCATTTGGTGGAATTCTGTTGAAGAAGTCAAGGTACATTTGATAAAAAGTGCCTCTCCCCTACCCCCATAACCTTAGTATAGGATAGGCTGACTAGATAGGCTTACTAGATAAATTGAGCTTGGACTAGGATCCTCCTTACCTGGATGCTTTATTAAGTACTCCTAAATTAGCCACCACTTAATGAAGACTATTAAGTACTCCAGAAAAAAGGTAATGTCATTCTATCTGGGAAAATATATATGTGTGTATACACACACACACACATATATATACACACTGTATTAAACTTTTTATGAGGTAGTACGTAATATTTACTGTGCATTTTAAGATGCTAAGTTCAAGGCCAGGTACGGTAGCTCACACCTGTAATCCCAGCACTTTAGGAGGCTGAGACGGTGGATCACCTGAGATTGAGTTCGTGACCAGCCTGGCCACCATAGTGAAACCCTGTCTCTACTAAAAATACAAAAATTAGCCAGGTGTGGTGGTGCACACCTGTAGTTCCAGCTACTCGGGAGAGTGAGGCAGGAGAATTGCTTGAGCCCAGGAGGCAGAGGTTGCAGCAAGCTGAGATCACGATGCTGCACTCCAGCCTGGGTGACAGAGTGAGACTCTGTGTCAAAAAAAAAAATTGCTAACTTAACAGTTATATAATTTACATGTGCATCAGACTGGTCTTGAGATGCTTCTTTACATGGGAGAGGGAGCTGCAGCTGACCATCAGATTTTTTCTACCCCACCGCGAGACAGAGCCTTACTCTTTTGCCCAGGCTGGAGTACAGTGGCATGATCACGGCTCAGTGCAATGTCTGCTTCCCAGGTTCAAGCGATTCTCCTGCCTCAGCCTCCAGGGTAGCTGGGATTACAGGCCCGCACCACCACGCCTGGCTAATTTGTGTATTTTTAGTAGAGGCGAGGTTTCACCATGTTGGCCAGGCTGGTCTTGAACTCCTGACCTCAGGGGATCTGCCTTCCTTGGCTTCCCAAAGTGCTGGGATTACAGGGATTAGCCATGGCGCCCAGCCTGGCCATTTGATTTTGAAAAGCTAAGAGAGCTATTATATTCCCAAATATGTTTATCTGCTAAGACTACAGAAAGCTGCCTTCCAAAGGAATTGTTTTTTCAAACTTCATCTTACGGGTCCAAGAGGAATGGAACCAACAAAAGCCATAAACTACCTTCCCTCTTACCTACTGGATTGGTCTGGTCTTAATGGTCTGGAGTCATTCCTTATTCTTTTTTAAATGTTCATAAACTGGACTTTCAGTGAGTATTGTCATTAGTAGTAATAATAAATGCTTATGCTAACACTGTTGATTCTGTGGTCTCCTTCAGTTCACAACTGGTAATCTCCCACATCTATTCCATTTCTAAGCTTTGAATTTAATTGCCTGAAATTATACTGTACCATAAAATTACCATGAGCCATATTTGCATCCTAGTTTGCTACAGTTTGTACTGGGCATGGTAACTTTTCTTAAACTTAAAAACATTAAGAATTGCTGCTTAAGCTTAAACTTCACAGTTAAGGTCTTGAAAGTTAAGAATTTGAATAAGAGAAACAAAAATTCTAGCTGAGGTTTGAACTTTATACCAATAGAAAATACTATTGTCTATTGGAGGTGCTGACACATAAGCATCTAAAGATCAGGAAGACTAGTCTGGACAGGATTCTTGATCCAGAAGTTTGTCTAGACAGCATCTTTCACATCTTCAGGTGATCTACAGGTTTTTTTTTTTTTTTTTTTTTTTTTTTTTAACTTTAATTATGAAGGGAGAAAAGGATACTTGGCATCAGGCTGTCCTTTCTTTCCATAAGCCCATTCTGGTTCAATCTCCAGTCGAGCCTTTTCTCCTTTACTCATAGTCAAGAGGGCTTCATCCCACTGAAGGCAAGAACAAAATAAAAACTAATGGTATTCTGCAAAAAGCACATGTAATACCAGGACAGTAAAGACAAGATTGTATGTTAAACACAGAATCTATTACTATAGATTTCACTATATTCTAAGGTAATGTACTTCAGTGAGTCCCTAAATCTTTGTCTTCCATTTCTTCAATAGAAAAAAATAAGGGTATTTTAAGCAGGGCTTTTTTAATGTCAAAAGAACCTTTTGGGGCTCATGCCTGCAATCCCAGCACTTTGGGTGGCCGAGGTGGGCAGATCACTTGAGGTCAGGAGTTCGAGACCAGCCTGGCTAACATAGTGAAATCCCATGTCTACTAAAAATAAAATTAGCTGGGTGCGGTGGCGGGTGCCTGTAATCCCAGCTACTCGGGAGGCTGAGGGAGGAGAATCAATTGAACCCAGGAGGCGGGGGTTGCAGTGAGCCAGGATTGCACAACTGCACTCCAGTCTGGGCAAAAGAGGGAGACTCCATCTCAAACAAACACACACAAAAACTTTTTGTAAACTGTAACATGCCATGCATTATGAAAACCAGTTTGTTATTAGCACCATCATAAAAACAACCTGCAACGCTTTTATATCACAGGACAAACTTGAGTTTATTTTTATTGGAATATAATGGCAAGTAGTCACTGTAAAACTGTTTTAAGATTACCCAATTGTAATAGTGGAGTCATGTTGGCACATAAAATACAATTTTTTTCTTTTGAGACGGAGTTTCGCTCTTGTTGCCCAGGCTGGAGTGCAATGGCATGATCTTGGCTCACCATAGCCTCTGCCTCCTGGGTTTAAGCGATTCTCCTGCCTCAGTCTCCCTAGTAGCTGGGATTACAGGAATGCCCAGCTAATTTTGGAAATACAATTTTTTTTTTTTTTGAGACAGAGTCTTGCTCTGTCGCCCGGGCTGGAGTGCAGTGGCCGGATCTCAGCTCACTGCAAGCTCCGCCTCCCGGGTTTACGCCATTCTCCTGCCTCAGCCTCCCAAGTAGCTGGGACTACAGGCGCCCACCACCTCGCCTGGCTAGTTTTTTGTATTTTTTAGTAGAGACGGGGTTTCACCGTGTTCGCCAGGATGGTCTCGATCTCCTGACCTTGTGATCCGCCCGTCTCGGCCTCCCAAAGTGCTGGGATTACAGGCTTGAGCCACCGCGCCCGGCCGGAAATACAATTTTTAAAATGTTACGGCACTTTTGCAAAAGTGCAAAAGGTAAAACTGACTTTTCAAAGAAACAATAAAAGGCTTCTGGGTTGGCCTCTCCGTATTTTCCAAATTTGGATCTTAAAGCTAGTTGCCACAAACAGTTAAGTCCACATCACCACAGGGATAATATTCCTAATATTATACGCTCTATTGAAATACAACAATCATATAAAGCTCAAGGGACAAAATTATGGTGGTCACATTTGGAAAATAAGAATATGGTAGACTAGCCGGACATGGTGGCTCACGCCTGTAATCCCAGCACTTTGGGAGGCTGAAGAGGGCGGATTACTTGAGGTCAGGAATCAAGACCAGCCTGACCAACATGATGAAATCCCATCTCTACCAGAGGAATACAAAATTAGGTGAGAGGTGCACGCCTGTAATCCCAGTTATTCTGGAGGCTGAGGCAGGAGAATTGCTTGAACTCATGAGACAGAGGTTGCAGTGAGCTGAGATTGCACCATTGTACTCCAGCCTGGGCAACATGAGCGAAACTCCATCTCGAAAAAAAAAAAAAAGTATGGCAGACTAGAAGAAATTTACCAGTATGCAAATAAGTTACAGAAATAGAAAAATGGCCCAATTTGATATATACTTGCTATCAACTTGGTATGAGCAGGTAACAATTTTGTTTTGTTTTTGAGATGGAGTCTCGCTCTGTTGCCCAGGCTGGAGTGCAGTGGCGTGATCTTGGCTCACTACAATCTCCACCTCCCGGGTTCAAGCGATTCTCCTGCCTCAGCCTCCCAAGTAGCTAGGACTACAGGCGAGTGCTACCATGCCCAGATAATTTTTTGTATTTTTAGCACAGACAGGGTTTCACAGTGTTAGCCAGGATGGTCTCGATCTCCTGACCTCATGATCCGCCCACTTCAGCCTCCCAAATTGCTGTGATTACAGGCCTTAGCCACCATGCCCGGCCGGGGCAGGTAACAATTATAAAGTTATGCTCAACTAAACCTTTAGTTTCAAGATATTTTATGTTCTGTATATGATTGTCTGAACCATATCTTAGTTCCTATAACTGCATTTAAATAGGCATTTCAGTTATTGGCGTCTGATGTTCTGACAATAACAATTTAAAACAAACAATGGGCACAATGGGCAGGCCCTAGCATGATTCATAGAAGGTGACAGTCCATCCTGCTCTTTTATCTTCTTTTGTACACTGTAATGGTCAGTATGGGTCAAGCCTAACTTCCCCTTTTCTCAAAGTTTCTTTCTGTTCTCTCTCATATATAAGTGTAGGTTAAAGCATGCTTATGTTTGAATGATTGCAGCCTATGTTGTATGAGGTGAAAAGGCTACAGAAACAAACTCTGCTTCTATGAGTACTTCAATGGAACAGATATTTTACCTTTGCAAATTATATATAAATGGTACAAACGTCCTGTAAGACGTTTTACAGGAAGCTTAAAGACAAATTTAGAGGGCCAAATGTTCTGACAAAGACTTACTTTATGAAGAAAAATAATAAAATGGGTACACATGGAAGGGACTGAAGCCCCTGTTGTATTAGGTACTTCCAAGTTATGCTCATTTAATCTTCTAACAACCTTGAGGCAGGCAGTACTATCCTCATTTTATAGATAGTGAAACTGAGACCCAGACAACTTGTGCAAGATCAGCTAGCAATGATTATACCCAATTTGTCAGACTCCAAAGTCTGTTTCCTTTGTGTTATATCCCCAAACCTAATTATTTAAGGCACCATACCAGAAGCAGCATGTGCCAGAATATCTACTGATTCACTGGCATTCTTTACTTACTCCTCTGATAACTTTGCCTACTCCGACCTTAAAACTTAAAGGCTTGGCATTTTTCTTCTTCTTTGCACCTGTAAAACAGATTTTCCTTATAATTAATGATATACTCTATTATTAAGAAATTTCCATCGGAAATTATTAAATTCCAATGCAAAAATATAGTGGTTTGATTTCAGAATTACAATACTATGTATTTTAAAAGAAAGAAAAATTTACAAAGTCAGATCATCCATCAATAAAATTCTGGCTGTAAAAATAATTACATTCTTAACAAAGGGTAGAAGGGCAGGACCTATTCTTACATCACAAAACAGCTTACTATCCTGCCTTTTCTATTCAAATACTAATGCCTTACTTTCGGACATTAACCAGGTTTAGACTGAGATTCCTTATCTTTTGCTTTCCAATGAACAAGAGGTCTTTAGCCAGCCAATAATCAGTGAACTGAAGACCTCTTCCAAGTAGATCTTGGGGGGAAGTATGTCTGGATAAAAGTAGGTGACAGTCAGGAAAAAGGTACTGCTAACTACTCATCTGTCTGCCACCCAAGTATTTCAAATCTCTTTAAGGCAAAATCATAAGATTACATTTAGACTTACTTGTTTGAATATTAGTATCAAAAACAGTTCCATCTTGTAGTGTTCCTGTATACCAGCAATGAACAACATCTCCCTTTTTGGGAAAGTTGGTTTTATCTCCCTTTTTCAGAACAGATTTAGTATATTTTGGTGGACCCTAAAAACAAAAAACAACACACACACACACACACACACAGTTATTAATTTGTGTCCTTTAAAAGAATGACAAACAATAGCCAACAATGACCAAAGTCTATTTGATGGATTTGGTAATAAACAAACAAAACACTCAGTATCTAATTTCAGGGCTGTGATGTGACTATTAGTAACTTACACATCTATAATTTCAAATAACTTCCAGTTTCTTTGGAAGCCTAAATTCTTCTAATAAGATTCTGTTAATTACTCACCAAAGCATAACATGATTTCAGTTATTTCCTAAAGTTAAAAAAAATTACTATTTAATTCCTATGAAATCATAAGGCATTAAAATTAGGGATGGTGACTTCCTCCCACAAAGATTTGAACTGTTTTAGCAGCAATAATTGATATTACTAGGTGTTTTTATTATATCCAATTAGAATGAATACAGTGATATTGCCTCTGACCCTGATTTGGAAAATAAATTCACACAATGGATAACATTACCTACAGAAATAACAGGCATATTTCCTAGAACAAAGTAGGATTATCAGGGTCTTCTAAAAAAAAGGTTACAGATTAATGTAATCAATAGTAATTCATATATGAAAGGAAAGCAGACAGAGGAACTGTCAAGAATCTTAGGGAATTAATTAAAAAAAAGAGGTGTACCAAATTTAAAAGTATCCTCCTTACCTGATATCTATTTGGTTTCTAAATTCAGACCAAATTCAGAGGGATCTGCATTATCCAAATCTGTATTTGGTTTCTAAATTTCATAAAATAAATAACAAAGGTGTGGGTGGATATCAAATATTTCAAATCTATTAGTTCCTGAGTTTGAAAAGCAAGATAAAGTGTTTTCTTTATTCCTGGCCTATTTCTTTCTTTTTTTTTTTTTATGAGATGAAGTCTCACTCTCGCCAGGCTGGAGTGCAATGGCGTGATCTCGGCTCACTGTAACAACCTCTGCCTCCTGGGTTCAAGTGATTCTCCTGCCTCAGCTTCCCGAGTACCTGGGACTACAGGCACCTGCCACCATGCCCCACTCATTTTTTGTATTTTTAGTAGAGACACGGTTTCACCATGTTGGCCAGGATGTTCTCAAACTCTAGACCTCGTGATCCACCCGCCCTGGCCTCCCAAAGTGTTGGGATTACAAGTGTGAGCCACCACGCCTGGCCTATTCCTGATGTATTTCTAATTGGTCAAGGTATGCAAATTTTTATTCACTTTCATTTCCCTAGCTGAAGATTTTATCCTTTTCCAAAACTTGTAAGTAAAAGTATCTGTGCTGGGTGCGGTGGCTCACACCTGTAATCTCAGCACTTTGGGAGGCCAAGGTGGGTGGATCACTCGAGGTCAGGAGTCTGAGATCAGCCTGGCCAACATGGTAAAACCCCATCTCTATTAAAAAATTAGGTGGGTGTGGTGGTGTGTGCCTGTAATCCCAGCTACTCAGGAGGCAGAGGCAGGAGAATCACTTGAACCCAGGAGGTGGAGGTTGCAGTGAGCCGAGATGGCACCACTGCGCCACAGAGCAAGACTCCATCTTAAAAAAAAAAAGTCTGATCTCCTTGCAAATAGTCTACCTCTTGGACAAAAGATTCTCTCCCTGACCAGACCCTAGCTAGGATCCTCTGAGCCCTCTTCTCCACAAGGCTTCAACCTTGCACTATAAAGATCTGAACAAACACAAGTTTCAAATAGCTCAATGCCTTATTCCTAGGAGGACCTGATCTCTCCTTAAAGTGCCTGCCCAAGAAAACTTAAGGCTGCCAAAAAAATTTACTGTTTGTTCCAGTCAACGCCTGAGGATGAAGATATGACCCTGTCTCTAAGTCTCTATGGGAGCCTAACTTTTGATAAGCACCAGTTGGCAAACTCAGATAGGTTTCTTATGGACCAATCCCCACTTCCTACTTTTTGTAATTTTTCACTTCCCTAACTGTGCTTAAATCCCTCCCTACTCCCTCATTCTTTTTTTTTTTTTTTTTTTTTTTTTTTTTTT